>NC_071409.1:7272727-7575757 GCF_017976375.1 Cuculus canorus
ACAGAGCTCACTGAGTAGTTGCTTGGACACAGCTATTTATTCCTATAAAAGGGAATAGATGGCTCAAATCCAAGAGGTTTTAACATTTATTTACAGTAAACATTTTCACCGACTCGATTTTTGAGCATGGCGAATGAGATCATAAATAGTTTCAATATAAAAATATTTTGCAGATGAGCCACCTTGGAACAAACAACATCACCAAACAAAAAAATCAAAACTATACCTTGCCATCTCCTGTTCCAAACATACTTATATAATTGTTGACCATCTTGAATACAAATCCACGATCCATAAATGTAAAACAACGCTAAGAAAGGGAAAAAAAAGAATTATTTTATAGCCAAAAAAGCAGTAGATGGCTTCATTTACTTGGCTGTTTGCCTTGTATCACCTATAAACTTGAATCATTTGCACCAGTGAAGTTAGTTTTGTCACAGGGCAAAAAATCACGGAACCGGTGAATCTGGCTCAATTTTTTAATTTATTTTCAGTAGTAACAAATTGATCAAACTTCTCATTTTCACCGTGTCTACAGTCTAAAGGAACTATCACAGTGCAGTAGGAGAAAGCTTACCTAATGAACGTCATCCACACACTGCAACCCTCAATCACTAGAAGTCATATGTGACGGGAGCTGACCTGGATATCTCCCTCAATGACTCTGGAGGAATCAATCTAGCCACATTGCTCTCTGCCTTATGAGCTACATTATCTCTCTGGGAGCAAATATGCCACTAAACTACTTTACAAGAACACTGCTTTTGCTGATTGATGGGGCTAAAGAGCCAGAAGGTGTAAAGCTTTTTTTTCAGGGCTATGGTGCTACAGTTACAGATGTTTTTTCCTTGCATAGTCAGCCTACTAGACAGGCAATGCAGCCTTGAATTGCCCCCCTCTTTGGTGCTCCTTAATTCGGCAAAATTAGTGAAGACTCGAGTCTTCTGCTACACAGCATTTAAACAAAGCTGCTGCAACTCCAGCCTGGAGGAAGCCATATCGTCTATGTACATATAACCTATGTAATTCTTTCGGGCAAACTAGATTCAAAAAGAAATCATCACAGCCAAATGCAGTATCATATAAGGCAACATAACCACCTTCCTAGTTCAGCTGAGGAACACACAAAAATAGCAGGCAAATCTGCAATACCTCCGCAGGTGCAACACCACGCAACTACTGACTAAGCCCCTCCATCTATAACCCCACCTCAAACCAGCATCATGTTCTAAATGATGAAACACTATGGATAGATACAGCTTGACATCAGTATGCCAATGGCAACTAGGGCTTCCATATGGTACTGGCAACAGTGCCTTCCCACCCTCACAGGGAAAAATTTCTTCCTCAGATGTCATTTAAATCTCCCCTCTTTCAGCTTAAAACTGTTCCCCCCTCATTCTATCCCTGCACTCTCTGATCAAGAGCCTCTCCCCAGCTTTCCTGTAGCCCCTTTCAGTACCGGAAGCTGCTCTAAGGTCTCCCTGGAGCCTTCTCTTCTCCAGGCTGGAGGACTCCAACTCTTTCAGCCTGTTCTTGTATGGGAGGTGCTCCAGCCCTGTAATCATCTTCATGGCCTCCTCTGGACTCGTCCCAACAGATTCACATCCTTCCTGTGCTGAGGACTCCAGAACTAAACGCAGGACTCCAGGTGAGGTCTCATGAGAGCAGAGGACAGGGGCAGAATCACCGCCCTTGACCCGCTGGTCACACAATCTTTTAATGCAGCTGAGGACACAGCTGACTTTCTGGGATGCAAGTGCGCTTTGCTGGCTCATGTTGAGTTTTTCATCCACCAGCACCCCCAAAGTCTTTCTCTTCAGGTCTGTTCTCAAAGCATTCTCTGCCCAGCCTGTAACTGTGCTTGTGATTCCCCCGACCCACGTCCTCTAACCTGTGCTTAGGCTTGCCCCAACACAGGTGTGTAACCCTGCACTTCTGTTCCTGCAATACTGCTCTCTTTCATTTGTCACAAAAGATTTGAGACTGGATTTCAGTGTGTACAATATACAATGTTCTGTACTTAATTAAGTACGTTATTCCATTAATGGAAAAGTGCACGTGTCCAGTTTAAATCTAGATGAAGTACCTGGCCACATATCATTTTGAATGGCAATTTTCCCATACTCCATATCTAATTCAATGCTGGGTAAATAAAAAAGGTTGAGAAATATTAAGACAAAATCATAAAATGCAACTCCTTTTAGAGACTTTTCCAAAGTACACATCTATTTTCTTATATTTGGTAAATGAAGGGTCATTATAGAGCTAAAAAGTTAGGCTATAGTATTTCATTTGCAATAATACTTACAATTTGCTTATTCTGGTTCATAAAAGCTGCCCACTCTGGTTCTAATTAAGAAATATTAATCCAACCACAGTCATTCAGAATTATAGTATTTAAGAAAAAATACCAGCTCGACTGTAACTACAGTTTCATTCCTTAGCAAACTTTTTACCCCTTTGAATGTATTGTAAGATTCTGCAAAATTTGAAAACTGGGCTTTTAAAGAGTAAATTAATCAGAATTGTTTTAAAACAGACTTAGTTAAAGCTTTTGCATTCTCAAAGACCCAAAGACAGAAAAACTGAACTATAGGTCAACACTAAACGTGGAAATTGAGCCATCATTCACTCAGAATTGTTTTTATTCCCTTTGACTAGATTAGAACAGTCTCAAGTTTGCATAAAGTATGGGGAAATAAGTGCATGTGCTGTAATGACATAACAAATCACCTTGAGAAATCTGGCAGTGCTGTAGTTTGCACTCCTGGCTTCTTCAAGAGCATCTTTGCACTTCCAGAGAACATGGTCTGCTAAGACCATCACTAGCGTATCCAGCTCCATTTGAAATGATTCTGGAAATCTCTGAGTTCGAGGAACCTAAGCAAGGAAGAGACCGTCACAGGAGAACGCACAATGTTGCACATTACACCTGAAAATACATTCAGGCCAAGAATAAAGACAATAAAACACAGGTCACTCAGCACAGAGGAAAAATATTCCTACAATTCCACGTATCTATTCTGAGTATAAGCCCCCAAAAGAAGAATCTGGTGCATAGGAAAATGAGAAATCTTATTCTCAGATTCCAGCACAAGTATCCTAACAGCATCTTTGATAATCAGGTAGAAAAGAGGTCAAAGCACTGATCTCCAGCTATGTAAGTTGTGCTCAACGCAAAGCAGATTTGCTTGATCATTTATTTGCTGTCTGGCATAATCATCCGTCGGGTAAATAGCAGAAACTAGAGAATTCTCTTTCCATTCTAACCCACTCATTAAAAACTGAAGCAACTGTAATTTTGCCCCATCAGCTCTGTACAAGCAAGAGTAGGTTTGAGCCTAGCCAGTAATATAATGTTTTGTGGGTAAAAACATATTTTACGAAGTGTAACAGTGTTTCTTTTTTTGACCAGTCAGTAAGAAAAGTCCAAGCATGTGTATTTCCCAAGATTCTGCTTTTTATGTTTTCCCTAAGAGACTGCTTGCCTAATTAACTGAGATCAACATACATACATACCTTTGTTTTGTTTGTATCAACCAAGTGCTGTGCCATTGATTTTAAGATAACTGCAAAGAAGAACCAGGAATGCTGTTCAAAAGAGGGGGAAAAAGAGATTAGGAAAAATAATTATCTGATAATAATTTATAATGCATTGCCATTCCTCATAGAAGGACTGCATTTCTCAGCAACGGACAATGATAACATCTGTGTGACAAATAAATTAAAGCCTAAGCGCCATGTAAGACTGCATAATGTCCTTAAGAGAGCTGAAGCCATCTCGGGCACTTTGTGGCTGTGGCTCTGTGAAATAAGGAGCCCACAAACACCACTCCTACAATCCTTCTGTTCCTTCCTGCTGAACACTGTCTTGTTTCTTTGCAGGTGACAGGCAGAAACGCACAATGCAGAGAACCTCAGAGAGCAGAAGCTGAGAATAAAATATTCTGTTAGTTCCAGAAGACTGGTAATTTGGCACAGAGTAAGATGGTAGTCATTTAAAAGATAAACAGAGTGGTTCTTCAAATACCGTTTGTAAAAGTGAACAGGCAGATACTAATCTGTGTCCTCACAGATCTCAGGATATTTTTGCTACTGGGCACCCCTGAGCTGGGCTGGGCAGCTCTTTCAATGTAATCAGCAGGGGCAGTGATGGGGCTTGCACTTGTATGAATTTCTTAGACGTGGTTTGATATGAGAAAACTCAATAATTCTCATTTTGGCCCCTGTCAGTCAAAGGCAGCAGCTGGAATTAGATATAAATGTCCTACTTGTCCTACATGTGTTATGCTGAGAAACTGTAGCAAGTCTGCTAAGGCTGTTCCCTGGAATCCCTGCAGGATGTGACTTGTGCAAAGTTGACACAAGGAAAGAGAAGATGAGAAAGAGATGTGACAAGTGAGTTTCAGGCAGAAAATCAGTCGTAAAACTACAAATGTGCTTATTCAAGCTATCATTCACCTTTAAAACCTGTTTCACTGTTACTTGGTCATTTAACTTCAGAATACCAGTCATGTTCTTGGCCAGCTCCTCATGAACAGTCCTTTCATCAAACGATTTGGTCCTGAACACATACTGCAGAAGAAAGGAAAACAAAAAAATAAAAATAAAAATGTACGTTAAAATGAACAGAAAAAACCTCAGTAGGAGAAGATAAGTTATTTATACAGCACAAACAGCCGATGATCTTTGTGGCCACAATATCCTGACAGAACAATACATTCACATGACGTTTAATTCCCTGGCAGTAACAGCACAATACCGCTCCCCTACAAAATCCCAGTTTTAAATACAACACCCTGTTGATTTCAGCTTAATGCGAACCAAGAGGAATTTCTGCCTAAAATCAGTGCTATGATTTATTTTTTCAATAGGCCATAAGATCCTGACATATCTAAACTGCTTTTTGAGCCATTTAACCAGCATTAAAAATGAATAAGCAAGCAGAGGAAGTCTGGAGGGTTTTTCACCCACCTAGTCAGGGCCACCTTTCACTCACTCCTTTCTTCCAATGGCAACAGACAGTCAGAGCTGGTAACAACTCTTCATCCTGAAAGGTGTAGAGCACCCACTGGAGCCAACATAAGGGGAAAACTGTACCAGTGCTAGAAACCAAGCTCTCAAGATAGGCATTTATCTACCAGGCTGCTCAGCACTCATAAATCTAGTATGAATTTTGCTCTACATTTTAAGCTAATAATTTGGCAGTGGGATCCATTACTTTTTCCCTAAAGCAAGAGCTCTGCCAGCGCATCAGCTAGGATAAAATAGCTTTCCAATTCAACCAGGTAGGTAGAAGAAAGGAATATTACTTGAAAATATCTTATTATTACTCAGCCTTGTTTCCAGAGCAGATGCCATAAGCTTCTCCCTCTGCAGTTTGACGCTTGTGGGTCCAGCTATTTAAGTCAGTGTAATTTCACATTATTACTTGCACCTGAGTGACTCACAATTCTCAATTTATTCTCAAAACAGCAGTTCTAAAGTTCATTTAGAACATTAATTTCCTTACAGATGGATAAAAGAGATTAACAGTTATTGGCTTTTGACTGCTGCTGGAAATGGGAAAATATGCTAAATGGGCTTGTGGTGCAGCCAAATAACCACCTGCTATTTCAAAGACATTTAGCCACAATAGGTGTCTATTGTAATTTCGAAAAGTTATGGAGTAGAAGAGGTGTTAACACCCATTTAATTACCTACGTTTAAATGCTACCCTGAAAAGTTCTGCTGGACCTCTGCAAAAATCCTCAGTGTTCGAATCAGAGTACTTGAGACTAAAAACGCACTACTAAGATGCTGAGATGCATCACCTGCACACACATACTTTCATAAAGTATGAAAGTAAATCCATACCATGGAAATACCAACCAACAGTTGTCAACACTGAGATTAAACAGTTTTCCCACTTAGTAACGTAACTTCAACCACATTTCCATTATTCTACACACAAACATGCTAAAGTTTCAGAGTTCATAAGGAATGTATTCGCTTTTCCTAAAGTCAATTTACAAAAAAACCAGAAAAGCCTCCAAACTTAATGTCAAATATCTTGCTCACAATCCATAAAAAGTGCAAGAAAGACAAAGAGCTTCTGGAGGATGTCCAGAGGAGGGCAATGAGGCTGGTGAAGGGGCTAGAGAACAAATCTTACGAGGCATGGCTAAGGGAAGTGGGCTGGTTTAGCCTGGTGGAGGCTGAGGGGAGACCTTATTGCTCCCTACAACTACATGAAAGGAGGTTGTAGTGAGGTGGGTGTTGGTCTCTTCTCCCAAGTAAAAAGTGATAGGACAAGAGGAAATGGCCTCAAGTTGTGCCAGGGCAGGTTCAGATTGGGTATTATTTCTTCACTGAAAGGGTTACCAGGCACTGGACCAGGCTGCCAGGGAAGTGGTGGAGTCCCATCCCTGAAGGTGTTCAAAAAACATGTAGCTGTGGCACTTCATGACATGGTTTAGTAGGCATGGGTGTTGGGTGGACAGTTAGGTTAGATGACCTTATAGATCTTTTCCAACCTTAATAATTCTATTCTATGAAATACACATTATGAAAACTACTTGCTGCACAGAGAATCAGAATATCATTACAGCCAGAAGTCCATCCAGACATTTGTCACCCATAGGTTCTTGCCATGAGGGTGGAGGATCTCTCATTCCTATTGTGACCATTAATTCTGTCACCACTGAACCAGAGTGGGCCAAGAGACAAAGTGAACGCAATCTCTACTTCAATTCTTCAACAACCTGTAATTCTCCTCTTTGCTGCCATTCAAAATACATCAATAAGTGAATAAACATAACACTCAAAGATATTACAACTTAGTCACTGCTGATTCATCTAGTAAGACTAGAACAACATTTTCCAGCCCTCTCCCTCACAAATAAAAGCAAAAGAAAAAAATAAAGGCAACTGAGAGGGGAAGAAAGATAAAGAAACACTCTTAAGTGAGGTTCATTTGTCTATTAGTCATTATATTTTACTGCTTAAAAACATGATTCTTCATAAAATTCTCAGCTTACAAGGCTGTTACCAACTATACTAACAATGAGATGCTTGCTGGCCAATAGTATTACTCAAACGCATTTAATGAATACTCAATTGATAAAGAAAATAAGATCATCTTTAAAGAGGCCACTGCTTCAGTTTTTTAACTAATACTACAATTTTCCTGGAACCAAACTGCATACACAGACATATCAATGTATGTTTTCTTATATAAACTCTTCTTGAAAACAATAATGGATGGAAAATGCTGAGTAAACAGGGAGCAGTTACTAGAATCTGAACTCCACAGATGAGAAAAGAGTTAATCCACAATAGCACACGTAAAGACACAGGATCTTGAAACTAAAATCAGGACTTAAGAAAATAATCACAAGCTTAGTTAAAAAGCTACAGCTTCCTAAGAAACACGCAGCCATCTTGCAACCATGAAGAGCTCCCAGAAGCACCTCTTCCATAAAAATTACCACTAGAGGATCCTTTACAATTACAAGGGCAACCACGTACATGTATTACAGATGGACAGATACTTCAATGTGATAAATCTTATACAGGCCAGAGGAACACTGCAAACTGTGAGCAAAGTACATTAAATGTCTCTCACTGGTATCTATTTAGCTGAGGTTTCATGATCTTTCATGTATTTCTCTCTCCCTTCCCTCCTCTCAAGCACTGCAAAGTGAGAAAATCTCAGTTTAACACCATTTCATGAAGACTGACGCTAAGCCTATGCTCCTAGAAGCTTAGTGGAAGTGCATTTGCACTAGGTCTTACTTCTAAAATGTAAATTTTAGTCATCCGCAGGCTATGAGGAATGTGCCCCTCCTACATAGCAGTACCCTTTAAGAGTGCATGACAACTTCCTCCTCCAGTGCTTGCTCAACTTGGTGTCCTATGGAAAGGAAGCTGCACTATGCAGAGGAAACATGAGCAGCCCTTTGTCCTCCTCAAAAGAGTAAGGTTGCAAGCCAGGATGCAGCAGTGTGGTGGAGAAGGACACTCCGTGGCATGTCCTTGCTCTACAGGATGCCCTTAAAGCACAGACAGGCAGTGTAATTTGTTCAATATGGAACAAGAAATTTATGGCAGAGGAAGAGAATTGACTCAGCCTCTTCTAAATCCCATGTTCGTTTCCTAGCCAGAGTCACCCAGCCTGCGAGTGGCAGAAAGCTATGATGCAAATGCAGAGAAAGCTACAATCACAACTGAGAGTAAACATGACCCCACCCACCCCCAAAATAGTTTTAATGGTATAACAGCAATCATACCGTAACATAAGAATTGATGCAGTTGTCTAGTTGTTCTTCGTGGCACTTAGCAACAATATTAGTAAGAACCCTGCAAGGCAAAAAAAAAACAACAAAGGAAGAGCAAAAACTGAGCTGGTTTGTGAAATAAGGCTGAGAAAGTCTATTGGATGCATCACGTTGTTCTGTTATCATACCCTTCATTTAATACAGCTCATGAGGGATGTGATCCAAATGATGAATAGCGTGTGCAGAAACTGTCCCACTGGGAAAAAACAATCACTCCTTGGGGCCCCTCAACTTGTGTGGACTGTGCTGTTATAGATGCTTTTCTCTAACATAATCATTAAAGCTCCCAGTTTTTACATTTTAACTGTACTACCATTACAACAAAAGAAAACTACGAACTAACTAAAGCCTACACATACCTTGGATGATTAGGAATAGGAAAAAAGAGAATATGTTAACAAAACAGAGGCAAGAGTCAGGACCTGCTACTTGTCAGGTTCTCTCGGATCTTGGCAATTCTGTAAAATTCTGATACTGTACTTATGGTGGTACTGTTAATCAAAGAGGAACACAAGCCTAGGCTCAAGCCTAAGCATGCTCCTCTCTTGCAGTGTTTGCCCATAAACGTGGACTCAGACCCAGCCTGAGTGCCCAAGCACTCCCGAACAAAAGCCTGAGCACAGTGCTCTCTTGTTACTGAGCAGCACGGAGAGGCTGGATGCTTGGTGCAACCACAGATGCCTTGATCAGCCTGGTGATCAGCAACGTAGAAGAAAAATCACTTGGGTCATGCCAGCACCTGCTCTCACAACCTGAGCTTCTACTAACAGCAAAGATGGCACTACATGACATCACGCGTTTCTGCAAAGTTCTCTCTTCTTCTCTCTTCAATTTGTGCCTGGGCCACCTTTGTTTGAGATCATCCTGCTTCAGAAAACACAAATCTGAGCAAGAAGTCATCTTCAACTTAACCATGAGATTTCCTCGTGATAACAGAAAAAAAAGACTCTGCCATTTTATATTTTTATGTTAAAAGAACGTGGAGGAAACAGTTCACAATTCTCAAATGTCAAAAATTAGTGAACTGTATTTCAAATCGAGTGCAGAATACTACATAATAACAGTATGACTAAAATGGATAATTAATATTCCTAACTGTGGTCCACATACAAGTTGTCATTTTGACTGGCTTGGCGATTTGAGTGTATTCTGCCAATTCTCCTTAACAGACTCAAAATCTTTATAATTCTTTTAAGTCAGTATTTTTCATATACCTCATTTCTTGCTATTAGTATAAGTAGTAAAACTTGTATTAAAACACAAAAGCCATGACAAAATTAGTTGTGCCCATTCCAACCCTTAAGCCTTTATTCTGATTTGAAATTGAAACAAATTCTGACACAGATGAGACAGAGAAATGATGACATGACTGGGCCCCCAGACAAGTAAATAACCATGAGTATAAAGGGAATAATGTTTTCTCTCCAACACATACGCCAATCTATGCTCTCATTCCCTTGTTGTTGCTTTTAACATGTTCAACGCAAGCTGCTTCAAGCTATTCAGAACAAAATACACTGTGTGTATATATAGGACACGTCAATGAATGGCGCACACAGCAGATGTGCATAGTCCCATCGACACTAACTCTACCAGCACAAAAGCTACCACCCATACAAGAAAAACACTGAGAATCCTTCTTTTCTTTTATGGGCCTGGTGGGTGTATAGTGAAAATCTGAAGCAACAAAGAATTAACATCCTTCCATTTTTCCATCTAATCATAAAAACTACTATTTTCAATAGCTGCTTCTTCTACAGCATTTCTTTTCTAGACAGTTAAAAGATACTGAAATTCTAGCCCGGGACACATTTCTTCATGCTTTTGATCTAGTCTCGACATCAGTTGATTCGTTTGACAGAAAGGGGTCCTGAACAAAGGTCTGACCACCCCTCTCCCTTTGAAAATGGTATGGAATGATGAAATCACCCATGTTTACAAGTGAAGGTTCTAATCTTAAATCTTAGATGTGGCAAAACTAGACTTGGCTCTGCAAGGTGCCATGATCCTTTGATAAAGGATACTGAAACTCTAGCTTTCCAAGGTTAAAACGAGGAATTCTGCATCCTTTCTCCTTTAAGTTTTACTAATTAATCTTTCTTCAGGAACTAATACTGGAGAACAATTTGTAGAAAGAAAGAAAATATATTGACAGCAGATTAGCCCAACAGAATTGCTGTGGACAGTTGCCACTTCTTCCTACTCATTCTATTATAGTCCCCATGCTTAGGTACTGGCAGAAGTACAACACCACCACCATTATGGCCAAAAGAAAATTCAACACAACTTTCTGCCCTTCTACAGAGACCAATAATAATCTCTCCAGTATTTTTTTTTCCTGCAGCCCTGATTAACAGCATCAATAAAGACAATTTCATTATGTGAGGGGTGAGAGACTCAGGAAATCATTTCAGCTGTTTGCCTGCTCACTGGAAAATGCTTCCATTGCTCTTCAGTTATTGCTGATATACTCTAATTAAAAAATGCCCCAGAACACTGTGACCTGTTTGTTTGACTCTGCTGCAAGATGCTACGCTTCTCCTATGCTGAACTACACATCCTCAGACCCAATCATAAAACAAAACTGATATTCAGCACTGTTAGGAAGCACTTAGCTCCTTAAGAATGAGAGCTTTACCTACGACTGCCTCAGGGCACAGAGACACCATGGTCAGTGATTTTCCAGTTGGTATCAGTCAGCAGACAATACCATGTTCTTCCACGTATTTGCAGAGCACTGTGTTAAGGAGGAAGCAGGCATCCTCACCAGTAAAGTTTAAACATCATATTACTTTTAAGAGCAGCTACAGTTGGACTAACATCTACATTTGCATTTTACAGCAAATTCTCTTCCTCATACGGAAAATGTTCAGATACCTGGTCACAGCTGTTGTAACTTCATCATCACTGTTTTGCACCAAAACCCAGAACAGTTGATTCAGGACTACAGGAAGAAAATTCATAATTACATGGATCTTCTCAATCCTCAGCAAATTCTGTAACAGATGTAAGAAAGGAAATGAGAGAATTCCAATATGAGCAATCAAAGTTGATTACTTGCTTTCCTCCTTCAGCAGGTAAAATGCAGTGCAGTCACTGGTATAAGAGCAGCAGGAAAACAGGACAACTAGATACAGGACTGGCTTCCCCATGGACTTCATTTGGAATACAACCATCAACACAACTGTGGGTATTGTCCAAATTTCAGAACTCAAATATTACGCTCAACACTGACTTAAGGGCGAGGGACGAGACAACAGATAAATTCAAACCGATTTTCATATTTCACTAAGGATACGTATGAAACAGCAATAAAATAACTTAATTACTACTTTCAAGACAAGCATTTCATAATATTTTTAGGAAAACTCATTCTTTTTATGTAGACAACTGATAAATTGAACTTGGCTAAAATATTTATTTTACAAGCACATTGGTAAAAAGTAGTATTAGCACTCTAACCTGATTGGAGAGGAATTATATTATCTTCTCTGATCAAGGAGGATGTTGAGCTTTTAATTAAAAAAACCACTCCTCCTCGAATTCTTCCTAGTTTTTAACATCAGTCATTTCCAAATCATTCCAAAATATCTTCAGAGGTACTAGCTATTTATTAAGAAAAGCTATTTATTAAGAAAATACTCTGGGGAAAATGACTTATTCCCTGGTTATACTGCATTGTTGCTCCCTTATTGTATACAGCATTGTCTCTATTTTCTAATAAGATTACTAAATTTTTTTTAAAAGGTAAAGTACAAACAGCAAATAAAGAACAGTATAATTCTCGTAATTTAGGTAACGCTCTAGAAAGCTGTGAAGCTTCTGTAGGTTCCTAAACTTGATACAATATGCTCAGTGATTTCCCAAAAATTAATAGTTAAGGACTCTATTCTGTAAAGGTATAAACTCTGAATTTAATGCACATTTAATGCAATTTTTACTTATCTGTTTAAGCTCTGCAAAAAGGGTGTGTTCATTCTAATTTAAGAACCTGACAGGCAACAAGCATCCTTGATCTATAAAAGCAACACACTTTAAGAGCCCTTTGGATAGTATGCAGGTGTTTAGAGCGAAAGTAGGAAGAGTCAGTAGGAGGAAAGCACAAAATGTGTCTAAGGCAAGGGAATACTAGCAGGAATATGGCAGCTCTACAGATTACAGCGACTTTTCCTGGATGTTCCTAGAGCAATAAAGCAACATTAGACCATCCTTTTTTAGGACCTGAGGCTTGGCATAAGTCAGATTACCAAGTGGATGGGGCAGACGCACCCATGCTCTAACTGAGAAGGGATGGGAGAGAGCTCTGTGATCAGTAATGCATCTGTCACATCAAGTTTAGCTGGAGTTATCGTGGACCTGTTGCCTCCTGGTAATTCTATGCCACGGTTAGAATTGTGCAGTGATGGATTCATTGCGAGAAAGCATTAAGTACAATTTTATAGCACAGTTCATGCTGCAGGTTACTTTACCTTGCAAGAATTTATAAAGTTTGAGGTAGGAGGCTGGGATAGATCCTTTTCCCTTTCTTGGCACTGATAAAAAAAGTTATGTAGGTATGGATCCTAAAACGATAAACATACGCATCAATACATATTATAGAAAAGATTACAGTTCAGCTCCATAAAATGATTACAGCAGTCACCTACAACACCAAAGAACACACTTGGACCCTGCTGCCTCAGATATAAGACACAAAAAGACAGATCAGCTTATTTAGTGCAACCCATTGGCCAGTACAGCTTGCTACAGACAACTTATTTCTAGGTGCTTTGACCACTCTTTTTCAGTGTTGGAAGCAATTAATTTTTTCATCATAATCTAAGAGATTTTGATAGCCAGATTTTTTTTTTTTTTCTTCATTCCTGGTACTCACAATTTATTTTCTTGCTGTTTAAACTGATATTCCATGATGTTTCTGCTGGTGTAACTGTAAATAATCTGTATTTCTCCTTAAAGTGAGTATTCCATCATTGTCATCTTACCCTTCTACATTCAAATAACCTCTAAGCATTACAGAAACAAGTTCATGCGCGGTTTTAAACATCTTTCAGATATTCTTTGGTGTCTTTTGTTTGTAAGCAGGTAACAGAATCAAAGTGAAATTCGGCTTACCTGAGTATTTACTGTTGACACAATGAACGTAGAGACTTTGAAAAGTGGCTTCCCACCATCTACCCATTTTACATCACAGCCAATCAGCTATTAAAACAAAAGAAAATAACAACAGAAAAATTATATTTTCCCACTTATTTCCTACTTATTCAAGTCTGCATCAAATTTTCACTGCATAGCTTTGCATATGCATGTGCATGAACTGTGCTGGCTACTGTGCTTTCACAGCCACCAAATTACTGCAATAGAAAACCACTTTTCAGCAAGCCCATGAACTTGTCCCCATCCGAGGGACAAGATTAGTTCCTCACCCTGTCCTCACGACAATAATAGAACAAACATGAGGAGGCAGAAATAATCCAAGCTGGACAGTATCAGTAGGAAAATCAGATATTGCACCACAAAACTGGAGAATGAATCATCATCAGGGATCACATCAGCTGGAGAATACCATATGGCCTGCGCTTGTGAAGAGAGTTCTTTTTGACCACTGTCATTCTCGCTTTGGAGATGTTAGGCATGATATTGTAGAATGCATTTATAAACTTTAGTTTCTCCATATAGACAAGCGTGAATCAGCAACATACGGCTCTCAGTCTAGTGGTACATATATCAGTATATATACTCAATGGTGTGCACACAACTACTCTAAAAGTAGAAAAAATAGTAGTTACTTCCAGCTAAGTGTAAATGCAGATCTGATCTCACGTAAAAAACCTGCAAGTAAATGCTCTGTGCCATTTGAACAATATGAAAATATGAATTAATACCTTTCCACTAGTTGGTTCTTGAAGGCTCAAGTAATTGGGAGGCAGACTGCTTGCCACTGGCACGTTGTGTTCTTGGGAAGCTAACTGGGCATCTTTCAACAAAGGAAGCCATGCGTATCCAACTGCGCACAAATACAAATCAATATAACTCTTTGGAAAAACAAGCTTCTCAAGTTATAGAATCATTGAATGGTTCGGGTTGTTCAAAGGAAGAAAATAACATCCAGTCCGAAATTCTGCAATCCTTATTTGAATGTACATTATTTATACTTATAATTGAAAGTAATTCTACTACAGGTACCTGGTGTTTCCAGAGCCTCTTTCTTTTTGGCATTAGCTTTTGCATTTATGTCACAGGTGACATGATAAAATGAAAACAGAATGTGGTGTTTCTTATGGAGTTGAGTGGGAAGTTCAATTTTCACCTGAAATGTAAAATGTTACACCTCACTTTAGTTTAAAAATCAATTAAACCAGGCATCAGAGATGGTCTAAATGAGTGACATCTATCTCTACACAGAGGTCTAGGTTCAGCTTGCTTTCACTGGCTAATGTTTGTTTGCATGGGCAATAGAAGCTCTCTTAAGAAAATCTTTTAGGATGCTCATCCATCACTTTTACTTAAAAAAGCTATTTTTTCCTCTCTGTCTTGTGGATGAATATTCCATTTACGATGAAAGAGTGTAAGATGAAAGAGGACAGAACTGAAGAGCGATGGACCCTGCTTAGAAGTGATCAGCTATGCTCTAGCAGACATAAACAGCCATCACTACCCTCATATTTTCAAGATGACCAGACCAAAAACTAAAATGGCATCTCCGCTACCATTTCATCATCATTTCATGGCAAAGACCAAGTAATAAATGCTGATACGAAAGTAAATTTTTGTTTACAATTTCTGCTCAATCTTAAATCCCATGTCATCCATGAGTCCCTATAGATTGCATTTATTATAAACTTATTGGAATAAAAATACAAAGGAACCAAAACATGTTACCATGGGAACTAATAAAAAAGACCCCTTACCCCTGTGAGTTATGATGTTTATCCAACTTAGTCCTGTGCTTAAAAAGTAAGTTTTACTCATTGTTCATAAATGCTTCCAGTGTTAAATCAGTTTATGGGTAAGAATCTAATACCATAAACACAGATATGAAATGGGCATTAGGACACGGAGATTACATCAACTTTCTTGATAACTTACTACATTCTTTTAAAGACTGCACTTGCTCTGCTAGGAACGTTTTGGACAGGTGCACGCTTCTTCCAGCCAAATCAGCTATTAAGAACCGAATTCAACAATTTGCTCAAGTTGAAAGTAGTCTGCCCAAACCAGACGGCTAACTAACATCACATGAAGGACATTTTCAGAAGTGTTAAAATCCAAAACACTGCTCTCAAAGGCGTAGCGGGGGGTTCAAGATCTCAGTCTCAGAATATGTCATGCTTTAAGTCCCACCTCAGTTCCTAAATATGAACGTTAAAATTGATACTTCATGTGTAGTCATACACTATCTGGTAGTCAGGCCTCTGACATTATCGAAGTAAATTTGAGCTGAAAAAGGTTTTTCCAAGATCAAGCCAACAATTTGGAAAATGTTGACTCTGTTCAAGTGCTGTTTGCCAGCCTTATCGCTACACACGAAGCAGTAGTGGAAAATTGAGAACAGACATGTGACATTCACAGTCCATCAAACACACTAGTCATTGAAAGGGTGAAATAAAGTTCACCTGCAGAAAGCCCGAGGAATCAATACGTGATGTTGGTGAAACACAGATGCGCGAGTAACTAAACATTTGGCAAAGGCCAAGATATGAACTCTATTCTATAGCTACATCCTCAAAACCACCAAGTAAATTACTTCCTGCAGCCACTACATGTCACTGTACAGGCTCTTCAGATCACTGGATCAACAAAAATACTCCAATGCAGATTTTACATCTCAAAAAGGGACTTGTTCTGACATTTGGCTCCACCCTTCATCATAATATTTACTGTTTCCATTAAATTCAGAGATGCAGCTGGACCCTTAATGTAATCCAGGCACGCATTTTAGAGAGCCAGACTGGTCCTAATTAATTCTACAGCATCTTAACTGTACTCCAAATATCTTACAAAAGGAAGGATTCACAGAATTGATTTAAAAAAATTCAAAACAAATCAAAACATGTGACTGTGAGTAAATCTACATAAGACGCCCGGTCAGATACAAAAGCAATTGTAACAAAAGTACTCTTTACACGTTTTTCTGTCTCATTGGCAAACATGTGGGATTGGCAGACATTTAATGAAAGGAAAAGCACACTGACCTCATCATAGAAATCAGGATTCTGGGAATGATGTAGCACAGCGGTGCAGGCTGCTGTTGTAAATAACGGTCCACCTGGCTTCCCATAAATACACTGATAAAAGTAACATGCTTTAATTACACTGTGAAATTCTGCTGATACTAGTCAATACGTAAGTACATTGAAAACAACATCATGAAAGATTGATAGTCACTTTGATCAAATATTTAAAGAAATACTTTAAGTGCTCAAATCTGCAATTTTTTATGCACACTTCCAGTAAAACTCCATTGATCCTGTGAAAATTACCCTACGCTCTACTGAGCAAAGCAGACTCCTCAGACTTCTTCTTTGTTGTTAACAATTTCAGAGTTTTCTGCAAAAAGCTTTACAAAAGCTATTTC
The DNA here is from genome assembly GCF_017976375.1 of Cuculus canorus. Classification (NCBI taxonomy): domain Eukaryota; kingdom Metazoa; phylum Chordata; class Aves; order Cuculiformes; family Cuculidae; genus Cuculus; species Cuculus canorus. The sequence continues at coordinate 7,289,624 of NC_071409.1, forward strand.
ACTTTTATGCAGTTCAACACACAATGCAACTCCTTTACTGACTTCTCAGTGTTACGAAAGCCACACCAGTTAACCATCTCCTTGCTGGCAGAGTCCAGTCTGGAGACTCTCGACTACTGAGTGATGGCAACTTTATTTATTGATGGGGAAACCACAGCACAATACTATGCTTGGTCAATAGCAAAGTTAAGAATCAAGTCCAAGGTGCTTCTAATTTTTTGCACCTCTGTTTTCAGTCAAGTGTCCTGAGCTCAGTGAGAAATGGAAGGTGAATGGTAAATTTTAGAATAAGGAAGCTGTGCTTTCAAAATGGTTAAGTTTTCTAATAGTGCCCTCTTTCCCCTCCACCAATCAGAAAGCCAGCACTGCAAAATGACACTGTGAACTGGAATCATTATGACCAGTCGGGATCAACAGAACCACAGTGCAAATGCAGAAGCATATATGACAACATTCACTCTTTAATAGTTCCAGGTTAGCATAGTCCTGATTCCTGGGGTTTAAAAAGTAACGTCCTTAGAAGTATTGCTCTCCAAATATGCTCTCGTCGTGGCTCACCTTCAGTGGCCTTGCTCCTTCTTCATCAGAGCTTTTAAATTCAATGCACACCGTTATATTCCGTGCCTGAAAAGACAGAAATGTATTAAAGCTTAGATCTGAAATGGGGCATCCATAAAAACACAGGCAAACTGTAAGGGCTAAAATAAAGCTCTTTTCAAAATCCATGCAGATGGTGTATCAACAGTTAAAATGCCTTTAAGTCACTGTGATATCACTAGAAATATTTCCGAGAAAAGCTAGAAAAAATCAAGGCAGATATCAAATTGATTGTGTAGAAGCAGATTGTAAAGTGACCAGCAGTTACCTGTTCTTGTCCTTAAGTAGTTTTCAGTCACTATGAAAATGCAAGTTCCACTTAAGAGTTACAAATATTAACCCGTTTAAATTTATCTATGCGCATCATTTTGTTAAAATACAGCCCTTCTGAAAACTGTGAAAAAGCTATTACGACAGTATCTCTCTTGGAATCACTGATACCACTTAAAAACAGCCCACAGATTTGTTTCATTAAAATTGTACTAATGTTTTAGGATTGCAAAAACCCAAAAAACATCAAAAGCCAAGCCAACGATTTGCACCACCATTTTGCCTTCCTTTATCATGAATACACCTTCACTTCGATGAGAGCTCATGCATTACAGTACTACCCAATACTGGCCTGAATCGGTCACATCCCGTACCTTGTTGAAGTATTTTTGGCTATCATACTTGAGGTGTTTCGGATAGATGTATATTTGGTTCTTGTATACTCTGTAAGGTCGAGAATATTTTGTTGATTCCTGTACAAACTCCTCTACTTCCACTGTAGGTTGATGTTCCCTTATGTCATTAAACGGCTTGATTGGAATAAAAGACGAAGTTACACAGTCTTCAAAAGAAGAGAAAAGAAAACCATCACATACAATATTTGAGTTTAAAATCTTGCTACCAAGAAAAAGGAATATTTAGATGGAACAAGTAAAATCTTGCCTCATTTGCAAAGAATAAGTAATATTGAGATGGAACAGGTCAAATCCTGTCTTAAACTGCATGCATGTTACCTCAAAGCAATTCTAACCTGTCATCCTCAAACGGTTTAACTCGCTTGAGTTAAAAGGCACAGCACTGAAAACCTCTTTTGACACATACAGTATTTGATGGCATAAAGGCACCACTGGTATGAGGACAGTGCCAACAGAACACACCGAAGCGACGCTGTTTCTAATTAATTTTACAGCTCAATATCTCATTTAAGTTTTTCTACTATCTAATAACATAGTAAACAAAATGAAGAAACAAGCAGTGCGGAACTAGATTAAATACATGGCGCAACTGGGATAGCTGAAATCAAATCAAGAAAGGGAAGACGAAAATAAGCACTTTGTCTCCCAGACACAGAGAGGTTAAAACCGGATAGAGTACGCTTTAGCTACAGAAGCCCTCTCAGCTCCTTGGCCTAATCCCTTAAGAACCCAAAAAGTGATCTCTGGACTTCCATCATGTGTGGGTTCAGCATGTTGTGCTCCATATTCCTGGGATACATCTGGCCAGGTACAGGATGAAACAAAGAATGGTGTAATTAAATGAAAACAAACCAAAAACACTCTCTTGCATACTTTTTTCTATACAACAATAGGCACTTTTACCAGAATTGTCTCAAGGCAGCAATTATGGCGGGAAAGCTTGTGACAATGTCCTATTTAATTATAATAATTAAAGTGGAATCATACTTGGATGTTCCAAAGGAACACAATCAACTTCAATCTCCAAGCAGCCAGGTATTGTCTGTATTTTGCTAATCTTCTCTGCTCTGCAAAGACAGAAATGAAAACATTTTAGAAAATTAGAACTAAGGTGATGAGACCGATCACACGAATTAATCCAAAATGAAAAACAGACCCTGATTTAAGATATAAATATAATAAACACATCTAATATATACCTATCGGCTATCAAATGCAACAGCAAGAAAGAAAAATGTTTTGTTTTCTTCTTCTTTCTTTCTTGGCCTCATTCTTGCCTTTTGTCTGCAAGCAATATTAGAGCGTATTTTGTAGAAGAGGAAGAAATTGAACTAAACCTTATGAGAATTAACCACTTTTTCTTTCTAAAATCTGAAATGTTCCTTGAAAGGAATTAAGTGGCAGCTGAGATGAGAGGAGTTCACAGCACCGTGACTTCAGCAGCTGCCATGATGAAAAGGGTCCAAGGTGTATTCCTCATGCCCAAGCAACTTGAGAAGTGCCAAAACAGTGATGATAAATTCCTTTTATCTAGAAGATGCTTTAGACAAAACTACCAGTGGTGACTCTAACACAGGTAGTGATAAATTCAGTAAAGTTTCCTGACCAGTCACAGTAAGATGGCACAAGAGATTAATGGCCCCATCCAGTCTGTGTAGTTGACATTCAGCTCTTCTACAACTTGATTTTATATAAATGGAACAGTAGAAGTTAATCAGACTGATTCATTTCTAGGCACACTTATAGTAGAAGGGATGGAAAGAAATTCTCATGTCACTTATCCAGTATAAACTAAGACTCTGCTCTAGAATGAATCTGATTTACACCTTTGTGGAAGACTATCCAGTTAAATCATTATTCACTAATTTACACACTGACAAACATTCGGAGAAGTTTTTTCCTTCCAAAGTCCACTCTGCAGTTTGCTATGGAGACTAAAAAAAAGCCAAACAAACAAACAAAAAGGAGTGGGGAAACCATTAAAGGATGCTATTTCATTCTTCTCTCTGTTTTTTCTTCTTCTTCTTTTTTTTTTTTGTTTCTCTGAAATAATATTCTGTAATTGGATACCTCACCTGCATCTTCCCTGATGGAAGCTAATTTAAGGCATCCCTATCTTCAGGTTATAACAACATTTATTAACGTGCCAAATGACATTTCAGTTTTCCTGGAAAGTCCAACCACAAGCACCCTTTGGCAGGTAACAGGCTAATGTAAAAAATACTAATTTAATATAGTCACTTTGGCACACAGTGTTAAATGAAGAAAAAAAGCTGTGAAAACTATTCTGCACAGCTTTATAAAGTTTTTATTCCTTCTCAAACCAAATTAAAAACGATTCCTTACCTTCTGTATTCTGCTATTAGTTTAATCAAATCTTCCATGGAAATCTTATTACTTTCTTGCCTGAATAAAGGTGAGAATCGAGAGTCTCTATCAACATTTCCCTGATTATCTTTAAACACCGGTCTACAAAGAAAGAAAAATGACATGCTTACAAACACACCCCCATATATGTTGGGACATCTGAATTCATCATGTCAGTTTTTAACATGGTTATGATATGAATTCTTGCATGAATTCCAGGGCATTCTGCAGAGCTACACACAAGAAAGCTCTTTGGAGCTGTACATTTGAGGAACACAGGCAATTCCAGTTTACGTGCACGTGCAGTCCCAGTCTTACAAAGCCTTAAGCCCTTGTTTAAGTATACACGATGCAGACAGCCCCCACTGACCCCAGGTGCAGTGTGACTGCTCCCAGCCCAGAGCTGCAAGGGTTTAGTGCTAGAACAGATCAGCATCTAGGTCAGCATTCACCATTTGGTCCCCTTTTTCTGTAGTTCAGTCTCACTTGAGAAAGCTGGAAGTGCACAGCACCCCACTGGAGGCAGCTTTCCACTCCCACCTGCCTCTCCATCGCCCTGGATGCAAGGCTGCCTCCTCCAGCTTCTCAGCAAACTCCTGGGCAGCCCCAGAGAGGCCATCCCTGGCTGAAAGCCACCACCCCTCAGCTCGATGGGGCTTTACTACCTTGCTCACACATCAAGGCCATGACTCTTCACGTCAACAAAGACACTGGCTCCTTATTTCAAGGAAGCATTTTGAAGAATTCATTACATCAATCGGTAGTTTCATCCAAGAAGTTATTATCCAATGAAAATTATGATGATTTTAAATACCAGAAAACACAGCAAGATGTCAAATCCCAACCACCACATCTCACCACCTATAGAAAAGTATGCTTTTCCAGAACCAGGTTAGAGACCTCTACTCAGTCTTCCTATGAATTGAATTTGTTCTGTGTCCTCCAGTAACACAATACCGACTCACTGGAGCGCAGCTTTCCTTCACAAAACAAGTTTGTGCAGCATGGTCTAAAATTTTGGTGAAACAGCTACAAAGTGCCAAAAGAAATGGAAAAAAAGGGATATCTGTCTATAACTGGGAACAATAAGTATCAGTTGTGCGCACAGGAAAACATTCGCAGATATTTCCATTCCTGCTCACTGACACTTGCAGGATTTAATTAAGACATTCCAGTGCCCTTTGTATACCCCCGAGGGTCACACACGCTGGCTGGAGTGGATAATGTAACAGCTATCCAAAGTAATGAACCTTGGATTCAACTGTAGTACGCAAAAACATTGCTTAACAAAAGTAAAATGTTCTTGACACTAAGTGCTGTTCTGTGAATCATTTGGCCAATTCCTCTTCCTTAATTTACTTCTCTGTTCCACTGCCAGTGAGAAGAAGAATTGATGCCAGCACAAATTGTTGCCAGATGCAAAATAATGGAGTAAACCTTTGGAAGACGATCCCAAGGATAAGTATAAATGCACCGTGTCTTAACTCAATTAACTGAGAGAAGCACTGCTATTTCACTCCTTCCAACTACAGAGGATAACCAATTCTCTCCAATCAGATTTTTACCTACAGCAGTTAAAGGGAATAAGGTCCACACCAACACACCATGTCAAAATTCTTAGGTTATTAGGAAGCAAAAAGACAATTTCTGGCAGCCACCACTTATTTTATAAATGCTATTTTTCAGCTGTCAGGAAAAAAAAAGAAAAAAGATAAGATTTAATAATTATTACTGTATTGGTGACACCACGATATTTCATAGACTCAGCACCGTTTCCTTCTCCAGACTAAAAGAGAGAGCTGAAACATTCAGTGAGTGATTTCCACCATGCCACTAGGCTCTGCTGTAGCTTATTAAGGAATTCCAGGTCAGGCTCTGACATCAAGCAAACCACTGCTCAGCACAGCAGGGTGTAGGGGCACTTACCAAGGCAGGGCTGGGAATGATCAGAGCGTAAAAGGAAAAAGAGCCATGTCCGTGTTGGAAGTAGCTCACTGTGGGTCAGTGGTACTGAGCAGTAAGCACTGCCTCCTGGGAGCCTTAGGGACACGGCATTGTCACCTCCTCCCCTCCAGTCACTTTGGTTTGGAGTCAGAAGGGCTTTATAGAGTCCTCCTGCCTACAACCACTCCTCCCCAGCACCAGTGCTCCCTGGCTATCATATGCCCTTTCTCTAGAGCTGCTGCTTATCAACTCAGTAGCATATCCCAGCCTAAATAATACACCCAGAACAGAATTAAAGGCATGAAACCAGGTATCCACAATGCAAAACAGGTAAGTATTTTTATCCCTCCAACTTATACACAATACTCCATTTATGGAGTGGCTCTTGCCACTAAGAGAGCAATTCAGATGTCCACTGAGAACAAGATAACCCTTCTTAAAGCCAGGTTTATGCATTCAGATGGCTTTCTGCAGGCTGAGCCACACTGGTGGCTCCACTTCCCCTCGCTCATCAAAGCTGAAGAACTGCCAGAGCAGCGACTATTAGATGTAGTACATCTGCAGTTAAGCAACCACAATCCTATGTTTTGATAGATCCTTTCAGGCTGCCGGGTGCAGGCAGAGCAAGAGTGTTCCTTGTCACAGGGAACATACCAAAGGCACTTGAGAATGACAGCTATCATATCAAAAGTAAGGAATTGTAATAAAACAGTTCTGCTGTCCAGGAGTCCAATATTTGTCTAATATAGTAATGCCTCCTCACTGCTGGTTACTTATTGAGCAAAGACATTATAATAAGAAAAACTTCACAGAACTAAAATCCTGAATAGAACCTAAAGGTGTGAGTCTAGGGGAAAACAAATTAACAGATCTCACTAAAAGAAACCAAAACATCACCTCCGTATTTAAAATGTTTCTAAGATTCTACTGTTCCAGCATTGTTAGCTGATAGTCCACAACCATAAAAATACATCAAGCATGGAAAACCTACACAATGTTCATAATCTAACACTCAACAATCTACTTTTTAAGCAGTGGCATACGATTTGTGGTAAAATTACTCATGTTCAAGGTTAGAGATTCAGTGTGAGATCTGCAGCTACTGTAAACCAGTGCAGCCTTACCACCTTCAGCTACATCAGCCTCTGCCAGCTGAGAAGTGAACCAACAGCTACACCAGCTGCTGAAGGATTCAATATTGGGCTCTAAAATTAATTCAAATAGTAAGTTCTAAAGTTTATGAGGGTGGAGAAGGTCTGAAGAAATAGCAATGCAAAAACTAATGTCTGCGAGCGAAGTTTCCCCACATCTACAATATGCAGCTCAGGCACTTATTTGCAAACTTCGGCACTTCTGTCAGGAATAGGAGAATGGAAGGTGGATTTGACACACTCTAATTCTAACACATCCTGTAATTATACCTGTGAGAGCACACAGACACCAGATCCCACCAATGCCAGCGAGAAATCGGGGAGGAGCCCCGAGTCATGATTTTGAATGATGCGAACAAACTGGATGCCACATAAGCTAATAAAGAGAGTTTTGGTCACACACACAATACTCAGCTGTCAAGATTTTGGCTCGCTGAATGTATACACAAAAACCGCTCAGTGGCCATCTGTAACTGCTTTAAGGGGGGGAAAATTCCACACAAAACCAGAAGAGTGGTTAATGCCAGAATGAAATAACTGGAAAACACATTTCCAAAGCTAGGGTTTTGCTATTTTTTTTAGCCAAACCAATTTTTTTTTCCCCTGTAGTGCGATAGCCTCCAGTGGAAACTTCTATTTTCAAGCTGTGAAAACAGAAATAGATTTTATAAGGCCAAATTATATTTTGCTTTTACCAAAGAGTCCTGAATAATGTTAATACATAAACAGATGCAAATGAGGGCCGAACTTGACCCAATGAACTAAATTCCTTGTGCAACATCAGCAATACCAAAAAGTTCATACACAGTGTATTTTGTTAATGACTTTTAAACTCTGTTATCTCATAATGCAATTATAATAAAAACGTTTAAGAGCTAATAAATACACCCAAGTATATTTTTGTAATTAATTCTACAGACGGAAGGAAAGACTTTTCATTCTATGGGCAGTGAAGCACTGAATTAGGATACCATCCCCAAATACTGCCTGCTGGAGCTGAGGGATGTCTGCAAATCCCAGCTCTGCCCTTTGCCCCCGCACAGGCCATTTGTGCGACGCACACGCAAGAAGTCCACACAATGTTGAACTTGCTGTGCATTTGGCTAATACCACAAGCATATATTTCCCATCTATATTTCGGAAATCTCAGCCAGAAATACTGGCCAGACAAACTAATTTAGGAATTATTTGATCCTGCCCTAGGGAAAGCAAAAATCTCGTATGATGCGGAGGTCTTTTTGATCTTATTTTTTAAGACTGTGGACTGCACATTGAAAAAGAAGCCTGTAATTTCAGACAGAATACCCAGTCAAACAAATCACTGCCTCCTCTGAAACTGAAAAGGTATGGGACTAGGCCCCAGGATTGCCTTTGACAAAAGGCTCATGGAAAAAGACTGAGGAAGGCTCAGACTCCCAGGTATTCCATACCCACTCTACCGTGCATTGAACAATCAAGTTCTCTCAAACACAGCCCTATTGCTCCCATCCTGCCTCATGTCCTGTGCCACATTCCAGCTTTTGCCAATTAACCATTTTGCACAGAACTCCAAATAGAACAACTCTGTTTGCTTACCCAACGCACACTGTTGGGTGCAGCCGCAGCAACTGCTGTGCTCCACTTAGATAAGCAGTAGTCAAGCAGAGCAATCAGTCCACAGAAAACACTTCTGCTCACATGGCTGTGGTGACTGGAAGCTGGTGCTATCATATACAAGAAAATGCAAGAAAACTCATGCAGGTTTATATCTGGTGGAGCACTATTTATTAGTGAAACTTGATCTAATTAAGATTGTATTCCTTACTCCAAATCTGAGTGGCCCATTATCGCAAAATAAATTTATGCTGTTATAATACAATGCCTGAGATGACCAAGAAGCTGAAATTGGTATCTTAATAATAAAATATCTGAAATAAGACAGAACCGAAATCAGAGGAGAATCTTCTGAAAAGCACCATTTTCTCAGTGCACCCCAACTTGAAAGGCACTTAAGGTGCTCTCCACCTTGCAGGGAGAGAAGTAAAACTACATTCGTGCCTGTTAGGCTTCCCACAAGTAGAGGAAGCACAGACCTGCAGCTGCAATTCTGAGGTGAGGTGCAATACCACGTAATGCGCTGGAGCAGTGCAGCCACAGCACATGGACAGCCCAGCCTCTGTGTGACAGTAGAGCACAGCCCAAACCCTGCTTCTGCCTAATCCCTCTCACTGAGATGCTGCTAGGAGTTCCCACTTGGAGAATCCTACAAAAGAGAAATGCGATTCCTCCAAAATAAGAAGGAAACCTTTCTGGTTTTTAGAGTTTTGGGGAGGCAATAAATATTCCTAGATAAGTTTTGCTGAAGATGAGGAAGAATGTTTTAGCCTTCTTCACATGCATAAGTGACCAGTCAGGGTCTGACCTAGTTAAAATCACCGTGCCATTTAAAGACAGCTGCAGCAACGATTGAGTTATAGGACGTCTTACTGACGGTACCACCACAGACCACAGACAGGCAGGACAGAGTTAATAAAAAGCCTCAACTCAGTCTGACGCCGAGCCTTCACCTCTCGCCATTGCATGGTCCATTACACGCTAAAAGTAACTCCGACAACCCAAGAGACAACCATAAAGGTAGTTTTGATGAATGGTCCTTTGGCTACACAGAAGTAGTAAATATTAATGAGTATCCTTGAGCTCGTGATGACAGATCAGAACACATTATCTGTTTTTTTCTTGAGCACGCACGCACTTTTGTTCCTACTGGACATTGACTAAAAATGTATGTCAATAGAAACCAAATAAACTCTTCAAGTGGCCGTACCTTACTATGTGTTTTCTCCTTTGTCATCTAGACACCATACCCTAAAATCATAAGCTTTCCCATACATGCGGCAGGGGAAACTGTGCAATTCTGGTGCTCTGTACCTTCATAACAGAAACACACAGCCAGCCACACAATTATCCCTCACGGTCACAGGCAATGCCACAATGTGACTTCTTCACCTAGCACTCGCTTCTTCTTCCCTACAGCTCAGGCAGCTCTCCCCCAGGCCTGCCGTAATCAGAACAGAAGCCACAGAAGAAAAGCAATGATTTTACTCAGCAATCATAGAATGGTTTGGGTTAGAAGGGATCTTAAAGCCCATCCGTTTCCAGCCCCCCTGCCATGGGCAGGGACACCTCCCACTGGATCAGTGTGTTCAAAGCCCCATCCAGCTTCGCTTTGAACACCTCCAGGGATGGAGCAGCCACAGCCTACCTGGGCAGCCTGCGCCAGTGCCTCACCATCCTCACAGGAAACCTTTTCTTCCTAAGATCTAACACAGATCTCTCCCCTCTTTCAGGTTAAAATAATTCCTCTTTGCTCTATCCATGCACTCCCTGATAAACCGCCCCTCCCCAGCTTGCCTGTAGCCCCTTACAGTACTGGAGGCTGCTCTAAGGTCTCCCAGGAGCCTTCTCTTCTCTGAGCTGAACTCCAACTCTCTCAGCTTGTCCTTGTATGGGAGGTGCTCCAGCCCTCTGGATCTTTGTGACCTCTCCTGGACTCACTCTGATAGATCTATGCAGACAGCTTTCCTTTTCATAGGGAACATAAAATTCTATATTCTCTGCTTTATGCATAGCAGAAAGAGGGGAGAGCTGTCAGAGAGACACTTGGAAGTTTTCCAGACAGGGAGCTCTCTCATTCCAGGGCAGAAGTAAGATGAGAAAATTACAGGAGTCTGGGAAGGCAAAAAAAAAAAAACCTTAGAGGATAGGGAAAGAAATTACATGGAATCTTGAAGGGAGAACAAAAGAAGAAAGCCATATTTGTTTTTTAGAGTTAATTTTATAGGAGATCAAGAGTCACGGGGGTCTCTCAATCTTAAGAGTAAGACCAGCAAGGAATTACTATCCAGGAGAGGAAGAAAGAACAAAAATCCATTACCACCACTACACTGACCTGCAATAAAACCCAACTGACCCACAAAACAAGAGAATAACAGCTCTCTGTCACTTACTAACCACTAAAAATGCAAGAGTACCTGAAGCATAATTCCCTATATATCACCACCAAGGCACGTTTTTAGGGGCTCCATAACCTCCAAATCCTCAGTTAGATTTTTCCTAGAACCTGGCAGGTATCATAACAAGAACAGAGTTTCAAACTTGGCGTGCTTATATTTTAGGTGACCCTTGCAACTCTGTTTCAGACCATAATTATCTTTGTAGAAAATTCCTGTGAGAATTTGAAATCTCTTTGGCAATTTTTAGCACCAAATCACTGGTGGAGTTCATGATAACTTCATATCAACCTTTGCTACCCCCGGCAACTTTACTACATACCGGAAGAAAAGATTCCACCACAGTAGCATTTAATGAGAAAGGAACCAACAATCAGCTGTGTGGAAAATAGGACAATTAAATAATAAAACTATAGGATCTTCTGGGATCCTGCTTAGCTTCAGGCAGAAAAAAGTGGAAAAGAATAAAAAGATATAAGTGTAAGAGCAGAATAAGCTATTGCAAATCTTTATAAAATTATAAACAGCATTAATACATACCTCACTGACCAAGCAAATGGCATGCGGTATTTCCCTAGCTTGCTGCAGAACTGCTTATTGGATTTTAACACTTTCTGTGCACACTACAAAAAAGAAAATATGAAGTATTTCATCAATATTATTATAATATTTGAAATGCAGCACAGGGAACATCCAAGTATCCCTCTGCTGAAGAGAAAACAGTGTCCTTAAAAATATTTAGCCTGACACTGCCCATAACTGAATGTTCTGGGTGGACAGTAAAGATATCACAGATGAATATGATAATGCTGATGAATTAAATCCCTTCACCATTCCTTCAGTCAGAACTGTGTTAGTTACAGTTATTATTCCAGTTGTCTGTCCTATACCCAATGCAGATGTATTGCTCGGTCTCAGAGCCCCTACCTCAACTTTGCTCACATACGAAGTGCACCAAATCATAATTTCTAAAAGACTGCTGAAAGAGAATTTCACTCTGCTAAGACACAGCTAGCATAAAAATGTACCAGGAAGGGATTCATATGTTACAGAACAAACAGTATTTCATTCATTCAGCCAAGAGAGCTTGGACATTTGCTTTCTTACTTGTGGGCCTACCGTAAGCTTGCCCTGCTCAGCAACCACACACGGATGAGATTTGTGAGCACAATGTGCAATGTCTTCAGCTTCCAATAGGCTGAAGCTGACAAGAACCTGATGTTTCTGTTACATTACCTTAAAAGAATCAGGATTCTTAATGTAAGGTTCAGCACTGCTGGCGATGTTTCCTGTAAGCACCTTTTCTATTTTTGCCACTAATACAATCTCAGAATGAGGATTACTTATGGAGAAAAGAGCCTGTGGATAAAAGGAAGAACAGTGAAGAAGTATAGAGTCATACTGAGGAAATGAAATCCCGTCAGTGCTCTCTGTTGATGGAAACGGTAACAATCCAAATTCAGAAAGGATTAATGAGGATTTTTATCGCTCCATATTCAATATAGCCTGATGCAAAGTCTTGTGCCAGTGCTGAAGTAAGCTTGTGCACATGCAGCACATGTGGAAATACTTTGAGATGAATGCAGCATCTAGGTGTTGCTTTAAGAGTTGATTTTGTTTCGCTCATTTGGGAGAAGTCAGTGAATGAATCCAAAGAGCCCAGAAAACATGGGTGGTTCCTCCAAATCATAGACACCAAATTTTTTCAAAGTTTTGACTGTAAATGGTTTTAAAGCTTATCCCAGGAGCACACAACTGAAGCATCTGTATACAAGTAACACAGATAGACAAAAAACCCCCAAACATTCTTGAAAACAAGAACCACTGGTAGTACAGATAAATTCTTTAAGGAAAATGAATACTACTACTGAGCTAAAATAAGTCGCAAGAGCCACTCAGCCATGCAAGTCACATGTTGAATACCTGTTTGGGGTACTTCAGCCATTCTTCTGGGAACCCCTTGACCTGTGGTTCTTCCATTTCATTTGAGTCTATATTTTCAACAGTGCCATTTTCTAATGAAACCGAGGAACCTGAAATCATCTGCCTAACGAGCGGGTGGTTCAAATCCACATGAAAATCAGCAGAGATCTTCCGGCTGTCCCTAACATCATACAGTGCCACACTCACGAAGAAAGGCTCTACCTGCAGAAAACACCAGAAATGTAATACAGTGGTAACTGAGAGCAGGAGGTTTCTGCAGCTAGGGAAAAAAAGAGAATGCAAACAAATATGATTTATAAATTATGGGGCTCATTAAAAAAAAAACACGCTCACACACCCCTACAAAGGTTAGTTCCCAATCATGTGATTTTAGGGGCTTTTAAAAGCAGTTTGTTAACCATGCAATAGAAGAGTGATTGACAGATAACTTAAACTTAGAGAATTAAAATCAAATGTATTTGTCACAGGTAATTATTAGAGTAAATTAATTGAGCCCCAGAGAAAAATGTTACAGGATTTTTAAAATGTAAATTCAGAGTCCTTATAAAAGAAACAAGAATGAGGGCTGGCTTTCCAGGGATCGTCAGAAATGCAGCACACAGATGGCAAATGTAAGCAGATGAAAAATGTTTATGGGTACAAACACAAATGTGTGGGTGTATCATTGTGTAGGAAATACATGTGCCATTTTGCTAGGAAACAAGAGCATTCAAACAGCCCTGACACTACCCACTTGTTCTCTTGCATAGCACCAGGGAACTGAGTCCTATAACTGGACGTAACCTCCAAAGAGCCTACATAGTTCTGATGAAATAAATTAGCCTTAGAATAATACCCCCTGAGCTGTATGGAAATCAGAAATGTAAAAATTTGGACACAAGGAACAACGCATGGCAGGTACAATATTCTCTGCTTTTTTAAGCCTCTGAGGTGAATTATTGCATGCCCTTGCTACAATTACCATGACTTCATTTAAACAGTTTTTCCAGTCTGCCAAAAAAAATAGTATCGATTGCACCATGCTGAATATGCACTCACTGTAGAGGTCATCTTCAAATGAAAAAAGAAAAAAAAAAATCAATGCCTCATATGTAATGTATGAAAATTAAGCTGCCAGGACACTAATTTCTCAGAGCTTCCCTGATTTACTACATACATAGAAGAAATACAAGCGGTGAACTGACAACTACATCTCACTTTTCACTGCCTTTTGTTTTTAAAGTAAGGATAAGCAAAATTTTCTGGTTTGTCCTGGTTTTAGCTGTGCTTTTCCACTAGACGAAGCATCCAGCCCTTTCTATTTTGCCTTCTCTTCTGTAACTAAATCTGCTTGGTTCATGGTCCCTCTCTGAAAAAACAAAAGAGAGGTTCACCAGCAACTGATTTCAGTTTCCTTCCTGCATAGGTCTTGACAGTTTAAACTTGTTCTTATAGCAGTGATTGAGAACCCTCAATAACTTTAATATTACTAATTAGTTTCCTTATTCAATCCCAAGGATGGGCAGAAGAGTAGGAGTGAATGCAGGATGTGTATGATACAGCTTTCCTTTCACCTTCTCTTTCCAAAGCAAGAAGGGCACAGAAACTGAGAAAAAACAAAAAGTAAAGAAAAAAGAGAAAAATCATAGAGAAATGACTAAAACTTACATTGGTTGAAGGATCATTTTCATTTTCAGTAACACAGGCCTGGAGATTCAAACTAAGGGACTTGCAAGTTATCAGGATCCTCTTTGCAGGCTTTTCTTCAAATGGCTTGACGGCTGAGTTTGTCCCCGGAAACTCCTTTTTCTGAGGATTCAATGACTGAAATACATTGGGCGACTCATTATGCATGGGAAAAGCGCGGCATTCCATAACTATATAAGCTTTTTAAAGGTCTTGACAGTTACTGAAGCACCTAGAAACCTCACAAAATCACTGCTATCTTCACAGTACTATAATAAATGAGTGTTATTCCTGATTTATCGACTAGGAAGCAAAGGAAAAAGATTGCCCGAGGACATATGCAACCTCAGAGGCAGAATTAGGGATCCAAGTCAGCTTGCCTGTAATTTTAGAACACTATTTTTTTTCTTGTGTACTTACTACTCCTAAAACTGTAGCTTTTAATTTCCTCATATAAGCAGCCTCATATTTTCACACTGGAACACCACATTTCAGGATTATATTTCAGACCTTCCTCCCCTTTCCTCTTACTTATACACCACACCACTACTTCAATTCACTTAATATTTTTAATAACGATGCTACAGTTGATTGACAACAGGTTTGACTTGGAATATATACTGATCCTGATTTTAATTAAGTCTTCTTTTTCCCTAAAATAAAAGTTTGTAGTTAATCTCCAAAAAAATGTGCATTCAGTGCAAGGAATAACTTTCTTTAAATCGTGAACCCTGACACTAAATGATAAGCAAGCTGAAGATTAAAAG
The DNA here is from genome assembly GCF_017976375.1 of Cuculus canorus. NCBI lineage: Eukaryota > Metazoa > Chordata > Aves > Cuculiformes > Cuculidae > Cuculus > Cuculus canorus. The sequence goes on from NC_071409.1 coordinate 7,304,734, forward strand.
AAAAGCAATCTGCACTTCCCACATTTCCGGCTAAACTTTATTTAACAAAAAAAAAAGTCTTTTCTACCTCCAATTGTACCTTCCCACTGCTTTTCATACCCATCCATGTTTTTGTAATCAAATTAAGTATAATGAATAACAATAAAACCACTGTTCTCATAGCATTCCCAGCCCATGAGAAGGTTCTGCTCCAGTAATATTTTCAGTTTCCTTTAACAATTCAAAACTACACCGGACTAGGCGAACTCCAGATAGCATTTCCACCCTCAACCATTCTGTGATCAGATATGGGTAGAGTCTATACAGAAATCTCTATGGGCTACAGAGAGCTCCCCTCACCCTTCAGAGCTGAAGTCTTGGGGATACCCCATGGCTTGCTGAACTCCATCCCACTCTGGCGGCTCAGCTAACCCGGTCAGCTCAGACCACCTCTACTTTAAAACTTTTACAAACTGGAAAAACAAAAGTTTCACTTACTGATATATCGGGATCCAAAGAGAAAAGATTTAGTCGCTCTGTATTTCGAGAGGCTTTCACTGTTTCTTCTGTCTCTGTAATATACTGCAGTGACAGATAATAAATTAGTTGTCTGCACAAGAACAGAAATCCATAGAATCTCTGAATGAATGATCAATGTTTCATTTGTACCAACACTTCTCATTTCTGCAGTACTTACCCCAAAGCACCTTCAAGAACTCTTTGAAGGTTATACGCTTGTAAAGTAGAGATTCTCAGGCCATGATATATTTCTGAGGAATCCCAAAATATACCAATTATGTAGCTTAAGTTCATATATATTCGTAAAGAATTCACTGTGTAAAGATCACTGCACTAAAATCACTTTAGGGATTCCCAAGTTGAGGAAAAAAAAAACCAAAGCACGCAGAAAACCAGTTGTGTCACAGGGAGGGCAGAAAGGGGACAGAAAGAGCAGCTCAGCCTTCCAGTTGGGAGGACACACAGACTGCACTGTCACACAATGGGAAGCCTGGGAGTTCTCTCCCTTTCCGTCCTTCTGCCACAAGGCAGGATCAGCCACATTAATTTTATTTCTGACAGACACATGCTTAACTTAATAATAAAACCTCTCTGATAAAACCAACTTAAATTCCTGAAGCCTCCTAAGGCTTTACTACTCTGCCTTTTACAAGTTTATTCTTCTAACTTTGATTTTTCCCTCCCCACACTATTTAAGCTCATTCATCCAACACATGAACTATGCCCTACGCATATCCTTCCCCTTACAGATCCCTCATCATATCTTTGAAATCTTTTTTCTCAGTCTAAACGTGCTCAATCTCTTCTTTGTCCTAACTATTCTTTATTTGCCAATCTCTGACCTTTTAATGGAGTTCACAGCTATCCTGGTAGTCCGAGTCAGAGTACAAACATCAGCTAATGTGATGCAGGATGCTCTTGTTCAGGTCCCAATCAACGTTTCGTGTTTTTCACAATAGCAAATCAAGTAACAAGCAGTAGCACCACAGAAAGATCAAGAGCTCTATGTTCCCTTCCTAACATGCCCTACCCATGGGCTGACGAGCAGAAGCAGGTCCTGATGCAGTGGTTTGGGTAAAGATGAGATCAGGAGATGTACCTGCCATGAACTAGGGACAAGACACATACCACTGCTGCAGCCAGGCTTAAAGAGCAAGGGAAATAGGAATTATTCATATAAAAAGGGCAATACAAGCATTGCACAATATGCAGACCATCTATTTTTGCCTTGCAGGCCACCAGTGAAACCATTAAACCATTAGAAAGTAGCACTCCTCAGATGAGATGATCAGATATTCCCATTGTACCTAATAAATAATCTCAGTTATATTTTATCTGTTTGGCTGGTTGTTCTGTTTTTATTTTGGGTTTTGCTTTGGTTTTTTTACATATACAGCTTTCGGTTCAAATCTGTGGGAGTAACATCCTCAAACAGGATTTGGCTGTGTACACAGATAGTGTCTATAGTTGCTCACCGACATAAGACTACAAATAGATCATACATCCATATAAGAAAAAGCAGTCAAATATTCTTCATCTATGCTTTCATCAAAAAGCTTCTTAGCACCTTCTACAATTATCTCATCCCCATGAAGCAGTTTATGACATCCAGAGGAAAAAATGCCTCCCCTGATACCACGTGCATCTTTCAGTGAAACTACACAGAAGGCGATGAGCAACTCAAAGCTCACTTTTCCTTGAAAGTCACACAGGAAGTCTTGGCTCTCCAAGGACCAAACTTCTGTGAAATGCAGTTAGAAGAGTAGATTATTCACCGATAAGTGCAGGGACCAGACCCTTACTACAGGTCTGAGTCAAACTACTCTAGAGAGCACCTACTTTCCTTAAATCCACTGGAGTTTTTCTCATTTAAACAAAGCCATCAGCTGTTCAGAAAGAAATTAGTCCTGTCATTTGTCATGGCTCTAACAGTCACAATGAGCTGTGCTGTATTTTCAAACCTTTCACAATATTAAATTGGCAGGTGTTTTTCACCTAGGTAGCACTTTCTGCTAAGCTTATAAAGATAAATATAACATCCATTACTTTTGCGAAGTCTGGGTGCGAGGTGTTCTCTGAAGAATCAGTCTCTTCTTGAGTGCAATCATAATTCACCAAAACTTCTGCAGGGTCTTGGAAAAAAGGAAAAATATATGCAAATGTTTTTATTGTACTTGCTATTACTCTTGGGTTTAAAAAAACCAAACACGCTATTTCTTTTTATTTCTCTTCAGTATCATCAGGCTAATAAACGGAAGAGAGAATAATGTAAACCTCTGTCATCCTCAGCCTCATCTCTCATTGGTGCTTATTGTAAATCAGTATATATTTAAGCTTTCATAGAAGGGGCCCAACTCTCCTCAGTGAAACATCCGAGACATTCATCCATGATAAACAGTCATGTCCACAAAAACATAGAATCATAGAGTGGTTTGCAGTGGAAGGGACCTCAAAGCCCACTCAGTTCCACCCCCCCCGCAATGGGCAGGGACACCTCCCACTGATTCAGGTTGCTCAAAGCCCCATCCAGGCTGTCCTTGAACACCTCCACAGGAGGAGGCAGTCACAAATTCTCTGGGCAACCTGTGCTACTGCCTCACCACCCTCACAGGAAAACATTTCTTCCCAAGATATCTCTAAATCTCCCCTCTTTCAGCTTAAAACAATTCCTCTTCGTCTTATCCCTGCACTCCCTGATAAAGAGCTTTACTCTTTGCATTTTCCTTTGCTTTCTCCGATTCTTCTGAGTCAACATTGAGGGTTTACGTCACCACAAGATTTTGAACTCTCAGTAACGGATTCTTCAGTGAGGCAGGCAGGGCCTTACCCACTCTTTGGGAAGGGAAGGGATGCAGTCTGGACTCCATCAGCTGCAAATCTGTGGATCCAGAGAATAGCTCTATTTGTCCCTTTGCTTTATTTAGCTCACCAGGGGCCCTTCTGCTTTCACTAGGTAACGCAGACCAATGCAAAATAAGTCACTACAGCTATTTAGGGCTCTTCTGCCAAGAAAGCATCATGCTTTTTGACGAATTAACTCCACAGATCATTCCTATTGCTCGTTATCAGGGTTTTTACCAAGGAGACTTCTGTTTTCTGTTAGCCTTATGTCTTTGACCTTTTATGCACGTATTTCTTCCTGTTTCATTAATATCCCTCATGGGTGGGATTTTCAGATGCACTTCTCGAATTCCGCAGTGCAATCCTCTTGTGCCTCTAAATTATAAAAACATCTTTGCCTATACGAAGAGTATCCTGTTCCTCCAAAATTGGAATTTATTATAAACACCAGGCTAAAGCCTTCAATTAGCTCTGAACTTCCCAAGGTTCAGATGCATGTGGACTCAAAGCTTTGATTCAGCTCACAGCACAAGCACTGCAAATCTGTATTAGCGTTTCAAGTCATAGAATTTCAGCTGGGGTTCATCCAAACTGAACGTGGATTTATTATGTGGAGGAATGAGTTACTGCCACACGAAGAACGCAGCATAGCAGAGCATCCAAGGTTTTCTTCCACAGTCAAAGCATATTAATATGCAAACTAACTCACAAAAGCAAGAACTGAAAAGTCAACAGGCTTCCAGGGAAAGAGCAATACACCACAGCTGGCAGGTTTTTTAATTATTAACTCCAGATTTTTAAAGAAATCAAAACGCTGGAAAAAACTGATCTAACCTCTCTCCAGCACAAAACTCTTTAAAACCTTCAGACTCCAAAGGCAGTAAACCAAAAAGTATTAGCAAGATCACGGATAGAGAGGACTATATTTGAAAAAAGCTGCATATGCAAAGCAGAGCCACATTGCTCCTGCTGACTTTGTGGGGAGCAGCTTTACCTCCCTCACAGTCTTTTGAAAATGATCTGCGGGGAGTTAGCTGACATTGTTCAGGGCTTGCCAAAAGACTGGTGCTGCTTCATCAGAAATCAATAGACGCAGAATCCATTACAGACTCAGGCAGTAAAAATGATTCAATAGTGATATCCGAAGGTTCATTTTTTTTGCATTTGATTAAAAACAAACCAATGCAAGAGATTATTCATACTTACCAAGTTTCAGATCAGTGAGATCTGCACTTTTCCTCTCCGGAATGGTTCCCTCTGGATTTATTTGCAGGATTTTGTTGAGAGTGAAAATCCAGTCATCCATATCCTGCTCATTTTCAGCTGCCAGCACAAAGTATGTAAGGTCATTCATTTTCAACTCGAAGGCATGTTTCCTAAGCCTGTTATTCTGTTGGAACAAAACGAAAAGAAAAAATAAACACCTGAACTAATTACTAAAAGGTACATAAAAAGGCATCTATGAGGTGGACTTTTGCATGGCCACTCCTTAAGAACAACATCCAGGCAGAACTCAGTGGCTTTAAAGAAAATCCAAGTAGCCTGATACTGACACAGATTTATGTCAAATTATTGTTGGGTCTTTGTGCATCTAAGAATACCTATAGCCGTATATACATCTTCTATTTAGCCGCAGAAATCCAAGACTTATATGGACAATAACACTTCAAACTACAGTAAGGAACACTGCCTAAGTGGAACAATGAAAGACTTCCGATAGTAAAGTACAGCATTGCTACATGAACCATAGTTGTCTGGAGAGAACACCTCCAAAGCCCAAGTCTCCTACACTTTACCAGCACATCAGACACTCAAAGAGATACTGAGTAGTGCCAAGTCACGTGAATATGTGTTCAGTGAGAACAGGACCGAGTTCACCAAAGTCTAACTCATAAGCAAGCAAAGTCAGCACAGAGTATTCCATCTTGGACTGCTGAGGGTGGACCTGAATAGGTCAAAGCTAAGTGTGAACAATTGATAAAAATCTTCTGTTTTGAGATATTTACAGATGCTGCTAACAAGCTACTTAAAGTTAACAATTTCTGGGCATCTCGTAAAGGTAGAAACACTGTGGTTAGGATGAAAACATTTCTTCATAATTTTATTCTTTTTGTATTGTTCTGAAAAAAGCTTCCAGTGATGAGTTTAAACTTGGGAGAGATTAACCAGTAAACCGCTCGCAAATTGCAAGAAGACAAATTTCTTCACTTGAAAAGACCACAATGGGCGCCTCCCAGTGCCAGCTTTATGTTAGAAGGATTTAAAAAGTTACCAAAGTGATTTCAATAATTCTTTGCAGGAGGCAAAAAGTAAGGTATGGTGCTGTTGAGTCAATGCAACGCTACCCTTTTCAAGCTCAGAAAAAGAACCAATGCCCAAGTATACTGGCAACAGACTGAGTTCTGAGATCGGTTCTGTTTCACCAGATTATACGTACACTAGATGGTTAATCCATCAATTTCTGTCATAAGAATTATGAGGTACTTAGTTACAGAAACAGCTCAATAAAATTAAACAAAGTTATGTGATTTAATAGAATGTGCTTCATTGCTCAGATTTATCGAATTAGTGAGGCTTTTATCTCTAAGTCTTATGGAAGCAGTTGCACAAGTTGTCTTCTCCCCCTTGCTTAAATCAAAAGAACACTGACACATCCCACCACCTACTACTTCAAACTTTTACAACCACTGACTATGGATAACAGTGCCATCGTTTTGTTTTCAGTATTCCAGAAAATTGCCATCACATTTTCCACACATCTAACTTTGGAGTGATGCTGACAAATGAAAACCAATTAATCCACGCCATCACTGGTCAATTCACTCAATTTTAGTTTTCTAATTAAGTTTCAAATAACATGACAATGGCATCCTGTAGTTCTACACAATGGAACTATTTCTCAGTACAGCTGTATTTCAACAGGCTACTAGGAATAATTTCTAAACTAGATGGTGAGATGACAGCAATATTTTTATTTAAGATGAACAGAGGCAAAATTTAATTAGCAGAAGAGGAGCCTAAGAACCCAAAGCACTGAGAATTAAGTTCCATGAACACTTTTCTTCCAGCAGCAGGGATGATTTAGAAGATTCCTATCCAATCTGTTGTTAATCACTTGCTCCAGTCCTTACACTATATGTCATGACTCAGCTCCAGAATTAGTTAAGACTGAACAACTACTTCTGGAGCTTCTCGGGTCAATAGATTCAGTCAAATCTTGGCTTTTTAAACTGATTTGTGACTCTGTGTGTTATTGTTTTGTTCCACTGTTCTGCTACTAGAAATTCTCTTGGTAGGAAAGAGTTTTCCTCTCAAGTACTTAATTGAGGTGAATAGTCTTTTAGGGATACAAATTTTAGTTCACATAGGGTAAGAATAGGATTGGCGTTTGTAGCAATTGGTTTTGGGTATCCAATATTTGTCTTGCTCCTGAAATCATTCTAATTCTTCCAATCATCACATACATTCAAATTAATGTAAAACAAGCTCTGAAATTTCACTGAAGCCTATTTTTACTGATATAGCTTGACAGCATGACCAAGAACTAGAAGTTGATTCTATGCCAAGAATCTTATGTAGTGACCATTTAAAACCCTTAAAGATGGATTATTTGTACAAGTTGTTTATGTATACCAATTTATGCACAATCTAGAAAGACAAATGCTGCATTTCAATTTACCATCAGAAAGTACAAAGATCATTAAAATTAATGCATTTCTTCCCTGTACTGTGCACTTCCTCTTACAGACATGGCCAAGATCATCATATCAGGTACTGTAACACTATCAGACATTATCTAATAGAGCAATATGTCTCACATGCTCAATCTTAAGAACATTAGGGCAGGAAAACTTCAATATCCACTTCTTCATCTGCACTTCAGACTTCTGGCAAGCAGATGAGATCTACAGCGAAGTCTTTGTTTCCAATCTAAAGCCAACTATTTTCTTCCTGATCAGTTAACAGGGGGGAAAAAAAAAGGAAGTATCATTTCTCAGCTTTCTTCTCCATAAGTCCTTCCATATGGCATGCGGACCTTGAGGTTGACTTGTAATCTTCAAAACTTAACTTCAAGTTTAAAATTTCTTCCACGAGGAAATAACACAAGGTTGGAAGAGAAACTGTGGAGGAGCTATAAATGAAACATCAGGCCAAGTCTAATATCTGCAGGGTCATTCTTCCAAAATAACAGAATTGTTTTGGAAGTATGTCATACTTTATCTGGAGATGATTTCTTCAGGGTGTTTACTACGATTTAGATAGTCAACCTGTATCAAACAGGAGCTCAAAGTCATTCATGAAGAGTTAAATGATTTATAGTGGTATTAAAACTCATTACATCAGAACTTTCACATCACAGTCTTTCTCCAAATCTTCAGCTTTACCCAACTCTTTCTCCACATTCTACGGTTTCCCTGTTAATGGCAACTCTTAAGCCAGGTTTTGTTTTTCAGCCCTGTAGCTCCAAGTTCATCACAGACTTTGATAACTGATGATATTTGCACTGTTACTTCCTTGACTAAGACTCTCACTTCTTGCTAGTGAATACAGCTCATGAATTTGTGTATCCCGTTATAAAAATGTCAATGAAAGAGCAACCACCAAGAGTAGTGTTGAGGGGAGGGTAGGTGAGAGGAGAACATACAGTTCACACAGGTTGGAGTAATTTGTGGGGACAGGGTGCAGGAACACTGCAGATTCAGAAGGCAGCTGTCAAAGCACAGGAGGAGGTCTTCAAACGTTTCTTGAGCTTTTATTTCTGTCAGAGATCAGTCAAAAAGGCCAGGAAACTTGCAGTCAAGACATTTTTGCTATCACGGAGCTCCATCAGAAACAACAGAACAGGCACCCTCTGGAATAGCATTAAATCTGTACCTAAAACCACACTATAGGGGCACTCAGGGTTTAACTAGAGCTCTGGCTGAGACCCATTTTTCAAGGAAGCACAAATGACCAGCAAGCAGCACTTTCTGAACAGGATTTCTGTTAAAGAACCTCCTGTATGGCTTCTGCCACGCTTCCAAGCTACCTGTTAGGGTCTTTCAGGCCACCAGACTGAGACAGGCAAACATCATTGTCCTTCTACATATTTATATACATCCTGTCCTACACCTGTTTGAGAAAACATACACCCTATTGAATTACACAGGGAAAGCAGTTATTGCCTCCAGAGCTGGGTACTTTCCTGGGAGCAGGAAGGAGGTTCTGCAGGAGGTTGTCGGCAAATATTTGCTCCAAGATTGAATTGGTCACTCATTATTTAACTTGCTCCAAAGGGCCTGTGTAGGGGTGAAAGAGATGTCCCAAACAACAAAAGCTTGTGTCTGTCAGGTGTCCTCCCTTGCACTACCTGAAAGGCTTGTTTCAAACCAACCCTTAGATCAGGTCTGCACTAGCACTGTAACCAAACTGTACTAGTTAAGTAGTAAAGAAATAGCTAAGAAAAGTGTAGCTAAGAAAAATTTCATTTCTTTATTTAGTGACTCATGGGGCCAGAGGAACCACAGTAACATACTATTCGAGATAACAGCTTGTTTAGAACCCCCAAAAAAAGATTAAAAAAAAAAGAAAAAAACCCTCAAAAACCTAGACATACATCAAAAGAAATATAGGAAGGTGGAGTAAAAGGGTATAAAAGCTGAAAACTCAATCTTAGGAGAAACAAAAAAAAGTGGCATCAGACATTTCTGGATACTTATTTTTTCCCAGCCACCAAAAACAATAAGTCTCTGTCCTACCCGCTGCCATTAAGACTCTCTATCACCTCCAAAACTGATGATGTTCAAGGAGGCTCAGGATACAAGATTAATTTACCACTCGCCCAACAGCCAACCTGAGTCTCTTTAACCCGCAACAAACAAGAACACTCTTAGTAAGCACAAATAAAATCTGGCAGCTAAGAAAATCATTTCAGTAAAAAGAAACATTTTATGATGTTTTTTTCTCATGCGTGCCATGGGCAAAGAGCATATATGTGACCTGCTACCGTAATTCAATCAGATTTTTATAACCTGACAGTCTGAGGACTTGCACCAATTTAAAAAGCACAACTAATGGTGTTTTCACTTAATGGAACTGCTAATGAGACCACTAAAGTCTGTGTTGGTCTGCTTGCCTTTTTAAATTTATCAGCCAAATAACGACATGAAATAAATTGAAACTTACCTGTACAACACCTGTGCAAGAATCCAAGAAAATGCATCCCTTTGGCTCCTTTGATATTTTTTCATCTTTATAAAAATTCATAATATATGAGCTATCCGACAACTGTGTCAGCTGGAAAAAGCGCTTTTTGAATGACTGAAGTAGAGGGGGAAAAAAAGAACAACAATTGTTGTACTACAAATTATTTTCACTGATCCTTTATTCACAGGGTTTAAATAACAGACAACTCCTACCTGCACTTCAAACACACTGTTTTGCAGACAACTGCAATGTTACTTCAGTATCATTTAAAGCAACGTAATTAAATCTGACCTATAAGCCACTAAATGACAATGGCAAATAAATGCGCCTCTGCGGGGGATATAAATCCAAGTGGAATAAAGAAAGAACAACGCCGTCCCCTTACCCGAACGGTAATGCTATTGTTTACAGTGCTGTTGAAATTCCCTTTATAAAGCCATCCAGACTTGTAAACTCCTGCTGCTAATCCTCCTCCTCCACCACCACCTTTTGAAGATGAGTGCGATGTTGTATCCTGTGTGAAAGACATGATTCATATCGCATGGACTTGTTTTTTGAATTTTAAGACAAAAATAAAACTGCAGTGTGCAAATATCTGCTTGACAACAAATAATCACCCCTTCATTCCTTCTAAAATAGGATGTTATTAATATGCCTGCTGTGCCCATGACGACATAAGAGACAAAGCTGTTCCACTAACTTCAGAGCTCTTTAAAACATGTAATATTTTATAGATCATGAGCCTCCATTATCATTCTTTATTTCATATTAAAACAATAAATAACTCTTCCTCAGGGGAAAAAAAAAAAAAAACCCCAGGATACGTACTTCATCCTTATCCACATCTTCATGATCGATTTCAAAAGAATGCGATGGTAGTTTCTCTTGTCTACATTCATTCCTGGGAGGAGAGGAAAAATGTCTTAAATTTTATTTTATTTTATTTTATACATAATTGTGCATATACTATTTCAGGGAGGCAACAACTCTCTACTGTGCAAGGAAGCAAATCCAAACAGAAATTGAGAAACTACACTCTCCTAAGCCAGGTTCCTCTCTCACCTTAGGGAACTTCAGCCACACTACCTATCTCCTCTTCACTTTCCCCACTTCAAAGTCAGTGTTCTCATGACATGACTAAACCCCTGCAACCAAAGCGAGCGTTCCAGCTGAGCCAGAAGAAACAAGTGCACACAGAACCCAGGAGTGGTTTGTTCTCTGTTTTAGTTTGTTCTGCTCTTGATGTTTATTTAACGTAAACAACTGATCAATATTTGTAATAAAAGGAACATTTGCAATCCATTGACATCTTTGACATCTGTAGAAGTGTTAATAATCAGAATATTTATGATGGAAACCCACTGCAGGTTTTCCAATGCAACCAACGGCAGCTGTTAAGAACTCCTCCCAAAACACTCCCTCTCACCTAAAAAGAAAAAAATCAAAACATAAATCTCAAGCTAAATCCCACTTTTTAAAAAAAAAACATCATTCGAGCCTTCACATTTTTAGACAAAAACCCTATTGAATTGTTCATTATTCAGAGCTAAAAGGCAGACCAACTGATGCTCTCTGGCCACACATGGACAGATAACACCACTTGCTTAAGGATCTGAAGCAGTAACAGGACAAGCTAGTCAGCTACTGAAAAAAAAAACCCAAATCAAAACCACGGCCCTAACGTCCTTGATGCTACTGGGGAGGGGAAGGAGTCGGAAATCTGCTGCATTGGTGAGGTGCTGGCCCCTCACCATATGACACAGCAATTTGGTCCTGCTCTGCCGCTCCACAGTCAGAGTAACGGTGTCCCATGAAACCACAGCCCTTCCACCAGCCTTGGGTAAATGGTAACCTTCTTAGAAAAAAGAAAACCCTTCTGTCCTCTCGGAAGACACGGAAAATGACAGACACTACTGCTTTCAGGTGTCAGATCCCACTGACCAAGCAGGAAACACTCATCCACTCAGAGATCTTTGCCATTCTCCATAGAAAAGGTTTTCTCCTTCCTTGGAATCCTTTTGGGCATTCTCCTCATCATTCTAGGGCAGGTAGATTAAAGAGCAGCAAAGACATGATCCTGTTTTTATACCTTCTTTTTATACCCTCTTTTTCTCTGCCTATGCTTCTTCAGACCAATATGAAAGCACAGAATTCCAAGGGACCAGACCTGAAATATCTAGCAAATGTTCTAAGTTTTCTATTACCAACAGCAAAAGATTTGCTAATGAAATTTCTTTTCCCAGACATGGTGTCACCACAGCACAAACTGAACAACCCCTGTTCTTCCTCCTGCCTTCAACTTGCCCAAGCAGCAAAAACACACCAGCACAAAGCATAAAAACTGGTGTAAAAAGAGGTAGTGAGAGTTCACAGAGAGGAATTTAAGGGGTAGAAGACCTGAGAAAAACCTCAAAGGAGGAACAGACTCAAAGGAAAACTAAAGCAATTGCTAAACGTTTTGATCATGCTGTTATGCACGTTGTGAATCTCTTCCCCAGTACCGGAGCACTACTACAGTGGAATTGCTCCACACTGTCCTCCTTGCCTGCCCCAGGTGGGGAGTATCACATTGCAGCTGCTCCCCTACCAGAAAGGGTCAGCATTCAGCGAGAACAACTTCGATATCAAATAAAAATCTGCTATGCGATGCAGCCACTACTTGGCACATCGTGTAACTGTGGAAACAGCACAACGTGGCCTCATGTGCATACAAGTATGAAGTCCTTCAGCATTGCTGAAGGCTGCTGAGTCCCAGTTTGTGCGTTTCTAAATGGGAAAGCCCACAGGAACATTTCAGCACAGTCTCAGTGAATGGAATTACTTAAACCACAGTTAGATGTGCTATTGCAAATGATGTTCCTTTCTCACGATGCAAAGCTAGACGCTTACACTCACCTAATCTTCCCTTATACAACCATGTCCTTTAAAAGAAATTGATACAACAATACACTAAGATTTCCGGTAGTGCAACAGCAGTTTTTCACAAATGAAACAAAAAACTGTGGAAACGGGGCACCTAAAGCTATCCACAGCAAGATACAATACTATGACAAGACATAGCCAGTCACTTTATTTTTCATGAGAAGATCTAGGCCAAAACACAGAACTTTGTAACATCCATGTGCAAATCAAGGTCTGCTGATGTTGTAGAGACCGGAAATGGTACGAAATAGTGGACTCCAAACTAACTCTGCTTAAAATATGTTCAGCCATGGCAACTTTCAAAAAATCAAATACAAACACTCCTGCATAGCTTTGCTTCTGAAACATCGATCGGTACTGCATCCAAACTGCTCCTGAGTGCTGCGTTCTGATATGAGACAAACCAAGACCTTTTGTTTTGTTATGATCATCTATTCAAGAGGGGAAAAAAGTAAGACATGAGACACCAAAGCATTCCTGGAGCATGAACTCCTCAAAGCAAAACATATTAAGCACCACATTATCATAAAACAACCTTCACAGAATAGGTTGTGTGTAATCAGCTACAAGGGACTTCCCTTGTGTAGAGCAATGCAACTATGTCTGTCAAATGCATATTTCATAAGAATGAAGATGCTTAAGGTTAAACAGAAAACTGCTGCGCTTCCAACATTTTTATTGAGCACTAAATGCACCTATTTTCTAAAACAATCAGTACACTGTGTACTTAAGGAAAGGTCTGTTTATAATCTCCAATTAGCAAAACTGCTCTTAGAGGCTTTTTGTACTATCGTACTTGCTGTTCATAAAAATACTAACATACAAGAGAGAATGCAGATATGAGAGAAAAAGCTTGCAGCACAAAACCTCTGAACATAGCATTTAAAGGGGACCATAAGAACCAGTTTATCAATTTCTGTAACAGTATGTTTACTAGCTTCCATCTAACAACACCCATTCCTGAATTATGTGCATGTAATAACCTTTTTCATCCAGTATCATGATTTTAGTGCCTTGAATTCCAGGATAGGAGAAGGTAACAGCTCATTTGCATTCAGTCATTTCATTAACTACTCCCTAAAACAGTCCTCAGGGCACAGCACATAAACCTGCCAGGAACAAGGAGCATGGGTAGAAACGCATGCACGAAGGAATGAGCACCAAATTCAAAATTTCTTTCCACTCAAGTCAAGAAACTTGTTCCTTCTCTTCTCAGCACCTTTACACTGGTTTTAATGTACTGCCTCAAGCACAGAGGGGTGCCCACTTACCCAGGCACCTGCATATTTATTTCTGCAGCCTTGTATCACCAGTGCTGTAACACATTGCACCCACGTCTGCGCAGAGCAGTCATAAAGCACTAAGTGAAATCCTACTCTGTTACACAGGGTAACTAAAAGGAGAACTAATCCCAGTTAAACGTGAGTGACATTTATGCATTATTAAGGAAAATGGAAAACCAGCTTCCCTGTATCAACTGTGCTTTGAATACGCAAATACACTTCTAAGGATTTGAATCAGCACTAATAGAGTTTGTTGATACTCGTGAATTCTGCAGAGTCTTGAACTTTTGCTAAAGGACCTTTTCTTCCCCTTTTTAAAAATGCAAGGCACTATAAATACAGTAAAACAAGCGGAGCATATGAGACAAAGGAAAGTGCAAATATGGACAGAGCTCAGCAAAATGACACAAACCTAATAGGAAAAAATAGAAAAAGAAGAACTCATGCTAGGTCTTACTGTGGTAAGTGTCGAAAGTCTTCCGAATACTGTTCATACTTGTAGTTCACAACATGCCACTGGGAACTGTAGTATTTACAAGCCTAAAGAGAAAGAAATACAAACAATAGAATTACTACAACTATTTAGACTCCAGAAAGACCTGAGGCAATGCTTTGTGCTAGAGAACACATTCTTCTCTTCTGTGCTGGGTGCACAGTTAAAGGGAAGTCAGTGATTTGTTTCCACATTTTGAAGCACAATTTCCCTTTCAAATCAAATGCATTGAATCATACAAGATGAAGGAGGGGGCTGATAGCAAGTTAACATGCTTTACTGATTCTCATCTACTCTGTAGGAAGCATCATTATCTACATCACTACTGCCTCAAAAAGCACTCCCTAGTTTGGGCCTGACTTTCCCTATGGACATTAATTACACATTTTTTACTTGAATCATGTTCCCATCACCCAAGCCTTCCATTGTAAATACATTTTCCCTACTCTTTTTATTCCCCCTTCTTGTAGCACAAGCTCTCTACTTGTTCTGCCCTCCAGAACTGATCTTTAACCTCCTAAAAACATCAAGGAATATATTAATAGGACTGTCATTTCTCATCGGTCTCATTTTCCCCTCCACACTGAATTTGCTCAGTCATCTCATCAGCTCCTGTTTGTGTGATCTAAGTTTTAGTTAAAACTATGTTATAGTGACCTGGGCTATAAGAATACTCTTACAAGAGCAACATGTACACTGTTCTATGTGAGTTAATGAAAAGCTCGTTCACTGGCCATTGTGAGGATAAGCACAGACCTTCCAATTCATACTTCACTTGCTTGCTACTTGGCAAATGTAAACCAACGGTACCTTCTTCCCCAGGTACTTTCATTACTAAGTATTCTACTTAAGAGATGTAATTAAACCCCACAGAGAAGTCTCAATGCAGGCTTTTATTGCAAAGGTTATAGGCTGATGTGTTGAAAAACCCAAACACTTGTGAAGACTATATAGAGCAGACCACAGTATTTTAGCTTACAACTATAAAGGTTTATTGTGTTCCTCCAAGAAAAAGCTAATCAAAACAAAAATCAAAAGGGACAAGCAGCACATTCAAGTATTACTCAGTAAATTCACAAAAGGCAAGCCAATTCCGTGTGCAACAGCTAATGCTGCTCTTGAACTAGCTTCATGTGGCTATCCATTGTAAATCAGATCTATTTAAAATTAAAAAATTACAGCACTTTCTCTTCAGAACATCCCAACTAAAAATCAAACACTCTGCTGACTTTCAATTATTTTTTAAAATTGGAAATTATTATTGAAATTGAAAAATAGCAGTAAGAAAAATACCCGCAAACCTGACTTGAAGAGCAAGAAAAACCTTTCTAAAGGCAGAGATTTCATTGAGAGGCCACAGCTGGATCATACTGTTCCTGGCAAAGAGCAGAGGCACCAGTGCAGGGGCTGCTGAGCTCAAGTGGACTGTGGAGGAGGAAAAATATAGACGGAGAAATGGAAGCTTTGGGGCGTGGGAGGGTTGGCACATGTTTGCATGAACTTTCCTACTGCGCTGCCGACCAGGCAGGCTGCACAGCCCATTCCCAAAGGCCCTATCAAATTCAGGTCATTCTTTATCTTCTTTTATTTTTTTTTCTTGCCCAGCTGGTCTAATTTTTCCTTAGAGATCCAGACAATCCTGCAAGCTTTTTCCACCTGCAAATTCTTAGCTCTGGTCCTGGTGATGACAGTTTGATGGCCATCACAGTGCAACAGGCACTTAAAAAAGATTTACCCTGCAGAATGGGAAGTGAGACAAACACTAATGAAGCAAACAAAGCATTTGAAAGCAACTCCCCTGCTTACATCCTCTAGGATAGTGATAGGGAAATTCCAGGTCTCTGGAAATGCAGGCACACTTATGATGAAAATAATTTGTGGAACAACTGGGCTTCGCACAGAGAAATGGCACACGCAGGGCAATCCTGCTACCTCATTCACACTCAAAGAGTGGCTATTTCTGAGAAGAAAAGCAGGAGATGTTGAACAGGGGAGAGTAACCCATGCAGGAGGTTGGAAACAGAAAGGAAGGACCTTCCAGAGATGGATGTATCCACAATGCTAAAGGGGAAGCTGCACAGATGGTTCTGTGCTCTGCTCCATGACCAGAGATATGCATGGCTCTACTCATAAAGTCTTCTCAACCGCTTCCCACTCTTGTGACCTCTGCTGCAACATCAAAGGCAGTGTGATGGGATTTGGGAAGGTGGAAGACAATGTGATCACTCTGGCTTGAAATTCTGCCTCCACCCCAGGCCTACCTCTACTCCCTTATGCCCACAACAAGCACAGCAGCGTCACGACTGCCTGCCAGCAAACTAGACTTTCATTTTGGAACTCTTCGAGCTCTTTTCACAGTTGATGAATAAAGTCCAGTGACAAAGCAGAGTAACAAGCCAAAACATTAAAACACACTATTATTTTAAAGCATTGAATATTTTAAAGACATATTTACCTCTTGTGCTACTTTACACTGCACAACCTAGGGAAGCTCCCGCAGCAAGCTGCTCCATCCCTCTCTGGCCCCTGCACAGCTCCCAACACATGCCTCCTCATCCACAGGGCCATTCCCTCTGCAACCATGCTTCCCCAAAGATATCCAAGTAGCATTATCAAGCTACCATATGTATGGACTTTTGTAAGGGATGGGGGAAAAAAAAATCTGATCCTTGCAGGACTCTAGCAATGGAAAAGCTAGAGGAAGAAACAAAGCATGTAACAACTAGGAAGAAACAGACAGGGTTTTGAGGCATTATCACAGACTTCTGACAACCCATTTAATTGACCTACCAGTGCCTTATAGACAGGACCATCTGAACACCACCAAATGTCCAGAAAGATGAGACATGAGGTCATGAATCTGAGCTTTTGAAATAGTTTCAGTACCACATTCTCACACTACGCCATATGACAGAAATTAGTTTCCCCCTCAACAGCAGACCCTTCACTTAACTGACTCGCTTCATATCTTCACGTTACAACTTGATATATGACTGAGACAGTGTAGTACACACTAATGGTGAGAGACAGCCGCCACTTCTTCAGTGAGGTGAAGCTGTACATGGCTTTCCTACAGCTTCCCCAACAGTCCGATCAGGAATTAGACATTAGATCCTGGGCTGTAACAAGTCCAGCTGACCAACAGATAATCCAATACGTACAAGATGGATATCTTCACCATTCATGAGATTATAGTATATTTGAAGAAAGAGAAGGCTCCTTCACTGAGTAAACTGTTGGCTTTTTCACAGCTTCAAAAAAAGAGTGAAGGTCACAAACTCCACTTCTGCACATCTTTCCATAAGTTCTGAACACCAGCCCAGAACACAACAGCCTGCTGCTGGGTCAGTACAGGTTTGTGCAATCGCTGCATTGGACTACAGTCACAGATCCTCACAGCGCCTCATGCTCAGTTTGACTTGATTTTGGACTAGAAACAATCCTCTTTCTGGAGCTTAATTTATTTTATATATAGCTTTTGGCTTTGTGGCAAAAAAGGAACATATGCATTACTACTTTACAGATAGGTCTTAGTCCTGCTACTATTCTATGCACAGGCTTAGAGCTGTAGTACTGTTTTTATTACACTGCTTTGCTCCACTCTCCCTCTCCCCTTGGCTCACGGGTATTGCAGAGAAAGCTAAGAGATGTGCTCAATATTTATTTTACCAGGTTGTCATTAGCATCCCCTTGGAGAACTCGGCTGTAATGGCTCCCAGACACTGTGTACTATGTTCCATTTTTAGACCCACCGTTTTCTCTGTAAACCCACGAGCACAGTGCTCGCCTTGCAACTTGTAGAACCTTAAAATAAAAAGCAGACCCCAAAGTGCTGAAAGGGCAGGAAGCCTTCTACAAAGGTAGATAGTTCCACAAGTTATGCTACCCTTTAACACTATTGTCAGGTTAAGAAAGATGGCAAAGCTCAGGCAATTTGAGCTGGCAGTAAGTTGCTATCGCTCTTTCTAGATCTGCTGGAGAGAAATAGGGCCAGTCTGTAACTTGTCTTGTTGCATACAATTCAACAGCTACCTTGCTATTTTATCTAGGATTTTGTTTTTCCAATCCCTGTGGTTTGTCTGCAACTGACTTTTCCTCCACAAATTCTTTTGCAGTTATAGAGTACATGAAATAGCCTGTACTGATTCAAATCAGGAAGCCAAGTGTGAAATATCCCAGTCTGCAGAAAAAAAAGGCAGGGAACACACACATATAGGCTAGTCGTAAGTGCTAGAAATCAAACCCCTTACAGAAGCTCACAGGTTGCCCAGGGAAGTCATGGCTGCCCCATCCCTGGAGGTTTTCGAGGCCAGGTTGGATGGAGCCTTGAGCAGCCTGATCCAGTGGGATGTGTCTCTGCCCATGGCAGGGAGTTGGAACTGAATGGGCTTTAAGGTCCATTCTGACCCAAACGATTCTATGAGCTATACTTTAAATCTCTAGTGGAAGACGGGGAAGGTTCAGGGAGCCATCTAAAGAAAACTCCTTTGGACAGCACAACCAACACCACTGTGTCCTTCAAAGTGATAAAACCAGTGACAACCTGAAATATCCCCAAGGTAGCAGAAAAAGCAAACTTCTCCTACAATCCTTGCTCAGGTGTAGAAACAATACATACATAGCTCATTTTTAAAGGTAGAAAAACTAATCACTCCTACTGGGGCTCCATCAGAAGAACTTTGCTTGATGTTCTACTATGAAGGCAGAAAAGGCTATAAATACTGACAATCAGTGTAAACCCATCCCTGTCCTTCGCCATACAACTACTTCTCAGACAGCTATAATATACACCTACGAATAAGATACATACTGACAACAGTGTCAAGCAATCATCCTTTTTGGATTGATATTAATATTCCAAAGTTCAAAGTGCATCCAGATCACCAATGACTAGCACTCATGTAAAAATCAGTATATCAGTGGTCTATAGCAGCGCCATGGGAAAACAGCTGAATGAGAGGCTAATTCAGTGCATTTGCAGTTTTCCTAGATACAAATATCTCACAAGAGGCTCCTGTTGATACGCTGGTAACCCTCCAAAGAAACAACATGTTCCTTATAACCACAGCAAATCTCCCCCAAGCCCCTGATTCTATTCAGAATTAAAGGTTATACACACACTAGATACTTACCTCTTTAACAAATAAATTCTCTGCTTTTTGTTCTGCATCTTCAGGTACAGAAGGATACAGTGTCCTGATTTCCAGTGAAATTGTGCCTGTCTGACAATAAACAAAAGAAAAGCAAATTAGAGTGACAGACAGCAGTTTTGCCTCATGAAGAGGTTAAGAACCTTATTATTATGGTTTGCATTTTTCAATTTGTCATGCAGCCAATACACATGAACACCAACATCTACAACCCAGCTCCTACCCACACACACTATTCATTACTATCAGCTAAAGCATTAATTACACTAGCAAGAGCAGTGCTTGAATAGATTTCTGGAAACAAAGCTGTTCCAAGCAAACTTGCTTCAGTCTCTGAGGTTTCTGATAAAAAAACCTCATCAAGTCTTCCTTACATCCTGTCCCAGCATACACGCCAAATCCAAAAGCACTTCTTGCTTCCTCCACCCCTCTTCTGCATCTCATGCCTTTGCAGCAAGGAACGTGGAAACAGAGCTTTTCTTCTTTTGAAAGGAGAGGAGAGAAGCAGAGAGTCCTCCCTAAAAAGCTCACTGGAGCAAGTGGAACCAGGCAAGAGCTACTCAGTGGGTCATTTCACCCACAGGTGCAAAGAGCAGATTGACATGGGACTCCAGACCCTTCCCACAACCTCCTTTCAGACCAAAGAGGCATTGCACAAATAAAGCCATTTTTTTGAAAGCAGCTCCTGACTGAGCTGGCTTGTCAGGCACCACAGCAGGAAACCAAACAGAGAAGTGGATCTCCAGAAGGTCTCCACAAGGAGCTGAGCTTCCTTTAGCTCCCAGCAGGCCAACAAGAGGCCAGATTCACCAGCAATCCTCCTCAATGTGACCCAGGGCCTCTATGCTGACGTCAGGCAAGGCAGCCACTTTGCAGAAGTCACACAAGAAGCAGCTTTGGGGTTTTTATATTAATCTACAGAGCCGGCCCACTCACTTTCTCTGCCATAAGAGGGGACAAGAAACAAAAATGAATCCCAGCAGACCAGATTATGCTCTCTGTTACAATAGAGTAAGTCAACGAAGGACTGAAACCAAGACAAATCTGATCTCCCAAGCTCATTTTCTCTTCCGTTATGGAAAGGCACATGACTTTCAGAAGACCACCTGTAGTACATGACTAGTTTAGTACAAAGAACCACTACTTACTAATACCATGAAGCAACTTGAAGTATCTACTATGCCCTTGGAAACACAGTAGTCTCAGGCTTAAAAGCAATGTCTTTGTCTCTACAAATTGAAGCACACAGACTCTGCATGACAATTGCCTCGATAGGGTTGACTGCATTTTTCCTTACAGCTTACACAGACCACACTGATTGCCCTCCCTTTGCTTTCCATATGAGTAATTAAGAAAGAAAGACATGTATCCCTCAAGCAGATACAAGCGTCATGGGATTTCCCGAACTTTTTCTGTTTCATCTGTTTAGCTCAGGATACCACACGATCAAAACACTTTGGCTACCACAAATAACGATGGTGCCTTGTAGACACAACTAAGTGAAAAAAACCCTCCAGTTGTTCTGACAAAGTAAGCGCAGTTTCCTAAATGTGGTTCCTGGGCTCTACCCAGCTGCGTTACTAAAGCCTGCGTGCAGTGGAGACTTACGCAATCAGTCTATGAGGGAAAGAGACAGTGTATGGAGAAGTACGGATTTTCAGGCCATGTTTAGTGAAGATATCTGAATCCTTGGTTGCTTAGGGATATCCTAGCAGTACCCAGTCTCTGGGAAACATTTTATTACTTTTACTTCAGATCTTGACATTTTATGTTCTTTGGTTTTAAACAGTCCCAAGAAGACACAATCCCACAGGTGCCCCTAAGATCTGTCATAGGGAGTTCTTGCCAGGGCTGGGGTGCCAGCAGTAGCAGCCACAAAGCACGCACATTGTCCTCCCATGATATCACCACTCTGAAGATCAGCTGCTGTTTCCAGGCTAAGGCAGAGTAGGAGGCCACAAAAGAGACGTGTGATGCACTCCGTAACTCATTGACTCTGTCAGGATGGTGACTAAACTGCAGAGAGACCGACAACCTCTTCTGCTTGCCCATAACAAAACTCATCTGCCCCATTTATTATGCAGAAGATAGTTGTATAATTTTTTACTACTAAGACCATTTTTTTTAATCTAATATGCTTCTTGTCAGCTGATATAAACAAATTGACCAAGACAGCTGACATTTGCCTCAATGGGGTCACTGCGCCTCCATTCCCTTACACCGCTTATTCATCTACAGTCATTTTAACAAGATATGTAACTCAAGCCCACTGTTTCGCTTGTGGTACACTCCCCCACCTTTCTTCTCAATGAGACTAAGCTTGAAAGAAACAAGCTTAGCCAAGCAAAACAGAGAAACGAGGTAGCATTTGGTTTGGTGCGTTTGCAGACCTTGCTCAAGAATACCAGAGGTTCATTTACACAGAACTCGGACGTGGAAAAAATCTTGTATATTGTTATATTTAAACTTGTTTTAAAAACTACAAAACACTTCCCTTCTGAGAATTAGCTATGTTCAACCACTTTGCTGCAAAAGCCTTGCCACAATAACACTTCCTGTTCATAGCCGATTACTTCCAAAATTAAATGCTCGTAAAGGCTGATCAGGCATAGCATATATTCACCAAAACCTTTTAACTGCAGAAAACAACTTAATTTCAACAACACACTAAGTGCTTCCAAAAGGGTCATCAAAATATTAAAGGATTTTATTTACAGAATTCAGCATTTATAAACGTGCTTTGAATGCAGCCTAATTTGCTAATGTTTAGGCAATCATAGCAATTGTCTGTTCAAATCAGAGGCCGACGAGCTCCTCATCTGTGCATGCAAACTGTGATAATCAAATAATGCAGGTATAGGCCTAAAGCATTAAATTCCATAATTTGGAATATTTTTTTTCATCTATTTTATGTAAACATGTCACATCCAACAATGATTTCTGGCATTCAGCCAGGCTGTCTCATTTGCACAAACTGCTGGCCCCAGGTGTTTGATTAGTTATAAAGGTGCAATTTAATTAAGCGCCCTCTCTTGCTACATTCGCTCTCTTCAGTGAAAGCCACAAGTTATTACGGGTCCTTACCAATATTTTGATTAGGAAAATATTTTTGGATGCTGCCTATTTCCCACTGACACAGTGAGTTTAGTATTTGAAAATGGAGTTAAAACTCCATTAGCTATTTCAAATATTTTCACTCTGAATCTATTCTAATAGCTTTTAGTCTGAAAGCATGTTACCAGTGGTTAAATCTTCAGACGGATGCATCAAAAATGATTATATTTACTTCCTGAAAAGGCAGCCTTTCTAAGAGAGCTAACCGCACGCAGGCAGAAATGGTCCTGTATGTTAATGCTGAGATTCAATTCTCTCTAAAGAAAGGTGCTTAGCCCCGTTTTCATCCAAGTAAACAGATTTACTTAACATTACCAAAACCTGCAATGAGTTAGTCCATCAAATTAAAAAGCAGGATAAAACGCAACTTTGCTGTACAAATGCCACCGTGCAAAAGCTGTTGCCATACGGGGCTCCCAACAGGCTTCTGTCTGCTGTCCCAGCACAGCCCTCACCACAGAGGTACGTGTGCAGGGGCAAAGTGAAACGAAAGCAAGCACAGAGCACGGCTGAAGGACAGATTTTGCCCCACCACTCTGCAAATCATGTTCAGTGTGAGAGGCTATGCTTTGCCAACATAATGTTTGCTTTGCTTACTGCATTTAGCTCTATTGGAGTGCATCTCTCTCTAAGTGTAGGTATCTCTTGCTTTCCTGATCCTCCCAAATGATGTGAACTGGCACATCAAGGATACGCATATCCCATTAGTAATGAGAATAATGGACTCCATTTCTGCTCCTCTAAGGATGAGCAGATACTGCCTATCACATGGGAAAGTGGGAGATAAGTCATGCACTGTTGGAAATAACCCATGATCTCAACACTGTAACTCTTCCAATCTTAGAAATAATTCAGGTTTATAGGGTTATTTCCAAGGCGGCTCCAAGTCCTGCACTTAGAGCTGCCTCTATGGTACATGTACTCTTTGTCATGTGAAGAGGCAGTGTTGCTGCCTACTCTTGCCCTCTCCCCTTAAAGGTACATCTGGTCCTGTTGTGAACTTCTGTATCAAAAAGAACAACTTCTGTTCCTGTACAACATTTAGATAGCAGAGGTTTCACAATATGAAAAATATGGAGATTCTGGCTCTTCTACCTTGCTCAAAGCTAAAAAGAAGCCTGGAAACAGTCACACCAGCAGCGATGGAGAGTGTCAGCACCGTACAACTCAGCCCCTCTTCTAAGGCCTCTGATTCCTGGAGGACACCTGGGTGGACTTTGAAAAGCCCAAAAGAGTCAGGAGCACATCTCAGATTGAATTTCAATTGGTTTTGCATTACACAGGTAAGCTTTGGCCTCTTAACACCTGTCCTAAATTTAGAATGATTTTTTTATTTCTACTGCAGGTTCAAATCAGGCATGCATTCATAATTAGAAGATTCATTTATAAAGTCTGAGTTTCACTTTTCAAATACAGATTTAAAAAACAGTATGTGGGAAGAGAAGGAGGAACAATCTTTCACGACCCAGAGAGTTTCACATACTTCGATACCATATAAAATTGAAGTACCTATCAAAGGTAGTCATAATAGCAGCCTTCCAGTTAAAGGCAACCTACGGGAAAGCTGAGGAGGGGCTTTTTGTCAGGGACCGCAGTGAAAGGATGAGGGGTAACAGTTTCAAGCTGAAAGAGGGCAAATTTAGTTTCAGTATTAGTGAGGAATGTTTTACTCTGAGGGTGGAGAGGCACAGGCACAGGTTGTCCAGAGAAGTCATGGATGCTCCACCCCTGGAGGTGTTCAAGGCCAGGTTGGATAGAGCTTTAAGCACCCTGATCCAGTGGGAGGTGTCCCTGCCCATTGCAGGGGGGTTGGAACAAGACAATCTTTAAGGTCCCTTCCAACCCAAAGCATTCTATGATTCTAAATACTCCCAGCTAGCTTTTTTATGATGATTAACTTGTATTTAACAACATATTTTTAACACATATTTAGTTACTATATCTCCACAATAGCAAAAGTGTAAGTAAAGGGGTGCTGAGCCTGTTGCCACTTAGGGAGTTGAATAACGATTCTACGCAAGATGAGATCCTGGACAGACCTAAAAAGAGACTGCTGGGGAGAGGTTCGGTGAATTTCCCAAGGACAGTAACATGAAATGAGGACAGAAAAATACTTACAAAAGGGTACAGAAAGCATTTTGCTTGAATGCAGGAAGGTGCTTAGGAGCAGAAGTATAAATGTAGGACAACAAATCTGTGCAAGACTAAGATGCAAAAGGTTAAATGTGAAAAGGAGACCAATCCCAAAAGAAGATATCAGACTTCTTTTGTGGTCTCCTTTCCAGTAAAAACATAGGAGAAAAGTGAGAAATAGGAATGCCACACAGCAGTGGTTCCAGTTGTCAAGGAAGAGCGTGGCCAGGTCAGGGGAACAGAAGGTGAATGGAGCATGGTAACCCGATGGTGAAGATGAAAATCCATCAGCATCACCACCAAGCACGCATTTTTATGAGCACAACAGGAAGCCTATCACCTTCCACTTAGTACCACCAAGAAGTACAGTACAAACTTGTACTCATGTGACAGGGAGCTCCTGTGGAGCTCTGCAGATCCTTCCTCCACACAATTGCTGTATTGATGCAGATTTTTTCACTGGCCATTATTAGACAGCACAGCAACAGAAGAGCAATTTGTTCTGGGAATCCAGAAGCAGGTGAAAAATAAAGCTGAGCTGACATACTTATTATCAAAGAGAAATTGGACTTTGAGCAGGCAGTAGGAGAGCTAGCAAGCAAGGCATTGCTAGGAAAACGTGATGTGGAACTGATATGAATCAATGTTGAGGTTTTTTTTTCTTTTAAAAGGATTATCAAGCACAGTTACAAAAAAATTGAAGCATATTTTCCCTAGCTGGAGTAAAACCAGAGAACGCATCTTTGCAATATACACATCTTGTATTCTTTATTGAAATGCAGAGAAATGATAGAATACAGTCTATCAGGTTCAGATTCACTAAGAATTCTTGGCCGTTTCCCAGACTTCTTGTAAGATGTTGGAAATGATCAGATAAAGTCTTGTGAGAACAACTACATTCTCTTTGTATTGCATTCAAAGAGAAAAATCAATTCTGAGATGAAACAAAAGACCAGACAATAGAGTAACTACGACGATAGCTGACCCATATGCAGTGAATACTACAGGATCTGGGAATGGGTAATCATAAAAAGCAGAATTTTCTCTCATGTTCACTATCTCAGCTAATTCCTTTGGTGGGATTTCACTCTGAAGAGACTTTTGCCCCTAGAATATGCTAACACTCAAGCCCAAACTGGGGCTGCACATCAGCACTGTGCCACAAAGTCTAAGGTAACCGTAATCATCAGGAATTAAACAGTAAGGTCCACCATTTCCTGGGGCATTATCGCATTAAATAGCACTCGGAGCCAGCCTGAGCAACCCCTAATTCAGTCAGATGTGGATCTCTTTCTACTCAAATGGCTGATTCAGGCTTTTGCACACAGGTGATATTTCAGGAGGAAGAAGCAGGGCTATAAATAGAACAGTCTGCAGCTGAAAAACTTGTCTGCTATGAAAGCTCTGCAGTCTTGTCTGGTGGCATAAGCTCTTGTTACTGCATCTGACTTCAACAGAAGATAACAAAGAAAACAGACAGGTTTATTGCAAGCTCTTCTGAGAGTGCAGGACACCGCTGCATGCAAATACCTCTCTCCTCTGTCTTCATATTTTTTCTTCTTCTTGTTTTTTTTGCTTATTTAAATAGATTATGGAGAACAGTTGCAAAGCATAACACAGAACAAACAAAATAGAAGTAGCTACTAAAAGCCAGGCAGCAACTGTTCAAAATGAAATGAAAATAAGGATATGAAAGTATGATTTGACAGCCAGAGGTCTTGAGCTGTAGGACACGATTCTTCTTTCACTGAGGCTTTGGTTCACTGCCTTGATCTCCGTAACGCTAAATCAATGGGCTCAAGGGCCTCGTGGCGGCACATAGTGTGTCTAGTCAGCTTTATAATACTAAATTTCAATTTCATAAATTCACAAATCTGCAAAATGGATAAAGGAATTAACGATAATGAGGAAATCTATTCTGTTTAGTTTTCTCTCAATCCCAGGAGCACATCAATTCAGTTAATGCCACCAAGGAAACAGAGCCATTCAGTAAAACAAAACAGCCGATTAGATTAAGCCAGCCCCACAGGACAGTAGAAGTGCCATGAGCTGATGGGAAAGGCCCTCACACAGCAGTTACAATTGGTCACAAATTGAAATGTATTTCCATTAGAGAACGGCTATTCATCAAAACCTAAGTCTTTTACAAAGATGGGTTGGTTTTGAAGAAATTGCTATAAGATGCCAGCGATCTGCCAGCTTACCGGCCAGGCATCACGCCTCCCCTGCCACCCAGCAGGCAGCCCCTGCCCTCTCCAGCTGCCTCAGCATCGCCACAGTGAGGATTTTCCTGGATTTCCAATTTCTTTGCAGCTTGGCAAGACAAATAATACGGAAAGCAAGATGAAGCTGGGTAGCTCCATGGCTGTGGATTCTGGTATCCACTGCCTGCCAGCATCTCACCACTGGTCCCTGCCTCAGAACTGGGGACTCTGCAGCCCCCATCGTTTCGGATGCCAGATCTCAAACCCCACCGGAGAAGAATTTAAGACAACTCCAAAACTAAACAAAAATCAAGTCCATTTGGATTTATCTTACTCATGCAATCGAATGTCAGCCATAGCACAGCTTGGAAATGTCACAGTCACTATCTAAAAAGTCTGACTTTGAGCAGAAGACCAGGAATCATGGGCTGTCTGATTCTAGCGGGCAAACACGTTAAATAGAATAGGATCAGAAAGACTGGATATAAGTTAGGGAAGTGTGATTAATTAGATTATGAGGGTAGGGGAAGATTCCAACACTGGCCAAACTACCACTATGCTGAGCAAACAGACAAGTATATGTCACCGAATAGCATGATTTCTGAGTTCCTGAAATATATTTGGGAACAAACAGGGCTTCAAGCTTTATCTAATTCTGAACACTAAATTCATTCATACTCAAGTGTCAGAGGAAAAAAACACAGTGAATTTGGTGGGAGAGAAGTAAGGCATTACGCATAAATTAAGAAAACTTAAGAAAACCCTTAATTTAAGAACTTAAAAAAAACTTAATTTTTCTTAAAACTTAAGAGAAATCAACAGACAAACCCAAGAGAAAGAATAACATTTATTTGCTTTGTACTTACTGAAAAATCATCATCAGGGAATAATATCAGATCCTTAAACTGGTTATCCCCAATATTTTTTTCAATCTCTGTGATAACAGCTTCATAATCCAAAGGCTCCAAAAGTTTGGGCTTTTCCTGCTGTGGAAAAATTAAAAAAAAAAGAAAAGATCAGGTAATTACCTTCCTCCCCCCTTTATAGGCTGAGGTGTGCTGCATTTTTCCTTTTTTACACCAAAATACAATTAAGTTCTTCCCCACACCCCTCTCTTCCCAGCTTGCTGGAGCTGAGCTCATGAGAACATCGGAAGTGAGGAAGCTGGGCCAGTTGTAACAGCCATCTGATAACTCCAGAGCAATTTGTCAGCATTTTACAGATACCAAACTCACCACATTAAATTACCTGATATTCTCAGAAACACCCTTTCTCTGTAAATGCACGTAGGCAAACACAGTCAGACACCACTTGAAATGAACACAGCTATGACTTTGAGCTAACGTGTTAGAGAATAATCAATCAATTAATTTCTTCACTGTCTTAGACAGTTCTGCCTCTCGAACTGCTGGTAGCTTATGAGTGCCGTCACATTGTTTTACATGGTAATAACCCAAGGTTATTGTCCGGGAATAAACTATCTGGCACCCATCCCCATGGTTTCTTTTGTCAGAATGGTAATAGAATTATTGCCTGAAACAGCAGTAAAGTAAGAAACCACTACAGGAACAGCCAAACAAAAATAAAATCACAGTGTCTCCAAATACAACCCAAAAATAGAAAAAGAGAAGCCCATCAGACATGCTACAACACATTGAAGAAAGAATCATGTATTAGACTGGCAACATTTGCTTAATTCAAACACAAACACCAGAAACAGCAAATGAGAAAGGGCAAGAGAATTGTTAGAAGAGATGGAAAAGTACCTGATGAGAGAGAAATGGGTTACAAGTGGAAAGCGAAAGCAGAAACAATTGTGCACAACACTTTTTCAGTCCAATGCAATGGTGGACATTAAGTAGACTGTATTTTGCCCACTGTTCTGGCACTACGCTATCCAGAATAACATGAAGTTTCCTTCCCTCTTCCTTAAACCAAAACCACTGTGAACTGGAAAAGAAAGCTTTCATATCTTCATAAAACAAAGGCCTCCAATGGATACTCTCATAATTCCCCATCATGTTTGATTATATAAATATCATTCATTTATGGTCCATTACACATATAATGATCCAAACCCACAAATCTCTCACTCTTTTGACTTTGTTCTAGAGTTCCTGTTTTTTCAGTAGTTAGAGTTATCTCAAAATTTCTCGCCAGCCCTGGTGAACACTGTTTCCCTTCTACATCAAGTTCAAGACTCCCTTGAGTATCAAAAGCATCTATGAAAACTTTACTTACCAGTAACACAGCCACAAAAAATGAATTAAAACACTAGGATAACACATGATTCCTACAAAGTTATTAAATTGTCTAACACAACAGAATCACAGAATAACTCAGGACCTCTGCAGGTCATCTATGCCAACCTCCTGCTCAAAGCCAGGCAGGCTGGATCAGGCTGCTTGGAAACTTGTCCACATAAGTCTTGAAAACCTCCTAGGATGAAGTTGCAATTTAAAAAGTTGGAGCTGCTCCTTCAACAGTTCAGTCCATTAACTCTCTTCTCAGTCTATTAACTCTCTTAGACTTGTTTGCCAGCTTAATAGTTAATAAACTTCTAAAAACCGTTAGTATTTAGCATTCACAGGCCAAAAGCACTATCTACTAATGCTCAGACATTAAAGACTTGTAAAGACAGACAAGATCGGCACATAACAGTAATCAATAGAACTTTTTTGAAAGCTCTTCCCTGAAGAAAGTGGTTCATGAATGATGTTGTGGGATGTGAAGGAGACAGAGGAAAGAAAAACAATATTTGACCTACCTAAACATGGTTTAACTACCAGCTTCCAGGAAGCCACTAAAAGATCATTCTTTATGAATAAAATAAAATGGGATTCTGACAGAGACTGTGCTAGATTCCTTTCTAGATGAACATGGAGCTGTACAAGGACAACTGTACATTTTGCCTTAGAGTTATGAAATGAAAATGGGATTAGAAACAAAACTTGGCATTGTTTAACAGAAAAAAATAAACTTAGCTAGAGGAAGGCCACTGTAAAACACAAAAGGACCAAAAGGGAAGAAATTACTTGAAAGTTTAATTTAGATTCTGTGACAGGACCGTATAGCAGTGTGTGATGCTCAAGTAAGTCACCCTGCTAGGACACAAGATACATCATGTTAACCCAGCCATGCTGCCTTAGACTATCCCAAGGCAGTACTTGGCCCTGACCAGTAACAACCAACACATATCCAGTCCTACTCAAGACATTATCAGGTTGAGTAGCAGTCGTATTCTTTAGAGAGGTTCCAGTCTGCTGTTTACTGACAGTAGTTCTCCACAGGAACGTTATAGACTCATCCAACCATCTCATCATGGACAGTTTCGGAGTCATTCGTATTTCCTCTCAAGTTATGCTGAGTCACTGCAGTATCCCTTAGTCATGAGTTTAGACTCTCATTGATTAAATATACTATTCCACCTATCTCCTAAAATATTCCTATATAGAAATAAGTTTGAAGAGTTAAAACATGGGGTGAGAACACAAAACACACCAAGCGTACCGTCTATGCTGTACCACTCATTTTTGCAATGATGCCTAGATCTGAACAAAGTTCACTCAGTCCAAGTTTAGCAGAAAGCAAACTTGTAGTACTTTAACTGTTACCTTCAGGAGGAAACCTTATAGCAATCACTTCAAAAAAACTCAAAGTGAAAGCAAAAAAATACATACATTGATATTCAAGAGGTACAAGCGTTTCATGCAGGCATTTTTCTGTGTAGCAGTTTCACTGAAATATGTCACAAACTGCAGAAAGTTTGTGACATTAACTACACCGAGAACCCTCCCCTTCCTAGAGCAGATACTGCTAGACTAGTGGTTTTGTAACAATCTCAACTTTTAATAAGTCAGATATGCCATTGAAACCATAAATGTCCACTCTTTAAAACCAGAGACGAGTCAACACAATATTTGTCTAGGCCAGATACTCCTTGGAAAACATCGTGAATGTTGGCTTTCAAAATCTCATAAGAAAAAATAAAGTAAGCACATAACATAAGTAGCCACCTTCCTACTGAAGTCACAGACCAAGAGCAAGCTGGGGAATCCTAAAAATCTTGGAACTTCTCTTGAAAAATGGGGGAATCCCATAAAAGTGTGCAGCATTTGCAGGTTCTCTAATGCCAAAGGAAACTACCCTTTTTGCTGGGGCTGGCAGAACGAACAGATATTCCTTCTTCCCCCTGGAAATCCCTGCAAAGTTGGGGTGAGCACAGCTACACCTCCTTCAAAATTAATGTCACACAGATGTTCAGTTGCATGTGGAGGCACAGGAAGCTATGTCACATCAGCCTCTCTTTTCTCTTCAAAACCCAGCAGTACTCCGAAAGCCACTCCTGATAGCTGTCCAAAACACTCGGGGGGAAAGCATCTCCTGGACAGCTGCAGGGTCAGTTATGTGAGACAAGAATGCAACTCCAGAAAAGCCTGAAGCAGAGAAACATAGCGCGCTTACGAATATCACTCTTCGCACAGCACTAATGCTCTTGTTCTCAGCGCTGTGTGATCTGATGGAAAGATTTTAACAGATGTTAACAAAGAAGTTTTAGCAGAGTTTACACATCTGAACTGTAACTAAACGCAAGTAGACGTGACATTATCAAAATTACTGCAAATTTTTTCAATGAAGCACTTCAATATTTATGGTGATGTTTTTCTGTTGATGTAATAACAAATGCCATTCTTCCTTCTGTGGCATTACAGTAAAATCCTTTATACAATGCTATACTGCACTATGTCAACTCCCATAAATCACAGATACAAGCAATAGCCCATCCTCGTTGATACACAGACAGCAGAGATAATCTAGTCCATCCCCTGCCAACATCAAGCATGATAATACAGTAAAGAGGACAAATCTCTATCAATTCTGTACATTCCTACAAACCTTAAGAGAACACGAACATCGATTCCATCCTTTGTAGAGACAATACTCGGGATTTGGCAAAGCTGAGCACTGCAATGCTTAGTATTGCATTGGTGAAGGGAAAGTCAGCTGGTTTTATCTATTTATCTATTTATTTATTTATCAGTTTATCTCTAGAAGGCATAGAATTACCGCTCAGTTTTCTCATCACAGGCAGAGAGAAACAGCAATGTTAGGATTAGCAAATTTCTCCCTATGAGCACTAGCAGAGATTTGTAAATGAGTACGGCTGATTTAAAGCTAATTTAATAACCACAGTGCTGCCTCTTCTCAATTTAACTCGTCTGCTCTTTCTGGAAACAGACCAACCTAGTAATCTGTGCCAAGATCGAATTACGCTGGCTTGGATTTTTATAGTGCTTTTTATATTCTCTATCTCAAGTCAGTAATGAATTACGATTAGTTGTACTGAAATGCTTGTGAATACATCTAGTAAAAAGGCACTCTCCAACTCTTCACCTGCTACAACCATCTCAGCAGTACCATTACTTCACAGCCTGGCAGTGTCGTGGAGCCAACATTTTCAAGCTCTTTTTGAAGAGTGAAGAGATCTCTAATGAGCACTGGAGCCAACACCACAGAGGGGTAATTGCTACTTAATTTCACACCGGTGAAACAGCCCAGATTACACTTGTGATGTACATCTTGATTGCCATCATCTTCCAATCTAGGTACAAAAGCATTATTTTTCCCAATAATGATGACCAAAAATATCCACATAAATTATTTTTACAAAAAAAGATATGGTATCTGGCTTGCCTGCAGCTGCGCAGACATATCATGTCAATACCAGTAGCAGTCTTCTCTTCATAATTATAGCATAAAATGACTTTTGTATCATCCTTCTGAAGTCATATTTATGTGAATACTCACTGAAGGAGGAAATGAGGTAACCGAAGCCAATAGTCTCTGGATAGTCATCCCAAGCACTTCCCCATTCTAAAAATAAACTAGACCAAATGCTATGATTTTCTAATGCTTTAATGATGTATCATTCCCAGACACCAAATCCTGAGTATGTAAAATCTATTGAATTTAATAGAGATGTTTAAATTAAATTTTTCTCTTCCCTATGCCAGGAAGAAGAAGAAAATATAAGAAACAGTCACATAGAAAGATTTTAAACTGATCGACTTGAGTTACCTGGACTAAAATATCTTCATGACAGGAGGATCATGTATGTTCATAAAAGAATGAAAAGAATTGTGATGGTCAGATTGGTCAACATCATGCAGAACTCTGATTTTACATTACACCCAAGCTATGGCTTGACTAAAATTACAATTCATCCTAGTACACATTTGAAATACTGAAATGGGTAGACTTAGAAGAGAAAGGACCACTTCCCGAAATAACAGCATCATCTTCCTTCATTTTTACAGGCTTCACCATGATATTATTAACCAAATTCAATCCTAGTAAAACTCACAACGGCAAATTAAATTACTTTCTGGGATGACATCAATGTGAAGTGCTTCTCACATTTCTTGTTCTTCCTTTCCTTTTCCCAGTTAAAACAGTGTCTTTGGCATAATACATGACTTTGAATTTTTTAATATGGTTAATAGATGTAGTTGATTTTATTATACTAGAGAGGGCCAACTTCAATTAAATATTTCTTTGCCAAGCCTGTCCAAACTGAAGCTGAAGAACAGCCAGGACTCCATGACTTTTGGAGGAGGTGTAGCATAAAGGCTGAATTTAACCCACCTTCAGATAAACTAGTGATACTATTCACCCTTAGGCAGTACAGCAGTTGATATCCGATATGGTTTCCGTGGAAAGATTGTGCTCCCAGCACACTCGCTGTGTGTTGCTGTGGATCTTTTTTTAAGGAAAATAAGTTTTATGTTTCTAGCACAGGGGAGGAAATTCAGCATCTGCAAAAGGTATGCAAGGAAAGGACAGGGAAGCACAGCCAGAACCAGCCGGCAGATGGGCCCTCCACTTTATTTTGGATCTGGTCATTTTTATCATCACTTGGCCTGGTACACATCTATGTGCAGTCAACGGACTCGCTGGCCACCTTACAAAGGCTGCATTTCGCTCAGCCCGTCATCCACAGTCAAATTTATTCAAATAAGTGGTACAAAGAAAACTTTCTGTGACACTTTTCCCACCCTAAAATACATTCACTTGTCGGGTCTAATACTTAATTTCTCACGTCTTTCAGTAAACCTCGGAGAACTACAATTGGAAAGAACCCAGCCAGTTTTTCAGCACTGCAAAGCACAACTGATACACTCTTTAGTGTCAGCAGGTGACGTGCCAATAAATTCCATTAAGGGGATTGCCAGTTCCCACAAGATTCTGGTACAGAGAAAATTGCAAAGAATTACCAAAAGATTCAAATCCCCAAATTGCAAGCAAAGCAGAAATTAGTTTCCAAAACGTTATAGTACCCATCAGCTTAAGCTGCACAAAAGCAGGGGAACCTGTGGAAGACCCTGCTGGGAATAAAGAAAGAGAAAAGTCATTTTCTTTTATTAAAGCTCTTAATTCAAAGAAAATTCTAATTGACACCAATAACAGATTAGCTTGACTATATGAGACTTTGTACAAATACAGCTGGGACTGGATGAATCCTAATTGCTTACATTGTAAGTTACCATTGTTTTGTGGATGAAAATCTATAAAGGTTTGCTTGGCATATTTTCTGGCTTTAAGAGTACTGGAAATGCCTCTCATGTGGCTGGGCTAACTCAGATAATTTTAACTGATGCAGCCATCAGGGACTTCACTGGCATGCAGACACGTAACTTCTCCAGCAAGCCAACTGCCGAGCGACCAGCACTAAGGCAACTCAAACCACAGACCCCTGTTCTCAGGCAACTGGGAGTGACCTACTCTTTCTATTACCATTCATTTCTCAAGTTAGAAGTTACCTTTGCTTTCATTATGAATTGTGAAAGCAATAAGACTCATAAGACTATCTCATGGTTAAAACACCCAAGCCCATACTCAGCAAAGCATCTGTGCTGAGGAGAGGAAGGGGATGCTGTATGCTACGCTCAACTTAGAGCTAAGTGTTTCTTGAATTCTGTTTCTCAGCCACGGTTATACACTTGGCATTGTAGCCTTGCTGCAGTGCTTTCTTAATCTGGAAGGTATATGTATGGGCAAGTGCATCTTTAGTAGGCACGGTGGTGTTGTGCTGATGGTGGGAGTTGATGATCTTAGAAGTCTTTTCCAACCTTAACAATTTTATGATTCCACAATCCTCAATGACCAACGCTTTAGCTAAAACTACCAACATAGTCTGCAAAATATTCATGGTAACAAGAAAACAGCTTGTTTGTCCTCTGTGTTTATGCAGTAGCTGGAAACTCTTTTTTAGGAAGAGGATAAACAAATCTCATTTATTCAGAAGTTTACTAAAATCAGCATTACCATGCCACTGACAAGGCCTCTAAAGAAACTAAGTTTTTATTATAAATTTAATGTATTGCCTTTTCAAAACACCAAAAATGACAGCTTCTAAAAAGTGAGTACTTCTGAAGCCTAGACTAAATATTTGCCCATCGGTCACTTCAGCGTAAAACAAGAGAATCTTGTTAAGTATCATAAGGTTTGTTTTTATAAGTTTAATTTACACAGACCTGTAACCTGGTAACACTCACCCACTTCACTCTCCTTATCTGACCTCAGCCAGGTAAAAAAAAGAAAAGGGCAGTTATAGCATCAAAGTTTTCCTTTAAAGCTACCATGTTGATTCTATTAATAAAGAAAGCAAGCAAAAGCTAAAGATGTACTTTAC
Organism: Cuculus canorus; assembly: GCF_017976375.1. Classification (NCBI taxonomy): domain Eukaryota; kingdom Metazoa; phylum Chordata; class Aves; order Cuculiformes; family Cuculidae; genus Cuculus; species Cuculus canorus. The sequence continues at coordinate 7,340,250 of NC_071409.1, forward strand.
TCATCTCCATATAGACATCTGAACAGACAAGTCGGATGTTCTGGAAGGGATTGGGAAGAAGAGAAGAGAGCTGTGGGGTTGCAGAGCAGACCTGCCAACAGTGGCTGGAGGACTCCACCTGGCCACTTGCCTTGTTTGCAATTATTTCACCCCAGGGAAGGGGAAGTGAATTGTCTTGCCCTGGGCATCACAAAGGGGATGTGGGAGTGAGTCTACTTCAGCTGTTCTGCAAACACTCTTCCCTTCTTGTTCCCTTTCTAGCACAGTCTCAGGTGAGTAGATTCATGGTCACAAACAGGAAAGTTAGCAAAACCATCCTGCAACCTGCACGCAATGGATTTGAGCAAAGCTTTTAAGCTTCCAGCACAAAGTTTATTTAAACAGCGCTCCTGGTGCTGTCTTTGTATACACAAACAGACATGCATACAAAATGTCACATATGTAGAGAGAATCATTGTAATCTAAGGAAGATCTACATTAAAAAAAAAAGAGATACTTCCAATTTTTGCCCTTTGTGCCCTAAGTGGCACTCAGTGACCTTCATCACAAAGGTAGAAACCCAGCTCTGACACCTACAGCATCTACACAGCAATAATAGAACTGGCCGTAGCAACAAGATCAGACCAAACTAATCCCCTCCATTTGTTCCAACTGGATGAATAAGGGAGATGGAGCTATGTACCTGTCATCTTCTGTGTACAGGTTTCAGAGAAGGACAGAAGGGAGGATGTGCCAGGCATTCCCAGCTCACTCGCTCCTCCACCAAGCTCATCTAGCACAAACCTACTAAAACTGGGGTGTTTTTTACATAAAATCATGCACAGCACAGAATTGTTTTTGAAAAGATTTATTTTTTACTTTGAAAATAAATAAGTCTTTTTGGTAGACTTTGCTTTTAGAGTACATGGGAGAAATTTTTTTTAAGAAGCAAAAGGAAAACTTGAATGTCTGTTTATCAGATCATGCTCTGATACCAAAGACTTTGATCACTATTGTGATGATGAAGTTGCAATACAGCACATAAGCATTGCCCATTTTTGCTTAAACACTAAAATTTAGATATATGAACTCCTAGACCTGTAGACTGAACAAACAGATTTTTTGAAAGGGGCTCAACCACTTCAGAAATCCCTGAAGCAAAAACAACTGACAAAAATGTTTGCATTAACTCTAAATAAACACTTCAAAAACACCATTTGACTTCTAGAAGATACTTAGTAATAAGTCACTGTCCCGTAGGGCAAATCTCTTACAGGCTGTTCCGCTTCGTTTTACTCAGTGAGCATTTCCCTTTTTGTACCTACACTATAGTCACTTATCTGCTCATGATACAGATGCTTTTCATGCTACATATCAGAGTAAATAATTCTAAGTATCTCCACAGAGGTTTCATCTGTAAAAGTTAGTATCATCTATACATGACCATTATAAACTCAGCTCTCACAACGATGTTAAAATTATAATCTTTTTATTGACAACAACTACCCCCTAAGTAATTGTCTGCCCATCGAGTCATTTACACACATGGAACGTAAATGAGAGCAAAATCTGGTCAGCCACAATGAGCTCAATGAACAACCTACAATCAATTAAAACTAATCAGATTATAATCAGTCTTACAAAAAAAAGAGTTTCCAGCAAATAGTATAAGTCCATCTAAACAAAATACAGTTCTAAACGCAGTATATTAAGAAATGCACTCTTTGACTAAGGTCCCATATACACAAGCTTTACAGCTGCAGTGGAATCTAACATCACTTTGGAATCTGCAGCATCAGGGGTGCAGAGGGAGGACTGATGCACAAAGGAGAGATTGGCTCCTGGTTGATAGCAAAAAGTGCCTGTAGGCCAAAGATTTAACATGCTCCAATTATGAAATACCGGGTAGAAAGACACAGGTCACAAGGCACACAAGTAAAGCCAAGCGTGCAAGTATTTCCTAAGGGCTAAACAACGCATTGAGAAATATGTTCGCTGAATAACATGACAAAGTGACCCCACCTTAGTCTATCTTCTGTCTGAGAAGAACAAAAATTAGAAGAATAAAATTCCTGTATGATACACTTTACTGACTCTTAGAAATCACAACAATTTAAAGGTTCTTTGGCATCACTAGATTGAACACTCAGCTTCTGTTGTCTGAGGATACAAGCAAAAATGAACAAATATCTTTCTCTTCCTCTGCAGGCAGGCTACCGATTTATTGTTATTCAGGCTTTGGTTTATTTCTAGCCATACTTTCCTGTAAGGTTTCAACAGCTTCTGGTGAGCTCTATTCATGTGTACTCAGGATTTGTAGAACAATGACAAAAAAACCCTCCTAAGATTTGAGAGGACAAGTCGAGCACAACTCCTACTGAATTCTTATGAAGTGCCAGGGTTAGAAGCTTTCAGCAGCACCACCAGCACTCATTCTTGGGATCCAAGACCATGAAACTTAAACCTGGTATCTTTGACTGTATCACAATAGCTCAGGGCAGCAGGAAGTACACTGCAGTCTTGTCAAAACCATCAGTTTCCATATAAAATACCTACCCCAAACGGTAGCTAGTCACAAGCAAAACCCAGACTCTACTAGAAGAGCCACAGACCATCTTAACCAATCTGTGACCAAGCGTTACAACTGCAAAGTTATTTTCCTTCCTATTTACAAAATTTAATGAAAATAATCTTCAGTGCATTATTGTCGATTCTTTGTTACACCCATCATGCAGAATAGCCTTGGAAAGGCTTCAATATGTATACAAAAACACAGCTTGTAATCGGATATACAAAACTGCAGAAGAAATCCAGACACCTCTCACCACGAAAAAAAATTTCACTGTCTCCAAACCACAGTTGGGGAAGCCATTTAATGTCTGGCATCTAAAATAATCTCTCCAGTTAAGAGAATACAGTGAAAATGCTTTTCAACAGAAGTCTCTAAGTGTCTAACCTAAAATCTGCAGTTTTGATTTCAGTCAGGAAAGCTTAGGCACAACACAGTTAACGAGAGCTGCTCAGTGTCACACAGCAGAGTTTCAAGAGGCATAGTGCTGGCCCAAAGCCATCATTGGCAAAGCCTGCCATCTGCCTTGTGGGGCAGAACCTCATTTCAGCTTTCCACCAAAGGCTCTGGAGCTTCCTCCATTTGCTCCCTGCGCTGCAGGAGGATGCCGTCTTTCTCCTGCTCCTAGCCTAGAGAGGTACAAGTCACCCATAACAGATCCTGAGATCTGAAACAGTGCAGAGTAAATTCCTACTCCAGAAGCAGCTTTATGGATTTCCATGAAACTACCAAGCATGTGTTACCAGGCACCAGAGAGACTATCACATACCGCTGCTGATCGACAATGTGCTGCTATACAACAGTCTCCCTAATGCGTTTGAGTTCTCTAAACTCCTCAACTCCCCATGCTTCAGTTTCAGACTTCAGTAATCATAGAATCATAGAATGGTTGGGGTCAGAAAGGACCTTAAAGATCACCCAGTTCCAGCCCTGCTGCCATGGGCAGGGACACCTCCCACTGGATCAGGTTGCTCAAAGCCTCCCATGTTCAGTACCCACTGACACGGATTGACGAGACTCAGTCAATCCTGTGTACGCACCAAGGAATAAAACCTGCTCTCTTCTACCTGTTGGGTGAAGATTGTTTGACTTGTAATTTCTTAGCAGAATAAAAGAAATAAGGGGTGCATACTCACGCAGCTTAATCTGTGAATTTCCCCTTGATTCACCCGCCTAACGGTCTTTCTCTTCCTCCACAGTTCACTGGGCTCCCTTCTGAATTTCCCGCGAAAGCTCATTGTATCCGTAGGAATTTAGGCAGCAAACAAACCTCTCTTTAAAAGCTGTGCTCCTTTAACCTCTTTCCTTCAGCAGCTTCAGCACAACAACTGGAAGCTGCGCGTACTGCTCAAGGGGGAAGTATTTCTAAAACTTACATGCTGTATCCACAGTAACTGAACAGAAAGAAGAAGAAAACCAGCAATAACTCATTTCTTCCTGTGAATAATATTCTACTATTAAGGCGAGTGTCTCATTAAACCATAAATACACCCAGCCCCCGCCTCTAATGCAAATCAAAATAGGAAGTTGTAGAAAGAAAGCAAGCTTGCAACCGAACAGCTACCTTCATCTCAAAACCCATTACATCCTTTCTCCTCACCACCCTCCCTGATTCAAAAGCCAAAAAGGCTGCACTCTTACTTCATGCACACGTATGTCTGCAAGCTAAAAAAAGGCAGTCACAGAACAACAACCTCCTACTGAGCCCCCAGGTAGCAGACTTCAATCACGGAGCATGCAGCAACAGGTTCGTGCAGCCAGGGCCCAGAATCACGTCTGCTTTTGGACCAAGTTAACAATTCCCCTTTCAAAGTGACGTGAAACACCAATAAGAGGAAGCACCCTGCCAATTCCTAAACCCGCAGACAGTTATAAAAAGAGAAAAAAATAGAGAAACTTATATGTTAGTATCCAAAATACATTTTTAGCTCCTAAAAACTTGGTTTTAGAAGTGCTCATCATGTGCCAACTAAGAAAAATGACTGCTTGCTTCAGCCCTATTCCCACCTGAGGTGAGAGTGAAGCCACCAGAGCGAGCCTGTTCCCCAGATGCTCAGTGCGGGGGGAACCCCAGCAGCTCCCCTACCTGGGGGCAATCGCAGCAGCGCCCTGACAGGTTCGCAGCTCCCCACGCAGTGCCTCAGAACCGCAGACCCAACAGGAGCAGCGAGTGACACAGGCAATGAAACTGTTTTGAATTAAGGTAGGAGACTCACCCAGTTCTCAGCTGTCTGAAGGCTGGCAGGGCACAAAGGTCTTTGAAAACTGAACAAACTCCCTCAATGCCCACACATGTGCACACATGCACGCAGACCCTTTTCTTCTCCTTCCTTCCAGCTAAGGATTCATCCTGCTGTAGCAGCCAGCCGGCATTCCCCTATGCTCATAGTCTTTCTGTGGGATGCATTAGAGTTTTTTATTTTTACTTAATATCAGTCTGCAAAAATAAAACAAATTAATAGGTTTTCTGCTTTTTCATTCTGGATGTTTTTGCAAATTAGACAATAAGCATCTTTTTTTTCACAATTCTATGAAATCTTTCACACATTTTTCAGCATTTGTAACATTTGATTCAAAGTAACGAACCTCTGCAGAATTTCCACACAATTGTTCCACACGTGGTTCTCCATGCCAGGAGAACAGTCACACCAAGCCCAGCATGTCTGAGCACTAAAAACCAATGCATCAGTCCAATCAAAACGCTCTCATTTTCCACAGCTAAAACACAGTGCAACTTCATGAATTAAACTCCCATCTTATCATTATCTACATTATTTAGCTTTGCCTTTGAGAAGATCGCCTCCCTTAAACTGAGCGTTACCAGCCTGCTGTGTGACTGCTTAAGACAGATTTCACTGTACTCTTAGTTAGCGATGAAAAGCATCTGTGTCTGGCACTAGAAAGCAGAAATGGCAACAGAAACCCGTGGCCAAGGTGTGCAGACGTTTCAAGTGGCTACCAATATAGCACTGCAACATTAACCAAGTTGGAATCATTCTTGTTCTCTCACGAGCCACTGAGCTATCTACACTGACTTTTAAGTGCCTCTCGCATAACAAAGCAAATGCAGCTGCCAAGACAACAGGTCCTTGCCAGAAGTTAAATTTAATGCTGGATCCATCAGCTCTTCTGGCTTAACATTAAGCAGGTATCAATTCCTCTCAGAGGCTCCTTTGTCTATCAACTCCCTTCTGTAACTGCCACACAGAACAAGCTGAGCTCCATCTTTCCTTTCCTCGGGAAGGCTCTCTCCCAGCTTCCTGCCTCCAGCAGCACTGAGGAGCCCTTCCAGGGCAACCATTCCACTAAGATAAGGGTCACCACCACTTCCTGAAACTTTGATGACCTTGTGTTACTCCCAAATAATACAAAAGATGAACTTGGGTTCAGTTTCCAGATGGTCCTTATCCAATTTACTCCACTGAGTATATTCTGTCTAAAGACTTTCATTCCCAATATCATTAAACATCACTTATTGCCATATCTCTGACAGCCATTTTTTCAGACTCTACGCTAAAGGCACCGAGCATTACATTTTTTCAATATCAAGGCATTAAAAGGTTGAAGCCAAAAAATAATAAATAAACTACAGCACTCACACGGACATACAAACAGAACAATAGTAAACACCTGCAAATAAAGATTCCACTTCCTTAGATCAGTTTTGAAGGCAAATCCCTCTACACTTGCAATGGGGGAATAAAATCACCAGTCAAATGTCTAATAATGCTTTATCCTGCAGCAGAAGTATGAAGCAAACTTCATAAACATCAGCGTGACTGTAAAAGACTTTCTAGGTTTTCCTCAAAGACTTCTCTATCTCTTCGATTAAAGATATCTGGTGCTTTAAAACAACCACAAAAGTGGTTCTGTTATTGTGAATACAGTTCCTGCATTGCTTGTAAATTCTTAACTATTATGTACAAGGTGAGAAGTATTATCCATACCTCAAGTTTTTCCAAGAAAAGAGGGATAACTTGCCACAACTTAACCACAAGCCATGGTTTACGTTTGTGAAGTGCTGCATCACATTCATACAACCAAAAGAAGGATGTTGAAGCACTTCAATAAGTGATGAAATAGGTAAGGTAGTCAATTCAGTGTTTGATTGCCTTCTGCTCTGCTGTCTTTGCTGAACATTTTCATCCGTTCCCAGCATTTTGAAGAAACCTACTAATATCTAGATAGGAAAAATAATAACAACTTATATCCATGCTCCTGTTAAGGAACATCGATGCACTCCCTTTGCTTCAGAGCAACTAGCATCCAACCTTCTGATAAGGGTCACAAGTTCTTTAATAACTTTTTTATTTCTTTTTTCCTACATTTCTCCTAGAGCTTCTGTCCAACTTAATTCATTTCCTTCTTAAATCTACTCACTGTAATGCTTCATTGACTTCAGCTTGAAACTATAATGCACAGCAATATGTAAAAATGTACTGCTGGCCAAAACTCATCCACTGCTACTGTATGGCGTGCAGTCATTAGAAAATGAATTTCGCTAGTGCTTTACTAGCAGCCATACAGAGAGAAAAAAATCAGTCCCTAATGTGTATATCTTCAACTAACGGAAAAGACACTTCAAAACAGGATAAATATTTGAGTTGCTGTGTAGCAAATGCTGAATTCACCATACTGTCCTTCTAAAATAATATCTACCACCTCTGACCAAGAAGGATTGAGAAATGAAGCCCCAGTTTTTGATGCTGGCTTTTTTTTATCTCCTCAAATTTAGAGAAAGGGGAAAAATCACATGCCAAGATTGAATTCATAGCAAGTATTAGGGAATGAATGCTTCCCTTCAGCTCACGGCTTCTGTCTGGAAGCAATGCTGACATGTACAAACACAGTGCAAGTCAAAAACACAGTCTTGACTTACACACATGTATATATAAATAATGGTGTATTCATAGTCATTATGCACCTAATACTGACTCAGGCTTTTTATTTAACAGATCTGAGAAAGACAATTTAATTAATAAATAAGAAAACTTCTTTTGCTGGAACACGCTGCATGAACTGCTTATTGAGCCCATTCTACAATTAAAATCTGAAATTACAAACTTCTCATATCAAAATTGGCTTCATTTATAAACTAAGCCCACTGTGGGGACAGTGACACTACTATCCAAGCAGGTGCCATAGCATAGATCAGTGCTAAAATATCTTGATGACCAACTTATTGCTTCACCACTCAGCAGGGTGCAGGTAAGACACCTGCTTGTGGCATTTCCAGCACATCAGACTTGGGTAGAACCACCACAATGAAGTTGTTGGGAAAAAAAACAAAGGATAACAGCCACACTAAACATCCAGCCCTTATTGTAGGAAGAGAAATAATTCTGAACTTGGCAACCATGACTTCAGCACATGGGAGGCAGGCAGCTATCTGCTCAGGTCCTGATGAGAAGAAAAAATGCAGTACCCAGGTCACAAAGGGCTATTTTGGAAAAAAAAAAAAAAGAAAAAAAACCCAAAAAACACCCCAAAACACAAAACCAAACAAAAAAAAAAAAGCCACAAAACCCAAGCAAATTTTTTATTATTTCAATTTTTTTTAAAAGACCAAAACATTACTCCATGTAGCCTTCCAGCCTTCTCTATCCTCTATTATAGACGTAGGATGCAGAAGTTACAAAATTTGGAGGCCTTGTTCGTCTATTCAACGCAGCTAACATCCCACAATGCGCAGCCAGTGTCAGCAGACAAGCTCTATCAATACATACTGATGCTCCTCTTTATATGTTCCTCATCCGGTCTTTAACTGCAGCGCCCAGCAAGCCCACCAACACCCTTTGTCACACCTGAACAGCACAGCAGAGCAACGCTGCCAGGCGTCAGTTATGCATTTGCACAAAGCGAGCCGTGTCAGATGCAATTTGCCACCCTTTCTGTGGTCAGAGTGCTTGCCAGGAAATTGATTGTAGCAAGTGGCATCACGCTGCATGCGGTTTTCAGATATGGTTGCCAAAAAGCTGCTAATGGGACGGTGAGACTAAAACTGAGGTGTCAACAAGCGTACACCACGCTTGTCTTACCTGCACCTTCCAGGGATTAGGAAGAACATGTGCCCTATAGCAGTTTGTGAACGCAAGTAAAAACTGCCCTTCCTAAAAGCTTCACACCGCACAGGTAAAGCAGATCATAGAATTGCTTGGTTGGAAAAGACCTTTAAGATCATTGAGTCCAACCGTACCTGTCCACTACTAAACCACATCCCTGAGCACCTCATCTACCCGTCTTTTAAATGTCTTTTGGTTTGAGTTTTGTTGTTTGGTGTGGGTTTTTTTTTAAAGAGGGTGAACAAATAAACCCAAAACAATTTAAACAGAAGGGTAAAACAATTTAGTTTGGAAAAACTACACATGAAGCAACCTTTTGCGGTCACTCTGGTATCGAATCAACTGTAAGTGAATTATATTGTTTTTTTAGAAATGTGACTGCACTTATAGTCTAAGAACTTAAGGCAAAACATCAACACTCATACACAAACCCTGCAAAGTCATTAGAATAGTCGATGCTTGCCTTTTTCCCTACAAATCCATACAGTTAGCTCTGACCAGGCAAAAGGCAGGGAATCCATCATGGTAAAAATGATATCAGCACACAAGGTGAGCTCTCCAAGGGAGGGCAACAATGTCGCTGCATAAATACCCATGGGAAGAAGCTCCTTAAATTTGTCAGAGCTCTGCTAACAGACATTTCCAGACAACAGTCCCTGATGTCAGTGACTCCACTTATGTCAATCCATTTTTCCTCCTAGCCCGACAGTGTGCTGATCTCAGCTACTCCTTCCTCTGTGCCTTCACCTTCACTTCATGCCCCAGATATCTGGGCACTCACGCAGAATACATTTGTGAGAGGCTGCTCTATTTCTTTGCCCTGCCCGAAAGGCAGAAACGCATCCTCCGGCTGAACCGCTGGTGTCCGGAGCCCTCCGCAGCTGCATATACCAGCCTGTGTGTGTGTTGCTGGAGCTGGTAAGGCTCATCTGTGGCTGCAATCATTCCCAGGAGGTGTGGGAAGGCAGCCTCAGGGAGGGCAGTCTGGCAGCTCCCAGCCTGATCTCACTCGCAGCCCTCAAGGGCCATACAGCACATATATTTCATCACCTCAAAATGACCTCGTAAGCACTCTTGCTGATCATGTCCACACTCCAAAACCCACTTAGTACCCCTTTACAGCTCCTAAGAAAATGTCTCGCTGTTCTCCTGGAAGGAAGAAGGGTCAGCAGAGTTGGCAGCAGTCTCTTCTTTCTCACAGCCTGGGAACACTGCTCCACGAGCACACGCCTTCCCGCTCTCTCCTTGACACAGTCAAGTTTCTGCCAGCTGACCCTGCAAGAACATAAATGCAACAGCAGCATCGTTTCACCAGCTTTCCAAGCAGGAAACCCATCAGCACCTGGCAATAATATGACACCAGATTGAGAAAAGCTTTGGAGAACCTGTTGACGCATCCTCAAGGGCCTCCAGCTATGACCATGTGGTATCACTCATAGAAAATCCGCATTGTGGATCTCATGCTTGCAGCCATTCCTCAGCTACTGTCAGTCCTCTGGAGAGAGCAGACACTGGCGGAGCAAGGAGACAGGGAGCACCGGGACTGTGGTGCCCCTGGTGGGTCATCTTTGCCCATGTGAGGGTCCCCGTCACACTGCAGACTCGCCTTAGCACAACTGAGCGCAGTCATCACAGGCTTTTGTTCCATGTATCTTTCCACAGGTTGGACAGAAATAGGGCTAAAATTATTCTCTTTAGCAAACAAAATGCTGCTTCTTACATCAGCAATCAGGCTGGAAGAATAAACTTTCCATTATCAGCGTTGTCTTGCTGACAAGTACAAAAGCAAAACGTGCAATTACTTTAATTTCTTCTTTAGTTTCATCCATTGGGAAATTTCAAACAAACATTACCCTTTTGTTTTCATCTACTTGGACTGGAATCAGCCCTCGATAACAAAACACATAGTGATGAAAAGCCACAAAAGGCAATTAAATAACTTAATCACCTAAATTTATCATCTCCAGACATATCAATGCTTCTGTGATTTTTGCTTTCGCTGCATGCTTTTCTGATTGCAACTCCAATGCTTGCTATGCATGCTACATTTCAGAAATTATTTTTTTTTCTCTTTACCAAGGAAAGCTCAGATCAGACATCTGGTTTATAAAGAGAATCCACATTTTCACCCAATTTTCCAGCAGGAATAACTGAAGCAAAAGGAGGTCAGGCAACTCACTCATTTACTCAAGGTCACAATCATCATCTACAGTGTCATACTATTGATATAAAATACCCTGGGAACCTCTTCTAAGGGTTCTAAGTGTTTTTTCCAAAAACTAAAATAGACTTCCCTCCACATGCATGCAAGATGACTGTATGACCATTATTGTGTTTGATAACACACACGTGTAACACAAATTCCTATGAGCTCTCTTCTAGTGTCTGTGGGTATCTCAAGCAATTAAGAAAGCAACTGCAGATAATAATTCATGATCTACATCCTATAACTGAAAGCCTAATAATGGCATTTTGAAAGAGAGAAAAAGCACACAAATTTCAAAAGCAGATAAGCAAGGTTTTCTTGTTTTAGCAAAAGAAGAAGTAAAACGTAAAACCCTACAAGTGACATTGACATTAATTAAGTTCAGTATGTGGAAAAGAGAAAAAGACAACTTGCATCCTTTTTGCATTCTCCTTCTCTTACCGGTCTCTTGGGACACAGAAATCAAAAAACAAACCAGCGTAGTCCAATAGATAGTGCCAAGACCCGATATGGTATTTCTCACTCTGGTATAGCTTTCTTAAATCCAGAGAACTGTTTCAATTTTCTAAGCTCCATTTTTAATTTCTTAATTAAAACCAGATAATCTTAATTGAGACTTATAACAAAAATGCAATATTCAGTATTACTGGATTAAGAAGGTAAAAAACACTAAATAAATCCTGGGAGCAGAGTCAGCCAAGCTGATGCACTCGCAAGCATAAGATGCACCTAAATACCAAGCACCACCTTATTTCAGTAGCGAACAAAGTACCCAATATCTGGATGCCCTGCTAAACTCCAGGTTATGTAAGGATAGTCATACTGGATAGGATGAACGTTCATTTAACCCAGATTTCTGCACTGGTGACAATCTACAGAGGTTTAGATGAAAGTACAGAAAACAGTCAGTATAGTATTATTTCTGCTGAATACTCCCAATTTTCACTCATGCAGGTTCTCAGTCCAAGATAGCATCTGCATATTTACTAGCTCTCAAAGACTTATCTTTCATGGATTCTCCCAGTGATTCTTCAAACCTACACAGATACTATAGATGCCAAATATTTAATGGCAAGGAAATTCAGTTTTAATATTCAATTCATCATTTTTTTTCCCCTCCAAACTTGCCCCCCACTAGTTTCATTCGATGATCCCTGCTTCTCTTGTTGCGAGGAGAAACTGCAAGCGAAGTCTACATGTCTCTGATCATTCCTGATTTTTATGGCTTCCATCGTATAGAATCACAGAATGGTTTGGGTTGGAAGGGATCTTAAGTCCACCAAGTTCCAATCCCTGTGCCATGGGCAGGGACACCACCACCAGACCAGGCTGCTCAAAGCCCCATCCAACCTGGCCTTGAACCCCTCCAGGGAGGGAGCAGCCACAACTTCCCTGGGTATCCCCTCTGACTTATTTTCCAGGCCAGTCCAGCTGCAGTCTTTGTCTACATACGTAGTCATGTACTAACTATGCTCATCCTCCTCACTCTTCTCTGTGATTTTCCAGTTCCAGAAAGTCTGTTTTGAATTGTACAAACCATTAAAGCCCTCCCATGAAGCTGCTGTGGAACTCTGCTATCCAAGGACAGATCAAAGAGCACAATTTATTTACTGTTACCCAGTGAGGTGTAAAGTGGACCAAAACTACGTCATTCTTAACACAGTAAAGCTGCTTTAAGCTTCCAGGCCTCAGTCTCTGCAGGCGGAGAGCTGAATCATAGTAATTCCTTCTGCTTCTCCAGATTATTTTCTCCGATGGGATGAGCATAAGCCCTACTCCTGCCCTTGTGTTTCTCCCCACTCCCACATCTCACTCTTTGCATCCAATATGCAAAGACAAGCCCTTGCACCCTCAAATCTTGCGTTATCATCAAACCGAAACCAGTCATTGACAACCTCACTCTGTACAAAGAGGTGGGTATTAAAAAAAAAAAAAAAAATTGGAAATTCTGGGTTTTTTTTAAATTCAGAAATTCTGGAAAGTCCAGAAAATTCCCTCTTACTGTAGAAATAGCTGGAAAATCCTGACTCATTTCTATCAAGCACTACTTGAGCTGGATACAAAAGGATCGGTCAGGAAATCAGAAGCTAAGAGGTTAACTTCTGATTTCCTACAAATATACACTACAGCCAGGCACAAACAAGCGCCAGGAAAGGATGTGGGTGGGAAATAAAGCAGAGTTTGCTGCAGTGCCTCCTCACTCAGCTCCTTGTTCTGCCTTAAACACTGCAGACGCAGTCTGACTCAAGGAGCAAATCCTTTTGTGCAAATATTTCCAAGAAATACAGTTGCCTTTTGAATGCATTTTACAAAAAGCAATGTTCAGCCACCAATTCAGATTCTTTTCGCAGGCTCATGTAACTTAAAATTGCCTTTGATTTCACTTAAAAAAAAGGAAAATTGGCAAGCACTTACATTGTGCAAAAGGTTTTGGCAGCTCAAAAACACTGTGTAAAGAAACTTCTCAGTGGGAGCTAGTACAAAATTGTATGTCAACTCACCTCACAAACATTTCATTTGGGCAGGTCCTTTTTGGTGCATTCTTCAAGAACTGGCTTCTCTACATAGTGAAAACATCTTAGGTTACATTTTATTAATCAATATTTACAGTTTCAGTTAGGTTTGGAAAAATACAGCAAAAACACTGGTACAACTCCAGGCTTGGATTCAGTTTTATCTTTTATATAAAAACCAGAATTAAGTGTGTGTTAGTTAACATTTCTATCATTTCCAAGTAGTTCTTCAGTTCAACTGTGTTCATGAGTTTTCTCTACACGTCCATACATTCTGCTAAAACATGTAGCAGAAAGTGTTTGAGGAATGAGCGTGCTATCTGTCTGAGCTGCTTGGTCAGAGCGTTTCTGAATAAAAACAGGTGGCGGATGCACAAACACTCCAATCACCAGTCCTTCCCCAACTGATGTCTTTGCTACATTGTCAGCAGAAATAAAATCAGGTGCTAGAAGGGGCAAATAGCCATTAAAAAAAAAAAATCAGATGCAACATGAACAACAACGGATATCGTATATCTTAAATATTGGAAAATGCATTCTCTAAAAGTCTGTGTAGATACAGTGCATGTTTCCTACTGGATGTACCAGTCTGGATGTCAGGATTGCTTTCCCCGTATCTTCCACACGTCTGCTGCTCAGGATGTGTTATAGAGCACATGTGTAACACCTGGGAGCCAACAGCCAACTGGGGACTTGGCTTCTTTCATAACAGGCCAGTTAAAAGATAAAAGGAGATCCAACTGCAAGGTTGTAAGGGCAAAGAAACCGGATGTTCCTGGCAACAAACAAGCTTTTAGATAACTGCTTAGATCACTGCACATCCTAAAGCATTGTGCCCTTGCTTAAAACCAAAAGAGCTAATGGTCGTCAATAGCTGGAGGAACTCAAACACAGCAAAAGACAAAACAGAGTCACATAGCCTGAATAAGCAAATCCAGGCACAAGTGCCAGCTGGCAGGTGTAGAGACCTAACAGGCAGCTGGACTCTCTGAGCCTGGCTGCTTTTTCTAGGGAACTCTAGGGAGATGAGAAAAGGCTCCTTAAGCACGTGGGAGAACATGTCAAAGGCAGGAGAAGAGCTCAGGCACTGAAAAGAAAGAAGTGCAGATCAGCTGTATGAACACTACTTACTCTTTACCTACAAGCCACAAGCACTCAAATGTGAGGAAAAAAATAGGCATAATTCCAAACTCTGTTTCTCCCAAGAACTTGTTCTCCACTGTAATCCCATTAAGATCAGATCTCCTCCAGGGATAGCTGCAATGCATGTTAACAAGTAATTTACTAACGGAAGAAATATTTCAACAAGGACAGTGGAGCATCTGGTTCCAGGAATTTACATTTCAGCAGTTAATCTCTTTACTGTTAAGGCTCACCCTCTGAAAGACCTAATTTTAGCACCTAAGTTGCAACCTGTGGAAAACATCAAGGTAACGCCAAACCCTTATCGAAACACCAAAGGAAGCCGAGTGATAGGTAATAGAATGTTCAACTCTCAACATCTGAGTTTAACAGCTAACCACCGACTGATCCAACAAGACCACACACATTTTCCACTCTAAATTCATGATTTCTTGATTTTGGAGGAAAACATGCAGGCAGCAGAGAATTACACTGTGATTCTGTGATTCTGTGGTCCATTTTACTGCATTAAGTCAAAACCTTATTCTGCTGGATTGACACACATATAACTGAGAACTGAATCTGGCTGTCTCATCTTCAAGCAAGTATCAATACTAATGAAAATAAAATGAGCACAGCAGTTGACAGATGAGAAGCGAGGAAAAACAAACAACCAAAGGCATGAAGTGTTCAATTCAATTGGTTCCACACAGTGTGTTCAGAGTTATTCCTCAGACAGAAAGAAGTCTGACAAACATTACAATAGCTATTTTTCATCAAAAACCACACACAGAGAATCTATTATGTTTTAAGCTAACCACAAATCTGCAATAATTATGAACAGACTGCAATAGTAGAACTAAGATATTGCACAGAAATGTTTTCTCTTTAGACAGTGAATAACATTTTGTTCTGAAGAGGCACCAAATTAACAGGATGAGAAAAGCAGATTTTTATTTTTTTTTTGTAATACGTATTTATTTACAGAGTTCCCTGACCTTAAAGTAAGAGTTCTGGCAGAACTGAAATAACTGAGGTCCAGAACAAAGAAGGAATCAGTTTCTTTCTGTCTGGAAACGTGTGCATTTACTTACAGCTGCCACACCTCAGTGTAGATCATGGTCCACAGTCTGAGCCAGCTTCAGCTGGACTAGACTTGGAATAGCGCCCTGAGATGATATCAGACCCTTGCCACCCATAACATCATGAAGTATTCATGTGATACGCCTTTTGGTGTTGAATCCTAATCCTTTCCCCACTGTGGTATTTCTCACTCTAATCACTAATTCCAGCTGGAAGCTTTAATTATTCAAGGAAGTGATTCAAAAGCTAAAAGACCGGGAACTTTTCCTGTATTTTCTAGACACTCCATCTTACTTTGCTCCAAATAATCTGAACACATTCTGCCTATTTCTGTATTCCTGACACAACAGTACTGCAGTGAACAAGAGTTAGTCAAGTACTTTGGCAGAGAACTCATTTCTTATTTCACTCACAAAAGCAAAGCTGCCAGTTAGTACTAGCTGATAGAGTCAAATATGCTGAAACGATGCTTAGCCATAGAAGTGAAATTCTGTGTTTTGCCTTTACAAAACTTTCTTTGGCTAAGGGAACATCAAAACCATTCACTTGTGTTTATCCAGTTCCTCTTAAGCTACAGGACGTAGCACAACCTGGAACTAGGCTGTATTCACCCACACTTTGGCAGTAGTCATAGTCATGAAGTGCTGACGCCTTGCATCAAAACCTTGTATGATTCAGGAAATGCAAGCTATAAGTCAGAATCTCTTGAGAGTTTTTAGAAATCAGGTGACAAGCCCCCCTGAGATGCACAGGAAAAGATAAGATCACCAACGCCAGCCACACTAGGTGTGACAGTACACAGCATTTATATACTCGCATCATCTGCTCCTCACTTTACCTTTCTGATGCAGGTGATGGTGAAATGGTTCAGCAGCAGCGAAGCAACTCCTGTTGCACTGTGCCACGTTACCCTGCCTTGGTGACCAGAGGTTGCTGGAGCAGAGACTTTTCACATGCATTAAACCCAAATGATTATTATAGATGACAGACTACAAAGTGCGGAGATAAAGGCTCATAGATACATCTTTTTGTGCCTTATGAGCAATGAAACTGTGCAAAAGGCTTTTATCTGAAACATGCTGAACTGGAATTCCAATTTATTCAAACTGAGTTTAGACCAAGTGTTGTAAAGAAGAAACTTCAGGTAAGTGAGAAATACCAGGAACAGTTGTCACATTCCATTTGGATTTCCATTCTACCCACAAGGGAAATGGAGTGCAGTTATCCTGAGAGACAAAGCAGAATATGTTTTGCCACTTTGGGAGGACAGGGGTGGAAGAAGGACAAGGGAGGAGGGATTACCATCAATAGGAAGAGGTACACACCAGGAAGCAAAACCAAAGCTTTTGATCAGAAGAACGAGAGAGGAAAAGGCAGTATCAGAATTTCTTGATGTGCCAACGTAGAGCAGTGGTAGCTTGCCCTCAAAGACCAGTTCTTAGCACAGTTTAACAGCAGTGTGTCTAATAAATTTCAGATCAGAAGAAATGGCATTGTCCACATTTCTCTCTTTCTTATCACTGATGTCTTCCTCATCACTCTTCTTTTTTTACACACTGTCTTTGCTTCAGTAGCCTTCCCTCCCACCTTTGCAGCTTCCACTTTGCAGCCTCCCCCAGCAGCTTTTACTTTGGCAGTACTTTTCGGTTGGCCAGTGCTGTCAGAGGGCCCTGGTTTCTTTATGGCTCCCTTCCTCACCCAGCATACCTCTTGCCATCATTCTTTCCAAGCTAAATCAATATCCCCATGTTTGTAGCCAAGGTTCTGAAATGGACTCTGGACTCAGCTCTATGCATTTAAATCCAGATTAGCTCTACATGGAGGATTCAGTACCTTCAATGGCACAAAAAGCAAAGCCCAGCCTGGCTCTCTGCGCTGCAGCCAGCAGAGAGTTAATGACAGTGAGAGGCAAAGGCTGAGGACTGGCACTAATATCATTTTCTGAAAGCATGAGATTAATTTACTGTTCCTTTGCATGCTTCTTCAGCCAGCTGCAGCTCACCATACTCAGCAGGAGCGAACCAGTCTACCAGAGCCTGGGCCAAGGATAGCACATGTATGTTCAGATGAGAAATTCTGCTGCCACCACAATGCCACTCACCCTCCCAGCCAGAGGCTCCCCAGCTGCAGACGCCCCCAGGCACGTTGGTAACACCTGAGTGTGCTGGAGGCACATGTGAAGCATCACAGGTGGATTTCTGCATCGTATCATCTGTGTTTCCTCAACTGGTCTCCCGTGAGCTACAGACAGTGATAGCACTAACAGAGATGTGCTCCTGCGATGGAGCTTGGGCAGTGTGGGACAGGACTGCTTCTCAGCCAAGATATGGCAGCAGGCAGTATCACTGCTTCCAGTCCATTTCTGTAGATATTAAGTGTCTGTAGACATTAACCCACCCACACAGCCTGGTCAGTAGCGTGTCAGGAATTGTCACACATCCCATTACCAAAACCTCACTGTGGGAGGCAAAAGACCAAATGATTTTAACTGAGTCATGGATCTGGAACTACTTAAGAATACCCAGAGAATATCTCTGAAAATAGACCTAGAGGCTGCTGGTAACAAATACATGTATGTACATATAAATGTTTTATATTTCTGATGCTACACTGTCTACTTACAGCATAAAATAAATCTACAGAATTCTGTGTGAAATACATTTTGAAGCATTTTCTTGAAGTCTCCAAAACATCAAAGAAATTGACATCATTATTTTAGATGGTTCATCCTGTGTCTAGTACTGGGCATTTAAATCTATGTTAAACTCTGAGTAAGAATAAAGAGATGATCTTTTCTTTTTAATTTATTCAAGTATTTAATATTGTGATAAACACAGGAGAGCAGACAAATATAAATGAAAAATCAGCACTCATGGCTGATGATGGTGCCACACCATGTAAATAGCTTAAGGGTAACACAACCGTAGTTCACCCGATTCCAAAATCCCAGGCCAGTCACTGAGATTTTTTTCTTGACTCTCCCACCTTCCTTTGTAGGAAGATCCAAAGAGCAAAATGATCAAGAGAAACATCGAAAGCTGGCATTTGCTACAGCCCATCAGAGCTAGAGCCAAGCAGAACTGCAGACAGAGCATCGCAGACAAAACTGCGACAAATCAAGCATGTGTGTGCATAGATTTGTTTATAAATGTGCTTATTACACAAAGCAGTGTGGCTGCAGATGGCCAAAACCTGAACAAAAATGAAATGTGGTTTGTTTTTTTTTTTTCCTGTGTGCGTTTGATTCTTTCTTTGATTTCTAGGCTTTAATCAAGTTATTTTGCTTTTCTATAGGCCAATTTTCTTCTCTCCCAGAAGCATTTTGAGCATGCATCTTAAATCATGATTTCTGTCAAACACATCAAATCCCAAAGGGTTCCCAAAGCACTCCCAAGGACAGCTACTCACAGAGACTTTTCTCTGCTCCTTTAATTCATACCCTACTCTTTCAGGCAAGTATTGCTTACAAATCAATAGCTTACTTCGCTTTTGTTTTAAAAAAAACTAATAAATTCCTCTTAAGTAGGAGGCTGTTTCCCTCATTACTATTTTGAGTCCATACCCTCCATAAGCTGCCATAAGAATTCAATTAACAGATTCGTAATAATTTCATTCCACGTAGTGCCATACTACACACACTGCTGCAAGACTAATAAGTGAAAGCAATATAAAATGTTGGTCAGAGTACTAAAGTCAGATGGAGAAGATTTGCTCAGTGGAAAAAGGCTGGTTTTAATGCGATCGCTTTTTCAACCATATGCATAGTTTAAATGTTACTGCAGCATGCTAAAGCGTGAAACCAGATCCGCATCTTGGGCTTGTTCTCTTCTACAGTGGAGAAGCACAGAATCATAGAATGGTTTGGCTTGGAAGGGGCCTTAAAGCCCATTCAGTTCCAATTCCCCTGCTCTGGGCAGGGACACCTCCCACTGGATCAGGCTGCCCAAGGCCCCATCCAACCTGGCCATGAACGCCACCAGGAATGGGGATGAGGTCTTCACCCTTACCGTGAAGAATTTCTTCCTGATGACTAATCTAAATCTTCCCCCTTCCAACCTAAAGCTATTCCCCCTCGTCTTATCACTCCATGCCCTCGTAAAAAGTCCTTCCCCAGCTTTCTTGTAGGCTCCCTACAGCTAATACAGAAACCATACCCAGAGCCATAGCTGCTGCCTGCACTGGTAAAAGCCAAATGGAAGCCAAACACCTTTCAGCACAGAAGAACAAGCACCGCTCTAAATGAAAGCGATGGACACCATCCTTGTTACGCTGCTCTGCTGCTGGTGGTGCCAAGCCCCGCTGACCCACTGGAGCACACGCAGCGAAGAGAAGAGGCTGGCAAGCGCTTTGCAGTTACCAGCAGATCCAGTGAGCTTCAGACACAGAAGGCAAAGAAGTCACAAAAGTAACAAGACAGTTGCAAGAACAGCTCTAAAGTAGACCTGCATTTTGTGCATCGCTAACTGCTTTTCCTCTTTAGGCTCTAATGCTACTCATTATTCAGACTTAGGCCTGTTTCTGTTCCTGTTGAGGTGAAGTGCCAAAGTGGAAGTTGATTATGGTCAAATAAAGCTACATATGTCTATTGTTGCTTAAAAATGTATTACATATTGAAGCTTTTGACTTGAGCTAAAAGGTATTCATGTTTTGAATATTGCTTTTGAACTTTACAGCCCCGGGTAGCCTCCAGTAGCCTGGATTTCCAAAAACAATCCCTTCTCCAAGACACCAGAGGAAGAGAACACCCTTTGCTTCTCAGAGCTGAGCCTCATGCTGCCGTACGTCCTCCCCATTTGGGTACACACAGACCCATTCCCACCTACAAAAATAGTTAAGTCATGAGTCGGAGATCTTGCAATTATTAGAGCTGCCATCTATTGATAGCCCTTGTTATGCATATAATACAAATTTTAATAGATAAATGAGGAAATGAATGCACTGAATTATTAAAGCTGGAAACATAAAATTCACACAAGTCATGCAACAAAACCTCAAGAACACAATTCTGTTAGTAAACTTCAAAATCCAATAAGGAAACATTCTCAAAGTCATGCTTTTATTTTTTTCTACTGCTTTTAGAAGACTAGAATTCTGTTTACAACTCAAGTGATCTGGGAAGCAGCTCGGGCAGTGCCCCAGTCCTGCCTGTATGCCAGAGCAGAGCAGCTATCCTGCATCTGTGCAACAGGGAGGTTCTCGTACTTCTTTAACTGGAAAGGGTAGAAGAAAATCTCGGTGAGCTATCTCTTCCCAGAGATAAAAAAAACTGAATAAAGAGTCCAAGCTAACGCGTCAGTTCAAGTTACAGTATTTTATCGAAAACAAAAAACATTTAGGCACATTTTTGTGTAGCTGTCTATCAAGGCCAGGGATGCAAGGAGTGGAGAGGAGGATCATATTCTCAACTGTCATGCTTTGCTCTTAACTTTCACACAAATCTCAGCTGCCTAAGTTCATAATAAATCACATGAAAAAAACAAAGAATGACCTACTAGATAAACCTCAACTTATTTTCAAGTCACAAGCTCCAAAGGCAAAGCATCATCCTAAATGTTAGTGCCCCCACCCCAAACACCAAGCAGTTCCACGTAAAAACCGTGTACTAAATTTTCTTCCTTCAGGCATCTTCCTCTTCTCCTTTTTCTTGCAGAAACATCGTGTATGGTCACTTGCATTCACTCTACAAAGGTTTTTAATATCTCAAACATCAACATCTCACGGAATTATTTTGAGAACTAGCCCTTACAGACATACCCTCAAAAAGTACAGAAAGCACCAAGATGGTCTATTAAACACAGAGTTACTGAATACATTGATTCAACTTGTACACCTAGCTAGAGTTTCTTTAGATACTTATTTTGCATATCTCTGGCAACCCCCAAGATTGTCCAAGAAGGGAAGACATAAAACAGTCATTTACAAAGAATTCCCAGGTTTGTCTTTCTAACATCTCTCCCTATTCTGTGGATCCAGCCAAGATGTAAAATCAATTATTATTCTGTCTTGCCCAAGGATAAAACTAGGTTTCTAAACTAATTGAAAAGGGGAAAAAAAATCTGTGAATAAAGACATCAATCTTCACTCTTCACAAGAACTAAAGTGCTGGAAATAACCTGCTGTGATGCCTAAAGGTTTCATACAGTGGCTGTTAAGCAAGAGCTAGAGGCTGTACTTGGGCCTTCTCCCTTTCTTTTCTTGGCATCAAAGGCACAATTCCTAGAACACCCTACAAGGATGTTCCTCGTCAGAGATTAACAAAGCAAAATGGAGCATATATCTATAGAACTGTATGCTTATGGGAAGCATTTTAGAGTAGACTGCAGTTATCTCTGCTTCAGGATTGCTTTCCGTATCAAGGCAACACTGAGATTTTACTTTTGTTTCACATGGGGCAGGCAATCTTGCAAGAACACAGGAGAGCCCAGGGACTTAAAAAAAGCCATTCAAAACGTAGGCATAGTGCATCTCCTGAAATCAATACCAAATGCTAACACTCTCAGCAGGGAGCGTATAGCCAGTGGCACACAAGCTACAAGGAGAAGGACCATTTCATCTAAAGGTACGAAAAGATAAATACCTGATCTTCATCTCACAGGAGCCCAAAGCCTGTGGCGATCGCACCCAGGGATGTCAATATATTTCAAACAGTCTGCATTTGGGGATTTCCTCACCTCTTTTTTTTCTTGAGCACCTCAATCACTCACTGCCCTCAGTCACGAAAACTCAATCTCATTGGGATCAGTTTAGCTCCTGGCATCTGCATGATACGCATAATAACACTGTGAACTAAACATTTTTTTTCTCATCTACACAGTTGTCTCTGTTGTATTATCCAGACATAAGCTTCAATGATCTACAACAGACCAAGGGGGAAAACATAATCTGTTAGGACCACGACTCACGTATTATTAAGGTCCAGTAGCCTCCAGCCCTCTTTATCTTGTTCCTCTTTCAAGTAGCATGAATTCTGGTGAAAACTGGACCATTGATTTCTGCTGCAGAAATGCTCTGAAGCACTTTGTTCTCAACTCACCAGGTCTCCACATCATTACTAAGTTTAACTGCAAAGTTCAGTAGCAAATTATTTTAGGTAAATACATAATTAACTGTCTCTAAACGAAAAGCCACAGTAATGATACACATCCAGAAGAGAAAAAAGAGAGAGGGAAAACCATTTTCCACGAGTCATCCCCTGCCCATCAGCTTCCCTTCGAACGGTGCCTGCCTGTGCCTACACCAGCCTCATCACAGGGCTGAGCACTCATCCTCTTCTTCTCAAAGGGACCAAGGGCAAGAAAATGATCCCAGGGATCTCCTGGGGAAGGGCAGCTAATTTAAAAGGACAAACACAAGTACATTAACTGTTTCTGTAAAAAAACAAACGTCCCTGTTACTGCAATGGGTGGATTTGTTTGAGACCAGGAGGGGATCCCTAAAAGCCCACACCCAACAGTAGTTAACAGGCAGTCTGACCAGCCTCCCTGTCCTCTGAGTACCCCCAGCTCTGCACGGTGGTGGACACCTTCCACAGCTCCCTCCATCCTGCAGAAAAACCTCACTTTCCTGGGAGCCCGGGGACTTTTGCTGTAGCTCTCAGAGGCCCACTCTCCCAAGCCGCTCGTAACTGCACCTGGGTACGGGCAGGCTGCTACATCATTCGCTGCCACAACTCCCAAGACTACCTTTGTCTTCCAAGGATGGAAACAAGTTGCACAGATGATCCATACTCATGTCACAATTTCCTCCAGAGCCTTCTCACTTCATTATGCTTGAAATTACTACCAGGAAGGAGATAGCTATTTGTTTAAATGCTGTTGAGGTCTTTTATTTAACCATTAATTGAAAAACAAGAAAAAAAATAATAAAAGTTAGTTTTCTAGATACTGAATTTTAAAGTAAAAGAAGCTTAAACGCTAGCTTCATAATGATGAAGTCCATCTCCTTCTTCCTTATGACCATTATCCTCCTCTATGCACTGGATAATACATAAAGCACCGCTTGGATTTGGTCTTAGATACTATAGTTGCCATGACTGCACCACACACCTCTGAGCAGCAATGCTCTACTGAAACCACTGCCAGGTCTCATGACAGCTATTACATTCTCTACTGTTACCATCACCCACTTACAACTAAGTTACTATCCTGTAAGATACAGTGGGGTATCAGAGGGATGAACTTTGGACTTTATCCTAAGGTACTTGTGTGTGTGTGTATATATATATATATATATATATATAAAAATTTCTACTACTCAAATACACACGAGTGCCCTGACAAACCACTGTTTGCAGGAATATTTTTATCAACCAAGAGCCACACAGTACCAAATCATCGACGCTTTGGACTCAAACCACCCCAAAGTTCTGGAAATGCTCACCATACATATACTTGGGAAGAAAAAGCAGTAAGCAAGCTGTTATGTGTACTTCTCATTCTGAAACAGTGATTTATAATGAGGAACAACCCTGTCACTTATTCCTAATAAAACCAAAGTGCTTATTATATTCTAGTCACAAAATAAAAATAATCCAATTTCTTTCAGACAGAAATAGACTCAAAACCCAAGAGTATTTTAAGTCTCCCTTCATTAGGGGTCAGAGGCAACTCACTAAACCAGAAAGCAGTGAAACAGCAAACATTTTACTGCTGCAAACAGTTTGCAGCAAAGAGATACAGGAGTTTACTTGCATACAAGATATAAAATCCAATTGCATCCTAGGTGAAAGTAGAAGGGGTTTGTTTTGTTTGGCTTTTAGATTTGTTTTTGCTTTTATGATGAACAGACTTAGTAAATATTTCCCAAGCTGTCTGCTGTTTGGAATTCCAAGTCCAAAATAAAACATAACCACATTTACCGGCTCCAGAGCTGTCTTGCAAATAGCAACAAATCCCGCCAACAATTAAATAACAAAACATTTACATTATATATAGCTTATGCATAGCTCACATCTTCACCTACAAAGTAACATTTCAGCTCTGTTTGACAAGACAGCAAATCTGCCAGCAAACCTACAGTGACAAATAGCCTGTCCGAGCTCTCTCTCTCTCTACGAATACATACTTAAAGGAAAAAATAATCCCATAATATCTGTAATAATAATTCTGTCACCTCTCTCTGCCGATTAACGTTTACCGTACCATTATGATGAGAGTCCTGGGTCTGCTCATTTCATCATCGCTATCCAGCGGCAGAATTTCATGTGACAACTCCTCTTGCCGTCGTCGCCTGCAGATATGTGGACAGTTCCTCTGTACCACAGAACGAAAGGCTTGGAGCAGAACAATGCTGGCAGCACAACCCATATCTGCATCCTGAAGCCTACAAAATAACTTCTATGTTTATGCTATGTTTGAAAAACAGTGGCTCCTTGTCCCTGAAAACAGCCTACAGTGCAGCTGCAGCCAGCTCGCTCTCCAATCGCTTCCTTGAGCTCTGATCATCTGATCACAACCAAATAGCTTGGATGCAGATAGAGGAAAGATTTGATCCACTGAAACTGAAACACACGCAATATTACAATGCTTTTTTTCTCTCTCTCTCCCTCCCTCTCTGCTTCTGAATTCACATGAGAAAACGCGCTCTCTTGTACAATCAGCTGCCGCCTCCGATTCCAGTTTCATGGAACTGAAAGTATTAAAATTCCCAGTTCAAAAGATCCAGCTGTTCATTAAACACACACACACACAGAGAGGCATCCACAACAACTGGTAGGATCAGTTTAAATACCTTTTTTTTAAAAGTCATATGTAGCAAAATAGCAAACATCTGGAAAGTTAATAGCTCTCATTATCAGCACTGCTGTTTTTAAAATACTTTGCCTTGGGGTGTTTTGCCACAAAAGAGAGACATATTTGAGCTCACTGAGGGATTTGGGCTGTAATCTTTTTGCTGCTCGCAATTTTCTGAAACCCAGCAAGCTCATTTGAGTTGTAAATGTAACAAGTGGTAAAAAAGAAATGCAGAAATCTGGATTGCTTTGTCCGGCTCATGCTAAAATAGCCATGGCTCAATGAGGAACAGCAGTGTGCAGCTCTGAAACGCCTTTCAATAGTGGAGTTGTTGTGTGTTCCCACACACGCGTGCTTTCTGCAGAGTAACACATTTTTTACAGCTCCATAGGAGGCTTGTGTGGAGCAGGGTCTCTGCTAAGAGGGTCTTGCACTGAACCAAACACCAATAACCTTCCCAGAGGGGTAAGAGGAAAGCATTTTAGTGTTGTATCCATCAGGATCCAGGAAAAGAGAAGCAGCTGCCGGCAGTCAGCAGTAACAACTTGCCTTTCTGGCTCCTGCCTGACAAGTCATTCAAAAAGCAGGCAGGGATGCTTCGCAATCACATGACTGACCTGGAAACACAGCAAGCGCTAATGGTAGAGAGTGTAAGGTAATAGCGCTGGACAGGAAGTTAGAACTAAAAATATCAACAGAAAATGGATTTCTCTTATGCATTAGGAAAACTAAGAATTTCCAATCAGGTTTCCAGAGAGGCTAATACGGATAACTTTATTACACGTGCACCCAAAACCATATTTACCTTGCACTGATTTCTAATGAAGGCCATGAAAGCTTTGGCATCAATTCCCATGGGGGCATAAGCAACTTTATAATGTCTGTTAATGAGATTTTCGTAAATAATACTGCTTCTAACAATCTCAGTCAGGAATTACACTGATTTCTTCTGGGCTTGATTAGGGCTTAATTGCTCAGCGATCTGGCAAAAGACATCATCATTTTAATTAAAGCATTTGCCAGAAAACCTAAACCCTTTAAATTTGTCCTTTGAAAGCAACAAACTCATTGCGATTCTTTGTCCCTTTGGAGTAAGCTGCTTTGAATGTACACGGAAAAGAGTCAAGCAGGCACCACACAAAGTCACCCACAGCTCTGCCAATGCACCTACCCGGCTCTTCCTCTGTGGAACTCACTGGGCAAAGGCTTCACACGCTTACATGATGTGCCTGCCTAGGTACCTGCACGCCTTACGGAGGGGGGTCTCATATCATGCTTATCAGTTTGACTTTTCTAATGTGATTATAAGAGCGCAGTGGGTAATTTCTCCACCAAATCTGCAATCCCGCCTACTGTTGCTGCCTTTGCTTACATTTTTATCAGTCCCATGCCTAGTCCGGAACCGTGACTGATGCCTTGGCCACACAAAAGATGCACTTGGCAGCTGGGAGACCTACATTCCTACTCCAACTCCAGCAGCAGCAATATGGGGCTGGATAATGTCTGTTGCTGGCTGTTAACAGCAACTGCTCTGCTACCTCAGGGGCTGTGAATGCATCTCCTGTCTGCCTGTAAAGCATCTTCTTCTACTCACCAATGTTCAGCGGGGAGAGCTGGCAGGGATTTCGTATGAAATTGGTGTCCGCAGCACAGCCCAACACTGTCACATACGCACGCGCAAGTGCTCGTACAAGGAACAGCATCCCAGGGCTGGGCTCAAAGCGTCGCTTTGCTCTCAGTGAAGAATCTCATTCATTTCAGTGGTCTTTGGATCAAACTATTCCCTGACAGTGGCACAAGTGACTTCATTACAACTATTTGTGGCTATTATTAGCTACAAGAAGGAATGACATAATCTTGGCATTTCATGTCTTTGGCAAGAAAAATGACAGTTTGAAAACAAGTGAACTAACAAGCCAAAGCCAGCTAAAAGTAGCCCCCAGGCCTTGATCAAAATTCAAGAACTGAAAAATGGCTAATGGGAAAAGACACCACTGAAGTGCTAAAAAAATCCTCTCCTTTAAAGAAATCTTACAGAAGCATGAGCTACCATTGGAAGGAAAACCTCCCATCCCACTAAAAATGCCTGGACACACAAAGTATCAATAGCTTTGTTTTTCAAATGTAGGGGTCTCATTAGCATACATAATGCTTATATACCAACTATCAACAGTGTTATTTACTCTTACAGCGAAGCATTAAGCATTATTTTGTGTTAATTAGCACTTTAATCCAGAAGCTGAATTCACTGAAACCCCCTGGGAAGCAAAATACTCCTTTGTGCAAGCAATTCCTTAATTCCCCATTACGAAGATTTTGGCAGCAGCTCTGGGCTAAGTAATATCAACACTGGAAGCCACCTACCGCCCACCCTCGCTCCATTCTTGACCACCACTCATTTCAGCTACGCTAAGCAGCTGTGCAACACCAGCAGGGTAGTTTACAGGAGCAGGCTGGGAAGCAGACAACTGATGATACTCCAATTAAAAAAAAATCATTAAAACAAGGGAGAAGTAAGGCAGTTGTTTGAACTCACATGGCTTCAGTGACCCAGTCCTTGGCAACTCGAAGGTCTGTGCAGCAACAAAGCTGTGCAAAAGCAGAAGTGGGTCATGCTTGCCATGTCTTATAAAAGCCTGTGATAAGAAAGCAGAGTTCAGAGGCATCTGGATCCTCGAGCTAGTAGCTCTCCGTCATCCAGCCTCAGCTTCCAAGTGAAAGAAATGCCAGGTCTACAAATGGGCAGCTAGGGCCTGAAGTAGTAAATGGTCTCAGCAAGAGGTCTGCACCAGAGTAAACACCTCAATCTTCCAAGCACTGGGATACCCCCCTCTTCCATAATATTCCTGCAACTGTGTAGAAATCTTGCAGAAAAGGATGCAAACATTTTCTAACACTCGTATTTCATAACTTTTTAGCACACCACATTAAAAGTCAAAAAGAACCACCAAGGTCTCCATCAGCAGAGCAGGCCCAAGGGTCTTGCTAGAACTAACGAGAAGAGACAGAAGTACACAGGCTTTGTATGTCTTTAGCTTCTACAAGTTGCTCCTTTAGTGACTTGGGAAAGCAGGCATTTATTGCAATACCTGGTCAGTACAGTTCCTGAATGAGACACAGCTTTTTCATCTTTAAACTGTATTCCTTCTCATAAAGCTACCCTTGACCAACACAAACGGTTCTTAAACTTACTGAGTCACCGTCAGCGCAAACTCCCTAATAAGCAGCATATGCTTATAACTGTACAAGAAGGGCTTAAATCGTTCAACCAGCTCATTCTCCATCACCTTACAGCAGCAAGCAACGCAAGTACACTAGCATTCACAATTCAGCAGATGCCTTCCCAGTACTGCTACAAACCTGCAGCACTGTCACCTGGCTACAGAGCAAACGGACTGCAGAAAGTGAGTGTATGGCACCCTCTAGGGAGTAGTACACAAAAGAAAGTCACCGCCAGACTGCTCTCCTCGCTGGGTATGACAAGTAACATAGATTAAATGCATAGACTGCATTTATAAATCCTCTCTTACTTTAAAAAAAAATAAATAAAAAGTAACTGTGCTATCCAAAACCGTTAAAAATGAGTTCTGTGTTCATCATCACAACTAGGAAAGAGCCCAAAGGAAGAGCTGCAGGATTAGGATTGCTATCTAAACTGTCAAAATATTGCATGGTTCAAATTGAATGACAAGTTATGCACAGACTTACCTTTAAAAACAAAGAAGTGCCTCTGCAGCACAGTGCTACATGTGGCACCGAACGATGGAGCAGGCTACGAGAACTTGCATCTGCTCTAAAAGCATCTCCATGCAAACTCACGGAGCTCACACCGCAAAACACACTCCTACAGCTCTGCTGCTTCTTGACTTTACCTGCTGAAAACGGAAACCATCACGTACGTTCATGGAGGGGAAAAAAAAAAGGCTGTTAACCGCAGAAACAGACTCCTCGTGGCTGCATGTGCTCATGACACCTTTCTCTTCTGAATGTTGCTTTGCTCTTTCATGTTCTTGTCTGGTGAAAAAATTAAATAAAATGGGCTAACCACATTCTATAGGCAGTGATGAAAACATCTTTATTTCTATGCACTTTTGTGGCTTCTGGATGTAGCACTAAATAACAAACAGCAGCTAAAACTGTTCTTGTGGTTTTCTTAAACATGCAACAGGAAAAATACATATTTCACTTCACAGTAGGAAAAATAACTACTTAACTTTAAAAGCAAATATTTGTTTGTTTGTTTTTTCAAAAAGAACATTTATTATCCCATAAAACTGGAGAAGAATTAACTGGACCTTTCAAAATCCAAACTTTCCCTGGCAGTCTTAAATAAAAACCTGTGCTAAGATAAACTGGGGAGAATTTTCACCAGAGGTTAAAAGTGTGTGCCCAGCCTTAGTTGTAAAGCAAAGATTATGCAAATAAGCAACAGCAGAAAAAAAAACAGGCACTACCCCACTGGTCCTCAAAAAGAACCAACAGCAAACTAATACCTTCTTCCCAAAAGATCCACATTCACCTTGCACACAACCCCCTGAAATAGCATTATCAGCAGCTGGTCCTGCTTCCAGAAGACTTCCATTTCACTAACCCAGTGGGAGAGAATCTGAAACCAAAACTGGCATGGAGGGGGAAAAAAAACCCAACCAAGTCACACTAGCCTGTTTAAACACCAGCATTATTTGTTGCAACAGATCTCACAGCTGTAATGGAGTACAACTGATCACAGAATCAGAAAATGGTTTGCGTTGGAAGAGACCTTAAAGATCATGCAGTTCCAACCCCCCTGCCGTGGGACACCTCCCACTGGATCAGGCTGCTCAACACCCCATCCAACCCAGCCTTGAACACCTCCAGGGATGGGGCGGCTACCACTCCCCTGGGCAACCTGTGCCAGTGTCTCACCACCCTCATCATCAAGAATTTTTTCCTAATGTCTAATTTAAATCTTCCCTCTTCCAATTTAAAGCCATTCCCCCTTGTCCTACCACTCCATGTCCCTGTAAAAAGTCACCTCTCCTCAGCTTTCTTGTAGCCTCCTTCAGGTACTGGAAGTTGCTCAACGGTCTCCCCAGAGCCTTCTCCGGGCTGAACAACCCCAACTCTCTCAGCCTGTCCTCATAGCAGAAGTTGTCCATTCCTCTGATCGTCTTTGTGGCCTCCTCTGAACCCATTCCAATGGTTCCATATCCTCCTTATGTTAGGGATTCCAGAACTGGACACAGGACTCTTAGTGGGGGTCTCATAAGAGTGGAGTAGAAGGGGAGAATCACCCCCCTTGATCTGCTGACCATGCTTCTTTTAATGTAGCCCAGGATATGGTCAGTTGCCTTGTCAGCGTCCAAGATTTCCATGAGATGAAAAAACTCCAAATACCTATGTTTAGATGTTTTGCAAACCAATTTTAAGGGATGAAATACACACAACTACACAGAAAGCTACTGCTCCCACACAAAAGCATTCTCCATTTGCTGCCCTGGCACTATCCCTGCCACTTAAGGAAATACTGGGAAGAGAAACAAGTAGCTTTGGAGACCGGGGAGGAACATCCCTCAGTCTGTTCTCTGCATGGCTCCAAGATAAGTCATCACTTGCTAATGAGGTTTTAAGAATAACATGCGGGTTTGGATGAGGTGCATTTGTACAGAAATATTCTCTATGTTAAATGCCCTGAATACGGTTTGAATAGCACAGTGCTTTAATGAACTAGTCCTTCTCCTTTAAAATATGATCAAAAGCCTATCAAAACACCACAAAAGCTCTCACTGACATGAACAAACTTTGGACAAGAGCCATAAAAACCTGTGTTGCTGACACCTCATCTTCAGGATGTGCAACCTAGTCTCCATTTCTTTAACAGCCACAGCTTGCCACAATACAAAATTAGTATTTCTGTTCAAATGTAGGCTAGAAATACAACGCAGGAACAGATACAAGGAGACTAGAGTTACTTTCAAAAAGACACCATCCAAATCTGGAGTAAAGCAGAATTTTAGGACAGTGGTATCTTGCTAGAAAATGCATTTCTTATTCCAGTGTGCCTCCAGGCCAAGCCAATGACATCTTTTGACTTACAACCCAGCTAAGAACAGATAACAAAAAACCAGAACTGCTCCATAACCAGAAAGCTTTCTCACTGTAACTCTTTGAAACAGATAATTATTTTTTTCAGTTCACAAGAGACCTTGCAAAGGAGGGTCTCTCTCAGCCTGCTCCTATCTACTCGCAGGCTTCTTTACTTTTCAAGCAACTCACTTAAGCAGAAAAAAATGCACATGCCTTAAAATCCGAGGTAGGAATTTAATTATGATAAATGAACTCTCTTTAATGTTTCCTAACCACAAATTCTAACCGCTTACACAAGACCATCACCAACGCAGGCCTTACTAGGGAAGCTCGGGAAGCAGGATTCTTGACTGCAAACAAGCACAGGGCAAAAATATCTAGAGAACTGGAGTGTGGCACTTGGTGGCAGCCCATATAGCACATGCTGAGAAATGACCACAAGCAAGATGGAGAAGACAGAAGACTTCTCACTATTCTGTCTCCTTCCCTGGAACACTGAAGTTCACACAGAGAATTTCATCAGCTTTGCAGATCTGCGGTCTCAGTCTCTACCAGGCATTGCAATACCTTTTACCCCCAAGCACATCACTGTGTTTTATGCACAGATAGTTAACTTTGACAGTATCTCCACTTAGGTCACAGCTTTCCAACAGAGTCTTCCATTCTTTAGTGTGTCAGCAATTAAAATAACCACCTGAGGGCTGAGCATAGCTTTTATTTGTCTGCATTGAAAAAGAAAAAAACAACAAAACCCAAACATTTTTTCCCTGCAGGCCAGAGAGGTTGAACTGGCTCATCTGCTGCCTCCCAGTTTTGGTATCCTTCCTCTCTCTCTCAGAAGCCAGACTGACGGGACAAGAGTAGCATCCAACACCTTCTCTGAGTCAGACTACACACATGACAGAGATCGGCAGCAAATCCCACCTGGCTCTGCACATGCTCATCACAGGTGGCTTTTGGATTTTGGAAGCCAAGAAACCCCTTTCCAAACTCCTTCACAAGAATGATGGACTGTCCCAGGGAGCCAGGAATTCAGCTGCCTAAAGCATTCCAGGGTAATTTAATAAATTTTTAATTCAAAACATGAAATGCCTTCAAGATAAGAATTTCTACTGCAAGCTGGGAGTTCAGCAGCCAAAAATAAAGGGAGAAGGGCTGGAAGTAATGGCCAGTGCCAAAATGATCATCAACTACTGACATGACACCAGCATAGCAGAGCTCAATGTAGTCCTGGATATAATGCAAGGTATCTCTAGCAAAAGAAGTACTTGTACTACTACATTTAATAGCAATTACATGTATACCCTCAGAGGACATCACATACATGAACAGGTATGACCACCATGAAGAGGAAATAAAGTTGCAGATAAGACCTCCTAACATGACCAAAGAATGAATGTGCTGAAGAGAATACCTAATGTGCCTGGTTTTCAGATACCCAGTAGAAGTCCACAGACACACTGGATCAAGTGCTGTGAAAAGTCATCAAGATAGAGTGAGTCTGAAGGTCACAATGGCCGAGGAAATGCTGAGAAAAATACATTTGTCCACCTTCGAGAAATGAAGGTTGATAGGAAATCTTGCTGGTTTACACCCTACCTCACAGTAGGATATGGAGAAGACCAAATCTTCTTGGAGATACACTGCCAGGGGATTAGACACAGTGAACAGAATTTACAACAAGGCTATTAAATACAGTAAGTTTTTCACCATGAAGGGTGTTCAAACATTGGAAGAAGGCATCAATACAGACTCTGGGATGTCCATCCTTGGAGAGTGTCAGCACTTGGCTGGACAAGAGCCTGAACTTATTTAATTGGACTGCCTTGGAGCTGGACTTGACAACTTTCAGAAGTTCCTTCCAAATCAAATTATTCCATGACTATATTAGAACACAGATTATTCAGCCTAGCAACCCAGAGCCTGTCTTGTGCCCTGAATTTGTGCCCTGTCTTGGGGGCACACCACCCAACTAAGCCAAAGGCCAACACAAAGACAAAACCAAAAGGCTGTAAACTCGCCATCTGGGCCATGCAATTACACTTTGCCTAAGGCTCCTCTTCTAACCTAAGTAGAAACAGCAAGAGAGGCTCCAGTCTTCTTCCAACTCTGAGTAGATATATAATCCCCGCTTATTATTTCAAGGCAATTAGACTTCGAGGCAGGCTCCATACTCAAAGACTTCAGCCAGGAGCAAGGAACCAAAAAGAACAATCTCATTCAATTTCTGAGCATAAGCTTCTACAGCTGCAAAATGGAAAATGAGGCACAATGTGGATAAAGTAAGAAAAGAAAACAAAGTAAAATTTGTACATACAGGGACCAGCAAAACCTGTGCCTATGTCCCATCACCCCACCTCCCCAGATTGAGTAGCTGCAGATGTATCCTTTTATTCAACAGGAAAGATACCAGGAGAAGAATATGGATTACTTCCACTAGCAGTATAACAATGTGGCTTCAGATCCTTTTTTCTTAACAGTGCCCAGAATCCAATGACAGTGTCTCCCAAAATAAAACAGCTAAGAATCAGGAATCCCAAAGTTTTTCAGGCTATAAATATTAAGGAAGGGTCTTAAGCTTTTTGTTTGTTTTGTTTTTCAAACATTGCTCAAAAAAAGAAACCCAAACCTGACAGGACCAGCAGGAGCAAAAAAAAGCAGCCTTTTCCCATTTGATTATGTCATGCGTGTCCTAACCGTGACATTCCCGAAGCTAAAACACAAAGGGCAAATAATGAATTTCTACACAGAAGTCCACCTACACAGAATCCAATTGGCATAAACTTCAGCCTCCACAAGACAAGTCATTTCCCAGAAATGGGATCTGTGGGTAGGTAGTTCCAGCTACTAACGTACAGCAGTTATACTCTTGATTACAACAGGGAGTCAATTAGTCCCAAAACCTTTCCTTTCTTAGCAAACCTGGAACTTCAAAGAGGCTCACATCCCCCCTCCTTTTACACTAGACAGAAAGTCCAAGCTGCATAATGGAGCAAGGAGACGACCCATGTAATGGCAGGCAATAACCCCAAAGTTCTCAGCTCAACAGTCCTCGGAGGATTGCTGTAGCCCCTTCAGAAAGGATACACCTGGAACACCTCATTCCCAGCTCCTCCACTACCTCTCACGCCCCACCTACAGAAGTGCCTGAAAACCACAGTTTTGCCCTTATCACCATGGGAAGGAAAAGCACCGTAAAAGGCAAAACAAAACAACAAAACCCAAGCATCCTGCGCTTTTAAAAAATGATCTTGTTTTTGCTTTTTTCACCCCACAATAACGTGCTCACTATATCAAACTCAGTAACAGCTATTTTAGCATCTAATAAGCAGCATTGTGACGTTCTGTCCCCTGGACCGCTTTTCTGCGCAACATGTGTTTTTCATTTCATGTTTCTTGTCAGGGTTTCACTCCCTTTCTTTTACTTGAAGTCCAGAAGAAAAGTAAATTATACAAACCCCAAAACTGACAAACCTGTGTTGCTGGTATCAATTAACACTCACATCCACAAGGCTCTTTATTTAACTAAATGAAAAAAACCAGCAAAACTAACTCAACTCTAAGTTGCTTGGTCTGTATTTTTTAAGCTGTAACACCGTCTCTAAAAACATGTCTTCTGGTTGGTATTTCAGGGAAAAATCTTGAGGAGACGACTATTTTGATTAGTAACATGTGGGTTTTGAAGGATTAATACTGAACTCCAAAAGAGATTAAAACACGAGTAGAAACTATGAGCTAAATACACATATGTACAAAGAGTTCTCATTCTCACCGACTCAAATGTCTAGTTACAAGTCATTTGTTTTTCTTCAAGTTTTAATCATATCTCACTTTTTTTTTAATTAACTGATATTTATTAAAAATTCACCTTCTGGTAGAACCATTTCAGAACTAAAAAAAAGAATTTATATAGTTTATAACAGAAGCGATGTAATTCTCTATTTTATTATTACACACCTCAAATAAACTTCCAAGGGATCATTGTAATTTTAGGTAGCACCCAAGTATTGACCTCTTCTCTATTTAGTCTTCAAGGACTTTTCACCCCCAGTAAGAAACAAAAAAACCCAAAGCAGCCAGATATTGCTTTTCATGAAATTATAATTATTTACACTTACAAATGTACCCACTTATTTCAAGAAAGCAATCGGTTCTCTAATTGTGCTGAAGATGTAATTAGATTTTTAGCTAGATGACCAACTTCCTGGACCACCCTCTCGTTCTTCTGCTGGCAGCTGAGCATGCAACAGGCTTACATTACTTAAGTAACTCCAGCTGAAAAATGCACATGTAAGCAATTTCAATATGTCAGAGTACCCTTAGGAACTTTAACCCTAAAGATTTTTTTTATTGTTATTTTTAAGGACATAAACACTCTGGTTGTCTACCCTGCCAAAGCTTTCATTGCAGCATGAGATAGTCAAGTGACTACACGATGACGCAAACAGATTCCCTTTTAACATATCCCTCTTTCACATCAAGGACAAATATTCTCAATTTTCCCATAAAATATTCACAGAATTAAGAGATAGCAACAGTTCATTTCTGTTGAAATTTACTCCAACATAAAATTAGTGCCTTGATTACATTCAAGTCAGAAGTTAACAATCATTTATCACTTTATATGTAATGTTATAATGACTTCATGGCAACACAGAGTTGCAGCCAACAGAAGAGCTCTCACCTTGCTGTCACTTTTGCTTTCGTCAAGCAGCTAAACTAATTAGGAACAATTACATCTAAATAAAGGCACATACACACAACTAAACACACACTGTCAGGCATAAGGGCAGACTTGGTTGCAATTACTCTCAGTAAGTGTCTTTCCTTGATGTGGTAATGCTAAATTCAACGTGACTACTCATCACAAAAGATCAGGTTGGCAATTTCCCAAAGAGAGCACTAGAACGGACTGTCAGTAGCATGCATAGCACGGGGAAATGAAAGCCACAGCATTTCAAGGGAGAATTTTGTCTTCCACCCTGTAAGAAGCTTATCAACTCTATGGAGCAGCACCCTCTGGCTTTTAAATCTCAGGTAACGGCATCTGAATTGAAAAACCCACAAGCTTGAATGCCCGCCATGAAACAGTGCTGCACCCTGGTAGGAGGAACTGCCCTAAGTAAAGACATCCCTGTTGAACCAGTGTTCATACAACTTCCAAGCCAAGGGAAGCAGGCACAGTGAAAGGTTAAGGGAAGTTTACCTCCATCTTTATACTGTTGCATCTAATGCACTGTAGACAGCACCTCCCTAGGGTTTCAAGGGACGAAGGTACAATTCATCTTAATAAAGTAACAGAGAGCATCATCAGCTTGCTCCACACGTAGATTCATGTGGTGATCTGGGAAGCACATCATCAAATGGAACTACAATTGTTATTTGACTTAGGAGTGCAGAGGAACCCAGCACCTAACTATGACAACTTCTGGAAACTCTAACCTGTTCCAGAAGAGCAAACCACACCAACGTGAACCCATACTTTAAAAGTAAGTGCAAGCCTGCTTTCAAGCTTGAATGTACAGGTATAAAGCTGAAGATGTTACACCACAATCAAAAGAATTAATGGGGAATTCTTTTTTTTTTTTTTTTTTTAACCAGAATCTACTCAACCAATTTAAAGTGACAAAGAGATTTAAATTTGGTTGTTATGGACATTGTCTTGCCCACTGTAGCAACAAATGTTGAAGCCCCAGATAGGTTAATATTTATGAGAAAGTCAACGGAACAGCAAACAGATCAGGAAATAGTGTTTCCTGCCCAACTGTCTAAAAGCAGACCTACCGTTAGCACTTGCATTTTGCTAGCTTTTACTACTGTTACCTTACAGACACAAAATCACTAAAAGAAAACAACCCCGAAGCTGAGCCCCTGATAATAGTAATGAGAGAGTTTTATTCCTTGGCCATTGTTCAGTTTTTATTTCTTTACCCTTAAGACAGAGAACACTATTTTCATAGAATCATAAAATTGCTTGGTTGGAAAAGACCTTTGAGATTGAGTCCAACTGTACCTGTCCATTACTAAACCACATCCCTGAGCGCTTCATCTACCCATCTGTTAAATCCCTCCAGGGATGGGGACTCCACCACCCCCCTGGGCAGCCTCTGCCAGTGCCTGAGAGCCCTTTCAGTAAAGACATTTTTCCTGATATCTAATCTGAACCTGCACAGGCACAACTTGAAGCCATTTCCTCTCATCCTATCACTTGTTACTTGGGAGAAGAGACCAACACCTACCTTGCTACAATCTCCTTTGAGACGGTTGCAGTCAGTGATAAGACCTCCTCTCAGCCTCCTCTTCTCCAGGCTAAACATCTCCAGATCCTTCACCTGCCTCTCATAAAGTTTGTTCTCCAATTTTAAAATTGGCCTTGTTAGCAGATGATAACAGGATCTATTTGACACACTGGTTACAGGGATCACCTGGAGCTGAGGCACAGAATCAGACCACTAGCATTTTCCCTTATCTTTTTTGCCCTATATATATTAACAGCAATTAATTGATGAAATCATAAGCTGCATATTCCTTTTCTTCACACACACACCCCCTCACGCACCCCAAAGCACAGCAAAAGAAACAGAAATAGGCATTCAAATATATTATAGGCTTTCAAATAGCAATAGTAAAACAAAGTTTCCAGGTATTAATGATCCAAAAGCTCATACTTAACAGCCATCACTGACAGTCAGGGAGAAAGATTACCTTCTTGTCTCTAAATATTCCCATTTAGTATTATATACCTAAGTACTGTAGCTATCTAGTTACACCGATTCAAACCTCCAAATATATAAAGAGGGAGGGAGGATGGGGAGGGAGAAAAAAAAAAAGGAGACAAGTGAGAGAGAAGACTCAGATTTCTTATAATTTCTTTAGTTTTAACTCCTTTAAGTCTTGTACTTTAAACTATGTATAACCACACATACAAGGACTTATTTTTTCTAAACATTTCATCCTTTTAACTGCCAGCAGTCAGTTGATACATGTCCTTTTATAAAACTGCAGCTGCTTTTTTCAGGGCAAAATGGCAAGGTCCACTTTGCTGCTGTTCCTTTTATCACCAGTCTTAAAGCACTTGAGCCTTCACCTCTGCTTCGGTAACACAATCGAGGGTTACCAACTGCAATACAAACTATGCAAGATGGATTCAACAGGTGCTGTTGGGGTGATGTTAGACCCAGTTACAGCAGCTGGAGCCGTGGGTGAGCTGCCACATTAAGAAGCAACCCCTCACTGCTGCAGCACACAGGTTTTAGACCTCAGCTTTTCAAGCTCCAATTACAAGTAATTTGCTGACTCCCATTCATTATTACAGAAACACTTCCCCAAAATAAAGAAACTCACATTTTCAAATCTGAATCCCTGCCAGGTCCTTTAGAATTAGGAGTTTGGCTCTTAAAACACACTGGGAACCAGTGGTAGTAAACAGAAACTCAAAGGCTCGGGACACAAAGACCGAGTATAATAGGCCTTATAGCTCGTTCTAGCACATCTCTGTATCCATCCAGCACGGAATTTAAATGCCAAGTATCTCTGCTGAAAATCCCCAAAAATACACACGCCACATTATTCCAAGCAGACAGATGTCAGCCCTTGCCACTTCCTATTTACTTAAGTGTATTAAAAAATACATATAAATCCATTGATATATTCACACACCGAGACACTGTGTTGTCTTCCACAATGCAGTGAACCACTGATAACAGAAATTCTTAAGGGAAATAGGCATAGTAGAGGTTCTTATTTCAGGAAGAGTCACTACTTATTATTTGAATTCTATTTTATGTAATGAAAAGTCATTCAAATAGCAATTACCTACACAAAACTATCTCTTTAATGTAAAACTCTATACTAGCTAGGAGAGAAGCTTATTACCAAACCCAAAGAGTTTACATTGACAGTACAGGGCACGGCTAGACTAAATAAGACTGGATAGCTGTTCAGTAAAGAGAAGGAGCAGAGAGATTATCAGTCAGAAAAACTGGCAAGGAGAATTCCTGGAAGAAGTGGAGTTTAGGATGATGAGGATTGCAAACAAAGATAGGGCGCCTGGCAGACCACTGACATACTTTGCCTGCATACAGAAGGCCATTAATAGAGCCTCAGAGACAAGTGGGAGAAAGACACAAAAACAAGGACTGAGGACTGGAAGGGATAAGGGTAGCAAAGCAGGCAGTGGGAAATGAGAGGAAGACAATGTTTAAATGCAACATACAGGCCATGCCTGGACAATTTAGAGGGTTCCCATGACAAGAACAACTTTAAAAAGAAAAAAGGAGATAAACCTTATATCGTGGCACATCAGTTATTGCGTCCCGCTGTACTGCTGCTCATCCTGCTTATTGCAATACAAGTAACTTGTAAATTCCACCTGAAACCCATCTGCAAATGGTTAATCCCTTACACTTTCTGGAAAAAGGAAACATAGAAGCCAAAATGTATTTTATTGTTAACATCCACAGCAAGTTGGAGCTATTATTCCTACATAAAACAAGTCATCTCATGTTCTCCCATTGCCAAAATGGACAGATTTAAACCACGCTAATTTGCTGTGTTTCATAAGCTCCAATTCTTTTCAAACTCTACAGCAACACGTGGATGCTGCTGTACCGAGTAAAAGGTTTCAGAAGACATGTGAAGAAAAGTTACCTACCTAGACGGCAATTTTTTTTTATTACAGATTTCCTAATGTTGTTCTTAAATCGCAGTTTATTACTTGACCAGAAAGAGAGATTTATTTCTTCTCATGTATCTCCTGAATTTGTTAAATTCTTCTTACTAACCTCCAAAACAGTTCTTATTGTTTCTGGGGAAGATACGAGGATAAATTCATGCAGCACTGAAGTGGCCAGTATCATTCAATTCTACTTAATGTTCTATGACTTAGTTTCCATCAGTGTTTGTGATTTTAGCTGTTTAATGAAATGGTGTCAGCAGAACAGAAGTACTGTATAATCACACAGCTCAAAGAGGAAAAACAACTCTTACTCCTGTAAAAGGCAACTGATGCTTAAAGTGAGATGTGAGCTTTGGAACAAGCAGATGCTTTTTGGTAACTTGCTTTCAGATGAGAACTGTATATGATATTTCACTTCTGCTTTGTGACTGTAACTGCTCTTTATCCGCTGCTGGAAGTCCACCTGCCACACATGAATGGAAGGAAAAAAAGTGTGCCTATATGCTGACAATGGAGACATGAGCTCAGCACATACTTTAGTATGCATTGCAAATATGTGAATACAAAAGATAGGGACCACATGATATTCTGGAATAAATATCAAAGTCTGCTTGTTACTGTTTTTAATACTTACTCATCACTCCCTTTCTCTCTGCACGCAGAATCAGAGGTGTGAGCCAGGACATGTTTTCCCAAGGTCTCTCCCTGTCAACGCACAGTTGTTCTGTAACATGCACTTTCCAGTATTTTGTTCAGCATCGCTTAAAAATTGAAAGCCATTAAACAGTTCCATCCCCAGGATGGCCAAGTTTTGGCCCCTGAACCACTTTTGAGACTTGAGACCACTTTTGAGGCTCTTCTCACAAAAAAGGAAAAAATAAAGAAGCAGCCAGGAAAAAGGCATTTCGATGTTCCATAGCGACTGATATTGCTACAAATAACATGAGCAAATTTATGGCCTGTGAAACGCAATGAAGGCATTCCTAATAAGACATTGAGCCTGGCATGTGCCATGGTACTTGCATAGGAATGGAGAAAGCTCTTTCACGGGACAGACTGCAAAGATGACTTATTATCTAAACCAGCACAGTGCAACCAATAGCCCCCAGGCTGACTTCAGCCCATCACTTTCACACTGAAAGACTCAACAACCTCTCAATACTTTCTCCTGCACTTACTCATAGCATGGAAAAGAGTGCGGTATTTCCTTCCAAAAGGGAGAGAAGAGGAATATGGAGGACTGGCATCCTTCCCTCCCTCAAACTGCACATACATTTTACGCAACATCTGGGAATAAGCAGCTTTTCCTTTTTCTGCCCTGCTGACTTTTTGGATTGGACTCTCCACCAGGGCTGCCAGAGCTTGCACAGGGCTAAGAGGGCTAGGAGGCAGCGGGTGGAGAGAGGATAAGGAAGAAAAAAAACAAGTGTCTCACAGCAGAAGAAAAGGATGGAAAAACTAGTTTTGGGGTTAGAAGCCAATGAGGCTGTTACATGCCACTGTGGCCAGAAGATACCGCAGCAGTCCTCCCCTTCCTTCTCCTCACGTCCCTTCTCCCAGAATCCTTGTTCTGTCCTACAGCTTAGGGGACACTATCTACAAAACAGAGTACCCCAAGGTGCTCATTCCCCCCACCTCCCAGCTGCAGCAACGACACACTTCCAGTGAGGAGTCAGGAGCCTGCAAGGGCCAGAATGAAGACACTTGCTCCTGCTTAGACACCCCACAAGGGAGTAGGAGGTCCCCAATTTCTCCCCCGATCCCACTGTCTGGCAAACACTTGCACAACTAGCAACCAGTATAAACATGCTACAAACATTTAATTCCAAATGATGCCATCATAGATATCAATAATGAAACAAGTCCAGTATCACCCAAGGACACTAACTTTCAGGCTCCAGAAAGAGAGGTGGATGATGCTGGTATTAAAGCTGAGAGGAAGTAGAAGAGGCTGCACTGAAAACAGAGAGATGAAACTTCTTTTAGAGTCTGAAACCATCCACACAGTGGAGAGGGTCTGTCTAAAAATCCAATATAAAC
Organism: Cuculus canorus; assembly: GCF_017976375.1. Lineage (NCBI taxonomy): Eukaryota > Metazoa > Chordata > Aves > Cuculiformes > Cuculidae > Cuculus > Cuculus canorus. The sequence goes on from NC_071409.1 coordinate 7,382,298, forward strand.
TGGACATATGAAACAACAGAGAGAAAGTCTGTGGCAGAAAGGGATCAGGAGAGAAACAGCTGATGGGCAGGAGGGAGGAGGACTAGGACAAGAAATAGGATGGTGTGAGAAAAGCAGAACTTGTGCCCAGCATCACAGGGCCCGTGTTAAATCCAGCTAGGCTATACCTCAAAGCTTTCAAGTGATAAACTTTGTACTGGTCCTGCGTTGCATTAATTCTAGTCAAAGAGCAAATGTAGAAGTATGGACCAGGAGAGAGAAAGGGAAGAGGAATCGATACTGATATCAAGAAGAAATATAAAGAAATTAGCAAAGGTGTCACAGGAAAACTGCCTGTAATCACCTGCGGCTCTTAAACAATTCATCTAATTCATGCAAAAGAGAAAACTTTGGCTTGAATTTTAATGAGTAACCTTCTTGCAAGGCAGAAGAATTTGAGTGGAGAGGAAAGGATTTGAAATCCAGTAAGGTTTACAAATCCCTTAAAATTGTCTGAGAGCCTGGCAAAAACTCAAATCCCAGGAGAAACTTCTCACACTCTAGAAGTATATTTTCTTCAAACCATGCCAACTTCTACCCCCAGAAAAAGAAAAAAACAACACCAATCTAGAACAAAGAACACTGAGGAACTTGCATTCAAACACAGGCAGATTTAACCCATAGTTGAAGTTTTCCAGATGCCTTTGGGATAAAAGATGTATCTAGGTCTTGTCCTTGCAGAGCCATTGTGCTCCCCACGTGGTGAGCCTTTAACTTAGTCCTGGCAAAAGCAGAGGCACGTGTTAGGAAACACTTTGGAGTCCAGAATTTCATTCTTGCCTATAAATTAGAAGTACACGCTTCAAAGTCAGCTGACACACATCGTGATGCCTCCTCACAGTTGCAGAAGTGGATACAAGTAGCGGAAAACACACATGGGCAAAAAATGCATTTAAGTTTAAAATCCACTATAGTTAACCAAAAGCACAGACAATATACAAAGATTTCTTTTTCCTTTTTGAAATGCTAAATATACCTACTAATTCTAGTTTCAGAGAATATTTCTGTACTACTCTTGTTGATAAATAGTAACACTTACTAAAAAAAAAAGAAGCTTATTTTCCCCCCTTTATCGTATCCAACTCTGTAGCATTCATTAAATTTCATTATATCTACACCATTTCATTTAGGTCAACATGTCAAAGTAAGCTAGCATCATGTTTGCTTTAAGTCAACCAAGTTACTCTCAAAGCTGAAAACCTCATTTCAGAGTCAATGATAGAATTGCCTTGGAATTCCTCCACACAACGTAAGTCAGAGGTGGAGGACTTCATTCAGAATTAAGAAAATCGCCACAATGTTAATAGCTAACTAAATTTCCATACCAGCACATATACCATCACAACAGGAATATTGGGAAGAAAATCTAGTATTAAGCTAACTGTTAATTATTAATGAATTAATTTAAAATGTAATTAAAATGAGTAATTGAAAATGTAATATAGTGTATTTTTCCCAATTTTTGAACTTTTTTTTGTAGTCTGCATAGATGAAACCTTGTTCCACAGAGGCAGCAGGAGACTCCTGTTGGAAGAAGGCATCCATCTCCACTTCCCTATACATTGCCTGGGATCTTAAGGACTATAGCTACAGTTCACACTGCTGTCTGCACATTGTGAACCTGCACAAGTCACAAATGTGTTCAGATTTTCTCATCTGATGTATTTTTACATGAGTTTAAAGCACATTATGTCATCTCAAAACATTACATTGTGTTCCAAAACGTGCTGTTTAGGTTCTATCTGAAAAGCAGCATTGCAGCACCCAAGTGAAGAGGCTGGATGGGAACTCCCCGAGTCCAAGCTGCGGAGGAGAGGCTGCGCAGTGCCCCCCCAGTGCTCCAAGGGAACTCTCTCCCTGTATTTGCAAAGCACTGGGTAAAATTTAAGCAGAAAAAAAGCAATCTAGACCTCTTGTGTATGTCTATCAGGGCAAGGAATAGTATCAGAAATGACAACAAATCTACTGAAAACATATTTAAGCAATATGTTTGGGTTGTAATTGTGTCTTTGACGTGAAGGGAAAAAAAAATAATAGACCACCGCATTGTGAGCCCAATCTAGAAATACAAAGGAGAGGGGAGGTGTGGGAAATAAAAAGAAGAAAAATCATCCTAAGTTTCTCTTATAACAGAAGGGCTCCGAAAGGCTTAACCGACACACATTACTAGTTAGCACTAATGAAGCTTGGTGCCCTCTTATTACATTGCTATTTAGAGCCTGTTTGCTGCCCAGAAAGGGCCAACGTGAGCAGCAGTCATTTACACCAAGCCAAGCAGCTCTCAATTTCCCTACATTTTACAGGTGAGGGAAACATTTGCCCATGTCAGCAAAGAGAGCAGTGGGGCAGACTAAGAAACAGTCTTAACAGCCAGGTAAGCCATTCAGCCACCGGCGAGGACAGCCCATGATGGGGATGGACTCGGGGACAATTCTTCTAAGGCTTTTAGTATTGCGTGACCTTGGACAGTTAGCTCCTAGTGTTTTGTTTTTCTTATCAACAAAACCAGGGATAAAGTTGGCATTTGCTAATATAAGAATATACAGTTAGGATAAAACAGGCAGCAAATATAATCCAGCTTCAGAAAATTACTGTTGAGTTCTGTGAAATGCAAGCAACCCTAAACTGGAAACCTTACAGGCACAGTAAATCCATCTTTGTTATTTGTGTAATAATCGCATCTGTGTCACTATTTCATAGCCTTTTGACCTTGTGCTAGAAAAGTTACAAACATGTTTTGACTTCTGGAAGTCACATATGTGCTGCAGAACTGCCTGCTATAAACCACAACAATATTAAACCTTCTCTCTGTGCAGCTGTCCTCCTCCAAAGGCAACAAAGGCTTAATTTTGCAGATTCTCCTCTTTTCTACTGCTGTTCATTCTGTCCCTCCCCAGATCCCTTATTTAACCTTGTAATCAAGGGGAAAAAAATGTTAAGGCAGCTTCTATAAACTGAGAGCATTTCGAGTTACTCAAGCTGACTCACTTCCCATGAATTTAAAACAAAGAGTCAGTCAAGTGACAGATTCAAGACGAGTAAAAGCTCTACATTTAAACCTAAGTACCTACATCTCCCTATCTACTAAATGACCGATCGGGGTTGCATATTAAGGGCTTATTTGCACAAATTATTCACCAACCTGACGAGTCTTTCTTGCTGCTCTCTTCATTTCTTTCCTTCGTTTTACCATCTTCTGCAGTCTTTCTTTCCCCACAAAGTCTTTCCTCTTTTCCCCCATTTTCTCCAGTGTTTACTTCTTTCTAAACGGTTTTTCCCCTTCTCTGCCTCAACCTTCTCTCAGACTCTCTTCTCTTATCTCCTTTTCCTCACTGACGCATCAATTTAATGCCCAGCACCAGTCTCAGATGAAGTTCCTAGAATTACTCAGGAGAAGACTTTGGCCTTTTGTCTGCCTGCAGAGGAGGGAGCCAGCAGCTGGAGAATGTGCAAGTGGTGCATTCTTGCCTGTGCCCTTTGCTGGGTTTGCCCTTACATCTGGGCTCCAGCAGCCAGCTGAAAACTATCAGATCCTCGCCAGGGCCACACCACTGCAAGCATCCTTAGGACACCCCAACTGAAGAACAGCTACAAAATTACTTGTCAAGACACTTCAAAACAAAACAAAAAATTTGCCCAGAAAGAAGACTACTGGCAAATAAAGCGGGTCTTGTCTTTGAACAGCAAGGGGAAGTTGCACAGCCTGTTAATTTAAGAAAAATTTTGGAACACAGATTCACAAACAAGGTTCACAGGTAAAATGCAAACATCTACAATGTTTAATACTTCAATATCACACTGCATTTGTAGAAGGTTGCTGACATGCTAAGCTTGCCTGATAAGTTGCCCGCCCTGAGCAAACTGAAACTTATCTCAAATGGAACGGCTGCAAAAGCAGAACTACCAGCTCTGAACCAGAGATAATATCCCCTTATGTCTCTGCCATGAATAAACTCTCTCCTCAGCCACCAAAAGGGGACAAGGCTTTCACTCTATGCACATGCTTTTAAGATCACTTCACCAGCCTATCGCCTTGACCTTAACCAAAGGGAAAACAAAACCAAGAGTCAATACATTCAGTTGTCTGCAGGGAAATTGGAAAAATCTGGCAGCTGGCCTGTAAAGAACCTGCATGTACCTACAACCACACGGTTTATTGCCAGCACCAGGGTATATTATTCCCTGTCTGTATAGGTGACTTACTTGGGTCTCCCTGGACAAGAAGTAAACATCAAAATATCCTCAGAAGAAAGGAGTCTTACACAGTACAGGTTCTGTCTCTGAAAGAGCTCAGTTAAAACTGTACCTTCTCAACAAATTAAGTTTTCGGTGTTGCTTCATTCATTGGCCTGGTTCTCAACATGGAATTCCAATTCAAGCACAACCATGTAATGAGAAAAGGCCATACAATACGATCCTATAGGATAAGCACAGTCAAAGCTCAGCTGTTATTATCCAGGGCACCAAAGCAGTGGGTGCTCTCTGGAAGGCTGTGAACAATATACGTAACTCTTCTTGAGAACCTACACCACACTACTGGAGTCAGAAAAGAAACCAAACCACCAACAGTTCATAACGTACCCAAAAGCAGAAATACACAACTACAATAGAGAAACTTGGTTATTTGTCAAGAACAGACCACGTAAATTGCACATAGGTGAAAAATGGAATCTGTTCTTTCAGGGAGGAATCACAGTGGTCCCAGGTAAAGAGACAAGGAGAGAAACCCATTTTGTGGGGAAGAGAAAGCCATGTAATACAGCCTTCCACTAGAAAGAGACAGCCAGTACGAGGTCATCAGACACCACAACTCTCTGTGCTTGGCTGCAGCGTGATGGAAAGAAACTGCTGCCAAAAAAAAGACACATGGAGCAACAGCCCAATTCCAGACTGCTGTTAACTTGTTTAAGTACGGAAGAGAGATGAGGAGCGAGACCCCCCGCAGTTCTTTTATCAAAGCAGTGTTACAATACTTTACCTAAAGGATGAGTACCTCAGCCAGCAATACTTAGCCAAATTAATTGAGCTCTGGAAACAACGGCATAACATGAAGTTTAGTACTAGCTAAGCAGCTATCAAGCTGATTTCTAGGAGTGCTGACTAGTCCATACCTGTTTTAAAAACTTCCAGTGAATTACTGCCACAGCTCCGGACCCAAACCAAGCAGCAGCAACACCAATTTCCCTCCCTTGTGCGCAGCTATTCAGCTGCAGCGGGTGTTCACACAGCAACTTTCAAACAAGCCTTTCCTATTAGAACAGACAAAGAATTTCACAACAAGGTTTCAAAATGCAATGAATTATTTACCTTCTCTAGATGATGCTATATCTGTTTCACGGATTAGTTTGGTCAGTTGCTTTTCTATGCGAAAGCTTAGCTGGGCTCTTAGGGAAACAACCTGAAGCACTGCCACACACCACTAACACCTGCTAGTACCGCCCCTCCTCCTGCTGAAGAGTTGGGTGATCAACACAGAATGTGTAACTTGTGCCCAAACACTGCAGCTCCTACCCCCTACCAACACACCCTATATTCCACCCTACAACCTTCTCATTGCCACTTTCTGTCTCTCAAGGCACAAGAAATTCCTCTCTTACACAATACAATACCAAGCAATAAACATCCTTACTTCTGCCATCCCCTTTCCCCTGATTAAAGTAATGCTTTCCTTTCTCTAAACAGATTTTTGTGCTGAATTCTAGTAACTGATTTTCCTGTATTGCATGAATAAATATAAGCAAAAGGAAAGGGAAAGTATACAAACTAAAAAGCAGTATATTTGAAGACAGTAAAGGGATCCATAACACAACACTCGACTTTTCCCTAAGACAGTTTGTGCCAAAATGGGCATTTGCTCTCTAGGCTCTTCCCAATTTTCTAAGACACAAATGACTACAGGTGCTGTTACAAATACTGCCAGTGCCCCAGCTGCAATTCACTACAGGACACACACAAAACCAGTACCAGAGGCTTAATTCTTCACACTTTACATCCTCCCTCCTTTGTAGCAGCCAGTTATTCACAGACTCTTGACAGCAGCTGTGCCAACTTTCAGGACACTATGACTCAAGTCCAGTTTAGTATAACTGGAATATAATAAGCTGATCCACTCAGAGCCAGATGCAATAAGAACCAATGCACCTCACTGATTACACCGGATTTCCTTCTTCTACAAGAATATTCACTTCTGCTATGAAAAAAAAGTCAGTACAAGCTCAGACAGAAACTTCAGCTCTTATGGGGCTTTTCTACACAGCAACACAACAGCTTTACCACAATGGCTGCTCCACTCCAGCATCCTTGGTGTCTAAGGCATACAGGCCAGATGAGCTGCCCTGGAAAACACGCCCCAACAGACCTGCTAGCCTCGGCATTCTGTTTTATGGAAGCAGAAGCAACAATCCCTGCCCAGCACAGAACATCACAGCTCCACGCGGCAGCCCCAAACCTGGCTATGGACAATCAGCAATCCTGGTTACAGCTGCCAAGAGATCTCATGTTAGCCAGGACACAATGGTTAACTCTGCTTGTTCTTGGTTGATGTAGCTAGAAAAGATTTAATCCTGAAGATAACAGCTTTGTACCCTGACATGAGCTCTCAGCACAAAGTATTTTATAAAAACTTGCCTTTCACAGGCAACATTGCCAGCAACCCAGAAAAGCATGGTAAAAAGATGGTAACTTCAAATGAAGTTTCCCAGAGCCGTACATATTCAACGCAGCAAGCAACCCAGACTTCAGAACCATTGTGCCTGCTGGTGAATAAAATGTTAACATCTGGAAGTCCCCAACTGCTCCCACTGTGCAGAGTAAATGAAACCAGAATCTGGCCTGGTGTCTTCACTTCTTCACTTCAGTATCTCTAAACGACCATCTCTGCAGATCTGCCTGCATTTCCCTATGACACTGCACCAAAACCCCTGTTGAAATCCAGCACAAGTCCGTTTCATTACTCAACAGGAAGTCAGACTCACAGAAGCAGTAGACAATTTTTGCCACCTCACAACTAATATCTTGATGTTTTAAAGAGACATTGAATAAAATATAATTCAAATACGTGAGCAGCTATCAAATAGTATATTCTTAAGTAAGCTCTATACTATCTGTCAGCAACACCTTAACAAGCACTCTCCTCAAGGGAATTAGACCATCAAATTCAGGCTTGCTTCATCAACCTCATTTGCTGGGGTTTTTTTGTGTGCGTTCTTGCAGCGAAGACACAGCAGAGGAAAACATAGTTCTAACAGAACTTCTTTTACGATACTTTAAGATGCAATTAGACAACACAATCATTTTGCCAGTCTACGGACTTAAATAAACTATCTTAGGAGACAACTACTCAACACAGTGTCTGGGCAGAACCCAAACCAGCCGTGATGGTTCTCAGAAAGTTTCCACCCAAGTATTATCAGCGTAGTGTATCTATAGGGCAATAGGGCAAATTTTGATCTCTGAGTTCCCAGAGGGCAGGACGGTGCAAATCTGCCAACAGTACATTTATAGAGACACTTCAGGATTTAACAAAGGCTTAGAGCACGCGCAACTTTTGTGGGAAATCAGAAGAGACAAGTAAATATCTACCAGGATTTCACATCGGAAGCTTAGAAACGCTTTATGAAGACCTTCAAAGCTGACTGCAAAAGCACTGTAAAGCTCGTGAGGTAAAGAAACAACTTGCATTTGGTGTGCAGATAGCTACGAAGCATGAACTGGCTACTGCTTGCAAGCAGAGCAGCTGGTTTAATGCTGCCACCAGTTTCCAGTGGGCAAGGTCCCTCAGAAGAGGGAAACCGCCCTCTTCATAAGAACACAGTTGCAGAACTGTTTCCCCTTTTTATACAGAGAAAGCCTGGCATTTAGGCATTGGCTGGGATAAACTTTGACTAGTGATGACATTTCACTTATAACTTTCCCTCCTTTAAGTTTTTTAGTCTATTTCAGGAACTGTCTTGCCTGAAAAACTAGAAAAGGGAAATATTTATCTAAGTGATTCACAGAAATTACATGCTTAATCATCTAAGAAGGAGCCATTTATCTCTGCTAACACAACACCAAAGGGATCTTAGTATAAAAGTGGCTAATAACTGACTCATAAATGGCTAAAGATTTGAAAAGGCTAGTGGACATTTCTCTGGGAATCCTAATATTTTGAAATCCGTGCCCATTAGTTATGTTCTAACATACATCCCCGTAAAGAGAAGAGAAAATAGCTTAAAGTAGCTTGGTACCAGCTCCTTTGCACCACTCCAGTGACAGAGAAACACAGGGACAGAAGCCTCATGCAGTGCATCTTAGAGGCAAATGCTACCAGGAAGATCAGGGTCTGCATTTCTGCAGCGCTTTAGGTCCCCCCTTCCATGGGGTTTCCAGTGGAAATCACCAGGAGCACACACGCATCTCAGTAGTTGCAGTTCCACACCAGCACAGTGACTGTGAAGCACCTAAAACTCTTGGCTGACAACTCCTTGGAGAGCTGCAGCACTCGGATCCCATGTCCCTCGGAGTGCATCAGGGTTATTCTGGCACCGGCAGTGAGGTCTTTGCCTTTCAGTTCATCTGCCCGTGCAAAGCTCATTCAAAAGAAAAGTAAAAAGGCAAAACAGGAGGAAGGGAGCGAGCTCTGAAAAGAAAGGCATCAACAGCAGTGTGTGGTGTATAAATGGGAAGTGCAGCGTTACCAGTGCCAGCACGGCCAGTGCTCACCTGCAGGCAGCTCGCTGCAGTGGTACCAGTACTGGGACAACCAGTGCTCTCCTGCAGACAGCAGTACTGGTACTGGACAGCTGGTGCTCACCTGCAGGCGGTGGTCCCATACCAGGACAGCCAGTGCTCACCCACAGTCACCGGTACCACGATACCCAGTGTTCACCTGCAGATGGTCATACTGGTACCGCAATGGCCAGTGCTTGCCTGCAGACAGTGGTACCAGTAGTGGGACGGCCAGTACTTGTCTTCTGACAGTGGTGCCAGTACCTGCATGGCCAGTGCTCGCCCACAAACAGAGGTACCGGTCCCAGTATGGCCAGTGCTCACCTACAGACAGTGGTACCGGTACTGGGAGAGACAGTGCTTGTGTTCACATGATGGTACCAGAACGAGGATGGCCAGTGCCCACCTGCAGACAGCAGTACTGGTACCAGGATGGCCAGTGGTGTCCTGCAGAGAGCACTACTGGTAGCACCAGTGCTCACCCACAGTCAACAGTACCAGTCCCAGCACGGCCAGTTCTCGCCTGCAGACAGTGGTACTGGTCCCAGCATGGCTGGTGCTCACCCACAGTCAGTTGTACCAGTACCGTGATGACCAGTGCTTGCCCACAGTCAGCAGTACTGGTACCAGCGCAGCCAGTACCTGCCTGCAGACAGCTGTACCAGTAACGGGACGACCACTGCTCGCCCCGAGTCTGCAGTGCCAGTACTGGGACAACCCAGTAACAAACAGCAGGACTGGTCCCAGCACGGCAATGCTCGCCTGCAGACAACAGTACCGGCGCGGTCAGTGCTTGCCCACAGTCAGCAGCATCGGTCCCAGCACGGCGAGTGCTCCAGTCAGCAGTACCGGATGGCCAACGCTCGCCTACAGACACCGGTACCGGTCCCAGCACGGCCGGTACTCGCCCCCGGTCAGCAGTAACGGTCCCAGCACGGCCGGTACTCGTCCCCGGTCAGCAGCACCGGTCCCAGCACGGCCGGTACTCGCCCCCGGTCAGCAGTAACGGTCCCAGCACGGCCGGTACTCGTCCCCGGTCAGCAGCATCGGTCCCAGCACGGCGAGTGCTCCAGTCAGCAGTACCGGATGGCCAACGCTCGCCTACAGACACCGGTACCGGTCCCAGCACGGCCGGTACTCGCCCCCGGTCAGCAGTAACGGTCCCGGCACGGCCGGTACTCGTCCCCGGTCAGCAGCACCGGTCCCAGCACGGCGCTCGCTGGCGGGCAGCGGCGCCGGTCCCCGCGCAGCCCGCAGTCCCGGCACGGCCGGTGCCCGCTCTCACTCACCCGGTGCCCGAGGCGCCCGCCGAGCGCCGCCGCGCTGAGCCGCAGCTCCGCCGCCTGCCCCGGGCGCAGGAGGCTCCGCGTGAAGCGCCGCGACCGCTCCCCGGCCATGGGCGCCCGCAGCCCCGAGGCGCCGTCAGGAAGCGGAACCGGGGGTTTTCGTTCCCGCTCCCCCCGCCCGGGATGCCGCGGCCCCTCCCCGGGGCAGCCCCGAGCGCCCGAGGATGCGCTCCCGGCGGCGCGGGGTGGGGGGGGTCGGCGGACAAATAGAAGCGCCGTTGGTGATAACTCTTCGCCGCGGGGGAATCTCAGCGCCGGGATGCGGGAGGAGGCATCGCTGGAGCCGCAGGGGGAGTGGAAGGGTGCAGGCACTGCCCCACGGTACCCGAAAGGAACCGATAGCAAATCGATACCCTCTTCCCAAAAAATCCGCATCCAGCTTGCACACACACCCCAGGAACAGCGTTATCAGCAGCTGGTCCTGCTTCCAGAAGGCTTCCATTTCACTAACCCAAGGGGAGGGAGTCTAAAACCAAAACTGGCACAGAGGAAAAAACAAAACGCACGCTAGCCTGTTCTCACTCTGATGTTTTTTGTTGTGACAGATCTCACAGCTGTAACAGAGTACAACTGATCGTAGAACCACAGAATGGCTTGGATTGGATAAGACCTTAAAGCCCATCCAGTTCCAAGCCCCTGCCATGGCAGGGACACGTCCCACTGGACCAGGCTGCTCAAAGCTCCATCCAACCTGGCCATGAACATCTCCAGGGATGGGGCAGCCACGACTTCTCTGGGCAACCCGGGCCAGTGCCTCACCACCCTTATCATCAAGAATTTCTTCCTGATGTCTAATGTCAATCTTCCCCCTTCCAATTTAAAGCCATTTTCCCTTGTCCTATCACTCCATGCCCTTGTAAAAAGTTCCTCCCCAGTTTTCCTGGAGCCTCTTCAGGCACTGCTCTATAGTCTCCCCGGAGCCTTCTCCAGTCTGAACTCTCCACAACTCTCTCAGCCTGACCTCATAGCAGAGGTTGTCCATTCCTCTGATTGTCTTTGTGACCTCCTCTGGACCTGTTCCAACAGTTCCATATCCTTCTTATGTTGGGGATTCCAAAACTGGACACAGGAATCATGTTCTGTGGGGGTCTCATGAGAGGGGAGTAGAGGGGGAGATTGACCTCCCTTACCCTCCTGGCCACGCTTCTTGTGATGCAGCCCAGGATATGGTTGGCTTTCTGGGCTGTGAGCGCACGTTGTCTACTCATGTCAAACTTCTCATCAATCAGCACCCTCAAGTCCTTCTCCGCAGGGCTGCTCTCAATCACAACATCCCCCATCTTGCATTGAAGCCTTGGATTGCCCCAAGCCAGGTGTAGAACCTTCCACTCAGCCTTGTTGTATCTCATGAGGTTCACACAGGCCCACTTCTCCAGCTTGCCTAGGTCCCTCTGAATGGCATCCCGTCCTTCTGGTGTGACAACTGCACGACTATGCTTGGTGTCATATGCAAACTTGCTGAAGGTGCACTCGATCTCGCTGTCTATATCACTGATAAAGGTATTAAAACAGCACTAGTCCCAGTATGGTACCATGAGGGACACCACTTGTCAAGATGTCCATCTGGACATTGAACCCCACCATTACTGAAGCTGGTGGGAAGCATTTACAAAGCAGCACGGGATGCTGTGGCCCCTGCACTGAGCAAGGCTGGATGACTTCCAGTCCTTCTGCCAGTGGAGTCGCATCCCTATTCCTTCACTGTGAAAAACTCTACCAATACACAAAAGTTCAGCCATTAAACCCACAAAAGTTGCACGATAGTTAACAGGTCTTCCTCCCAAGCAGAACAACGGTATCGCCTGTTAGTAAAAGTACACATCTTTATGCCTTGACTCCAAGCTGTAATGTGGAGAACACAGGACTGCTGTGAGAACTGTGTCTGAATTTCTTCACGCAGGACTCTAAATTCTCTGTGATGCAGACTTTTCATAACTCAGTTACAGTGGTAGCTTTGGGAAAGCAGGCAACCAGGGGTGATCACACATTTGAACGCATGGCCATCCCTGTTACAACACTCACATCAAACCTGAGGAACTTCAGGTATGATCCTCGACAAGGCAACGATGCTGCACAAACGTGAGGGCAATGCTGAAGCTGCAAAGGCACTGAGACACAAAACCCAACAGAGGCAGTTAACGTTTCATTCAACTGTTGATATTAGGGGACTTAATGTTATGAAAACTGTTGGCTCACCTGCTCGTGGAGGAGCATACAGTCTGTTTTGAAGTAGCTGACTGCAAGACACTGGTGTGCTATGAATTGAGTGCAGCCTCTGCACAGCTTCCTGCTCTTTCCTCCAAACTTACTAAAGATACCAAAGGCAGCATCGATAGCACATCATACTCCACAGTTTCAGTATTCCTCTGCAAATGAAAGCTTTTTCAGCAAAATGAATTGTCTGAAGTGTGTTAAGTGCTCCAGAACAGGTTTAAAACTATTAAAGATATTAGTCTAGGTATTTCTACCACTCAATAGGTGTTATCATGTAATATCTTGGAGATTATACTTCCTAAATCTCAGTAAGAAGGTACTGGGTACTAGATTTTCTGAATTAGAAAAGTTTCCTTGCTTTTGAGAAATTTGACACAAAAAGCCACTGAGAATACAAAAAAGGAGACTCCATTCACTTTGCAAGCAATGCAGATAAGGGTCATTATAGGAAACCGCAGCCTAACGTTGGAAAAAAAAGAAGAGTAAGTAGTCTCAGTGGCACTAAGGAAGCATTCTGCCGCAACGCAAAGATGTAATTTATGATAAATTTGACTGCAATTTGTTGCAGACAGCAAAGAAAACAGAAATTGCATCTCTGAGAAAGAATAGTGAAAATTAACCATATCTTCCATTCCATATGTTCATGTACACTTTGGAAAATTACTTTAAGAAAATAATCACCATAATCCAGATCAGGAACCTGCAGCTATCTCTGGCTTTGGGCACAGCGCCGCTGCTCCTGCTCAGATGTGGTCAGGCGAGAACAGCCTGGGTTCCACATTACTTCTCTCTTCACAGCTCTATGTGGGTAAACTAGGGCTTGAGTGAATATGCACCTACTTGTCAGTGAGCGCTTGGCTGCTTAAATCTCTTAGTAGACATCAAAAAATGAAAGAGCCAGCTGTTGCTGCACCACAAACATTTCCAAGCCTCCAGGAAAGCAAGAAAATTCTACAAATACTGAAATAATAAGCAAACAAAGGCAGCTGGATTAAATCTAACACATTTCTGATTATCATCCTCTTAAGTAAACACTCAGGAAGCCTGCACAAGGAGCTTTGTCAAAGATGAGCCCAGCCTGCCTCCGAAATTCTCATGCGTAGTACAAACAAAGCATGAGTCCAGGAGTGTACATGCATCTGGTTATTTGCCAAACAATTATTGTGGAAAATTAGTTATTTAGGTAAGTCTCAGAGTTTCTCTGTATTTAAGAATTTTTTTGACTTTCTGATTTATGCCACTTGTTAAACAGGGCCACTGTAAGAGTCTTTCCATTTGATTTTGATTATCCCATAGTGTAGTTCTATCATGACTGCTAAAATAGATGTATATATAGTTTATCTTGTTAATTCCCCACCCTTAAAAATGTTCTAGCTTGATAAATGTGTAGTTAGCATTAGTCAAAAAGTTGTAGCTTTGAATTTTCAGTAAGTCTTGGAGTTTTAGAAAGAAGTAATACTTAAAACATGAGTCTGAAGTCTACTCCTACGACTGCTAAAGACTGGCTCTAAGAATTGGCTGACTGTAATAGCACTGCTAGTGGAGAACAGTTTTAGCACTGCATACAATGACTGGCAGTGGTTGTTCGAATTAGGTTTCCAACTTAAAACCGTCTTTGGATCTGGAGCACTTTTTCTCAAAGTCCAGGAACATTTAGACCAATCTCTTTTCAATACACTGCTAATCAGAAGCAAAATCTTCAATTTGCAGTTGCATTAAGTAGTAAGACCACACAAATTTTGTCTCTTCTTGGCAAGAGCACAAAAACTATTTTCATTCATAAAGGCATGCTAGCTAGAGCAGACAATAGTTCCACTTTTTCACAAATGCAACAAAATATCGACTCCTCCAATAGTCATTTCCCACAACCATGGAGTAAAACAAGACACTGCAAAACTCAATTTATGTTTGCTTCTTTAAGAGGTTTGTTAACATAACACTTCTAGTACTGACTTTTGAAGCACAGTCTTTTTTTACACCTCTGCTTGCAAACCCACCTAGTATATTGTCTTAGTTTTACAGAGATCTACCTTTATTATCCTGGGAATTCCATGGAAAGAGTTGACTTGGGAATGCAAGCATTTAAAAGTTTTACTTAAGTTTTCTTTGTCCATGCAATGCACCTGGAACCCTGCGTTCAGTTTTGGGCCCCTCCCTACTCAAGAAGGACACTGAAGTGCTGGAGTGTGTCCAGAGGAGGACAATGAAGCCGGTGAAGGGGCTGGAGTCCGTTTGGTAGGACTGATACATTCATGTTTTCATTGCAACACCAAGACACCTGTAAATAGACTAAGGTCAGTCGTCATGGCAACCGCATATCCATGTTAGATTTTGCTTCAGTTAAATTATATGCAATCACACAAATAAAACTATAGGTCAAGTAGGCTTTACCTTCTAAAGTAGAGATTCTACCTGTTCCAGACAGCGCTTGACAAGCGTGCGTCATTATAGCCACCTCTCCAGTTTGACAAACAGGCAGAAAAGTTAAATATAAAATAACAGAAGCTTAAGGTAACTACACATGAAGATAGTCTTTGTTGAAGACCATTCAGAGCACCTTGGAGCTTCTAGTAAGAACTCCACCTGTGCATTTTTCACATACTTGCAGAGTATAAAAAAGGCAAGATTAATTGTCTTCCTGCTATTAATTCTAGTTTTCATGTCCTATATTTCCACAGCACAAATTCTTCTTCCACACTAAGCATATTTTACCATTTGTGGAAGTCAACCAGGTCAAGTTCCTGACCTTTCCATTTTTAAATGCTGTTTTGCCATAGTACTCTATACAAAGTGTACTTGGCATTGAGGATTGCATTCCAGGACACTTCTCTTTCTTTTCTACACGCACAGTCTGCTTGATTTTTCTGCTGCCTGAAATGATTAGTAGGATGGATGTCCTGACCTCTAAATTTTAGTTTAAAATACATTTAGCTTCCCACCTCACAGGTACCAGCTCCCAATGCAAATGAACTGGAGCGAGTGCTCAATGCAACCATAATTGAATGGGTAATCGTCTTGGGTGAAAGCTGGATTCTTTGCCGTACTTTCATTTTTTACAAGCAGATATTGCACAAATCTCTTTTCCTTCATGAAAGTGCAGAGCACATAAGGACTACGGTATAAAAATAAACAGCAAAACCAGCCAACCTCCCTTTACCTCTGCCAAACCTCTTGGACATTGCATGTACACAAACAGTCAACTCCTTTGAAAAAGGAGACAATAACCATAATCAAATAACAACCAAGACAATACAAGTAATACAGAAAGGCCAGTATGTAGTTCAATCACTTTAAAAAAGCTGGAAGCAGGATTCAACAGAGTACAGGTCTCATTCAAAGCAATAGGAAATTAAGCCTGTGCCTATCATTGCCCGCTTCATATAGTAGGTTGGGGTGCAAAAAGACTCCTATAGTGACATACTGCTCCCAGGGCCAGGAGCAGCGGTGGGAAATCCTGGAGACTGCAAATTCTGTATGGCAGAACATGAGCAAAAAGGATTAATCTATAGGGCACAATTCAGGAAAGTTTATTCCTCCATTTGAGAAAACAAAACATGGAAGAATGGACGCAAAGCTGCCTCCTGCATTTTGCTGTCGGCACACCTCGCTTGTAGAGGAGGTTGAACAGGACACGTCTGCCACCAGCTTGCACATTCCTATCTGCAGCCAGGAACTGCACTGGGCGGCCTCTCCCCTTGTCTTTGCCTTCCTCCCACTGTCTCCCATTGGTAAATTCTCCCTGTGCAGGTGGAGGAAACGCCCTCGAATGCCCCAGGTAAACCAGAACACTTTCCCTGCTCCACCCAAGACTGCCGCTCCATTGCCATGCTAGAAAAGCAACTAAGATCCAGTGTACTAGCCCAAGCTGGCGTGGCTGCAGGGTTGTGCCAAAGCAGGCATCTCTGCCTTCAGTGCGGTCTGGTCCCCACCACAGACACACACACCCCAGGTCTTGAAGCTTGCTTCATGGAGTGTAAACATGGCTATATCATGTGGTTTGAGGGTAAGTTTTGTTCCCTATTTCTCTTCCTGCCTCTCACACAAAGTATTTGAAATCACTTTTGGTTTCACTACATGCACAAACATGGGCTGGGAGACCAAGTCTTCCCGTTCACCTTGCTGCCAAAATGCAATAAGATTCAAGGTGCCTCCCACTGCCCCTCTGGAATCTCATCTGGACACTGAAAAGACGCCATTGCCAGAGATGACTTATTTATGGAAAACACTCAGAATAGTTTTGAAGAGTAAATTGATGTAATCTGGTACTCTGTAGAACATCCAGACACCTGCACTCTCCAAGCTAGAAGGCTCTTGGGCCAATCCCCACCTCCGAGTCAGACAGTTGAAGGAAGTGCTACACCATAAAAGCGTCAGAAAGAAAATGTAAACAGGCATTCCAAAATTTACTTCCTAGAGGTTTATTTTGCCAGAGCTTTCTGCTTTGTTATTCTATTACAGGGGAGCTGGTGGAATAAAAGAGAGAGAATAAAATGATCTTCCTCGTCTCCCTCATATCCAACCACAAACTGGTCAAAAATAAAACAAATCTCAACAACTCTCAAAGACTCATTGGAAGGAGAAAGAAGGGAGAAGGTTCTTATTGAGGTATGAACTATTTGCCTAGCAAGCAGCTAATTATAACCAATTCATGTACATGAAAATCTGGAGTTTATCTTATTTCTGTGAGTTTAGACGCTGCCTCTGTATCTGATTTGCTTGCACTGTATAAATATTTTAAGTTTGTATGCCTTTGAGCAATCACTTTCTGTTTACAAACAGCAACGCTAGAACGGCAATAGGCTTACTTTTGATTTGAATTAAGATACATAGTAGATTAAAATGACCAATTATATTTTAAACAAAAATCCTTTCCACCTATTCAGCAACAGGGTCGATCCAAGATTGTAACTCATAAATGAAAGCAGCAGGCAGCAGGCAAGGGCAAGCATTCTACACACTGGGGAATCTAATGTCTTCTTCCTGATGGATTTCTCAAGTCTTTGGAGGTAATACGACAACATCTATAAAGAGAAGAACTAATACTGTGCCAGCATACAAAAATACTCCTAATATTAGGAATCAATTCGTTATAAAATGATGATGGAGATAGGCATGATGGCTGCATAGCTTCCTAGGGAAAAGAACTGAAGAGCTGAACATGAAGCTTTGCCAACATCACTCAACATAAAATAGTTCCGTCGCACTGACTACAACAACTGCAGGTGCCAACATCTCTCTCCTTTTTCTGTACTCATAAATAAAAACATCCAGCAGGATGAAATGAGACATACTCTGCTTCGGGTAACCCTGTATACCTACTGTAACCAGAGAAGAGTGTTAAAACCCTCTCCTGCAATAGAACTCCGAAGCCGTTATCAGATTCTTGATTTTAATTCATAGGAATGACGCATCACATTATTGAGACTGATCAGACTTCATTAAAGTTAGCGGGGCCAGGTCCATTCATTTCCCTAGGCTTTGGCATTTTTCCCTGCATAAGCAAAAATGTTCCACCTTACTTACCACTGATATACATGTTTATTATAAGGGACAAACTCTCTTCTGAATGTATACATGTATTCTTATTCGGCTTCCACAGAAGTTAAATTAACGTGGCAGGAGAAAAGATGCAGTCATACCATTGAAGAGAAGATTTTTAGAATAATTATGGATTCCTTTAACTTTATGGCCACCTTTTACTTTACCATTTGTGCAGTGGAAAGTAGAGCCCTTCATTTCCTGAAGTGCAGAAAACTAAGTTTAAAAGATGGCATTCACTGCTACTTCCTACGGTGCAAACAGGCAGAATGTTTTTAGTCCAGCTTTTGCCCTCAGCACCCATGATAATAAGCCACCTGCTTTTTAAATGTACTTTCTGAAACATTTATTGTCTACTGTGACAGATCCTCTCAGCAGGTCAAACTCACTGTAGCATGCAGGTCCAAATAAAGTTCCACTACAGTGGACAGTCTCACTGTCTCTCACTAGTTTATAAGGCAACAATCAACTGGGAATGACCCATGAGTGGATCAGAGACAAAGGAACAGAAATCAGATGCTTTCTTCCTCCCACATCCGGAGAGCTGATGGGTCCAGGATACTAAAAATGCTCTGGCACTGCCAGCAGCAGGTGGAGTTCACAGAAGCGTAAAAAGCAGACCAAGACGCTGAAGAGGTGCCATTTCCATGAACAACTGTTATTAAAAGAAGACTACAATCAGAAAGCTGAAAAAAATGTAGAACTTTAAACATGTAACCCAAAAAGCACTAAAAGTGTCAGAAAACACCGAGCGTTACTGTGTGAGCACACGAACACACTGTGCGTTTATTTCTCCTAGAGCAGTGGGACGACTCACCAGATAACAAACCCAAAACAGAAGACTAACATCAGCATCACCTCACATGGTGAGCTGCCCAGGTTGCTTCAGCAAACCCATTGCAATCTGACTGCTGCTATGTTTTCTGAGCTACTTGGTTTTTCTCAAGTCCACTTCTTCAACTTCGCTTTGGATTAAGAAATTTTCTCCTTAATCAACCATAAGGCAACACAGATCTGTGACACTTTATAGCTCCTTTGAGAGATAATAGCAGAAGCACCAGGGGCTAACATCAAGATGACTTTTATGACTAGAATGTAATTATATATCACTAATAGCATATGAATAATTATAGTTCTCTGAATTCTCAGTTTAACATGCAGGGAGTCCCTGACTGTGTTCTTAAATGTTATTATGTGGACTCCAACAGCTTAAAACTTCCAGGCCCCATTTTTTGTCATGTCACGTTTACACCAAAGTGGAATAATGCATGTAAATCCAGCATAACAGATGCCATAAACAAAAGCATGAATATTACCAGTCTCTCCGTTTTCCATGGGCTCACACTGCACAGTCTCTCTTTAAAACTGTGTTCCTACCCAAATTTCGCTCAGGGTGGCAACACTTGAGTTTTTGCCAGCTGATTAGTCACAGGTGGGAGATAAGCTCTGCTCCTGTAAATAGTTTCCCTCCTATAGTGCTGTTACGATTAGATGATTAAAACAGAAAGAATAATAATCCCTTAATTCTAAACACCCAGTTTGCTTGCCACTATTTATTCTTCTTTTTTTCCTCAACTTGCCTCAGGTTAGGTAAGGAAACCTTTATGTAGGAGAGACAAGTGTGGCCGTTGGGTTCATAAGACTTCATCTAATTTACCTTCCTTTTCAGAAGCAAGGTCAAGGACATCTTCAAAGCTTAATATTACATCCTCTCTCTCCGAACAGCCTTTCCCTTCCTTCTTGGACTAAACTCTCTGGTTTTCTCATCATTAAGAGATCCGACTTTACGGTACCATCACCATCTTGGCATTCCTATCTAAGTGCCTGATGCTTGTGCATCTTTCTGCTGTTTGGCTAGGTACTGTTTTCATATTTGTGCATCTGGTTTCTCTGAAATGCAATGCATTGGAACTGGATTGAATGTCAAGAGGTAGATTTCACACCATTTCTTAAATTTCTGAATATCGTTACCTTCTGCATCAAAGCTCTTGCAATCCTTTCCTGCATAGCATCATCTACAAATGTTAATAAATAATCTTTGTTTTATTCTTATGTCTCTAGAGGCAATATTAATTACAGTTCGGGTGAGCATAGCTGTCTTCAAATTTCTTCCTTATATTTTAGCAAACTAATTGGTACTTGATCTTTAGAGACTTATCAGGCAGTTGTGCACTCAGATAATGATGTTTTCATCTAGACCATGTTGCCTTAAGTCTGTTTATGAGGACGTCACGTGGGATTGTGTTATGAGCGTGACTCGTATCAGATATGGCACAACCCTGCTCTAGAAGGTCAGTTGGCCTGTCAAAAAAGAAAATGTCACTATCTCAATGCAAATGTTTTGACAAATCTCTTGTTTAGGCAATCTGGGCTACACAGCGCACAGAGAGAAACAAGAGGCAAAACCCGCACAGATTTATATGCCTCTCTTCTTCTGGGTCATTGCTAGTGCCTCTAGTTTTTCATAGCCTCTCTGTCTCTATCTTATTTGATTACTGCACGCACCAAAAAGCAATAGTATTCCAGCTTCCTATTGCAGCAGTGAAAGAGAGAGGCCTGAAACCATGTGCTCCCAACTTTCCCAGGTCCTGTGCCTAGCCCTTACCTTCCTATGCCCAAGTGCAGTTTAAGAACCACCTGTTTTTAAGCGACAGATATGCAGGCACACAATAAGAAGAGACTGAAGAACCTTCAGAAAAAGTAGAAGGGGGCTGCAGACTGGCTGTGATGTCTTGGTGCGCTGCAGACACAGCAGTCTGTAGGGTGAACACCTCAACCTCACAGCCAGACATCAAAGACATGTTCCTGGGAGAAAGGGTTTTGGATGAACTAAATGCTAACCTGATCTGAGAATTCCAGCATTTCAGATGAATGCCTTCACCGCTCAGCTGCTGGATAACACATGCATGCTATTTATTTTCACTGTTGAGGGGTGTTCTCCACAGAAACCCTGCCCCAGTCTGTCAGGTGGACTTGGAAAGTATCAGACTGTGCTCCGCAGGCGAATAAGTCAGGACGATGCAAACCATGAATCCTTCAAGGGTTTAAGCATTACTTTTGTGCACTGGTACTTCATGCTGCCTAGAATGAGATACAATAGGGCATTTCAAGGTGTCAAAATGTCATGACGTAGGGTACTGCAATAAGTTTAGACAGGAGCAGGAGACTGGAGAGTCAAAGTCTTCTGACCGTTAATTCTGTTGGAAGTTGCAGCCAGGTGCTTCAACTGTACATGATGTTAAATCCCATACCTGCTCAGTGATATTTTTATGCTGTGCCTTCTTTGTGTCATTTGTTGGAGATACACAGCAGCTTTTGGTAGAAACTTCAATAAATCAGTGTTTGGAAACAGAGTGAGGAATTTCAAGTAACAACAAAAGCCAGTCAGATCCATATCCTTTCAAGCACAATGCAGGGTAAAGATTCAGAATGGAATCGGAGGCCTGGAGGGGGGAAGAGAGTTGGGCACAGGCTCACAGTAGTAAAAGGGGCAGAAACATCTAATCAGTGATCTATCTATCCTACTACCTATCCAGAGTAGCTAATGAAGATACAGCAACAGACTAAACAATTCTTGTAGAACTGTTTTAAGGAATAATATCAAAGAATAAACAAGACAAGCTGGCTATTTTCTTGTTAAGGTCAAAGCCTGTCTATATTACAATGAAAATTGAATGTGTCTCCTATCAAGACCACTGCAAACTCTTGTTCCCAGACAGTTTGTAGCTAGTACTGGCTTTGCTCCAGAGTGGGAATATCACAGAAGGGCTAAAAGGAGTTTGTACAGCCCGGCCACTTGAGAGCTAAAGCACTGATCATAGCAATGCTTGAAGTCAACAGGCATTCAGATTCCTAGAGATGCTACATTTCTGTGCCTGAAAGCCAGTGGGATATACTGCGCTAACTGAGGATTTCTATAATAAAAAATAAAGAGTTCTGTTGAGAAGTGAGTGCAACAGGAAAATAATAATAAAAAAAAAAGGCCTGGAATAAGCCAATGTCTATTAACAGTGAAGAATTCAGAATTATAAAGGAAAGTTATCAAATCAGAATTCCAGCACGCTTAAATGGAGGGGAATGTGGTCTGCTTCCCGAAGATTTTTTCCACCCTACGATTTATAAATGTTACCTGGCCAGAGAACTACATTCAGTTTGTTGAGACATGGTAGAGGTCAGTGTTTATACGAGTACTACAGTACTATAACATTTAACTAGCAAATTCCAGTACTGTCACTCTTAGCTATTGATGTCCACGAGTTTTGGAAGATCAAGGATTTTAAGTCAGAGCCTAAAAAATATACTCCCCACCCACATACACATTGTTTTTATATATATGTAGGACAGTAACATTTAAAAGTTGTCCTGCAGGCAACACAAACAATGAAGAGTAATGTACAATATGCTGGAAATACATAAAAGTTTAAGAGCTATTCTTAGTGAAAGCGTTTCAAATAGAAATATTAATCTTAAAATTTCACATAATTTTCATTTAATATCAGAGGAAAAAAAACAGACCGGTTAGAATTTGGAATGTTCTGTGGTTCTTTATGTCACATGAAGCTCAGAATACTATTGGGTAAATTAGCTCTGCTGATATCATCTTGGTGGTAAGAATGTGACAGGTTTCACGTCTAGTTTTATACTAGATACCACACATTAGTTATGGTACCCCACTTCCTCCCCATATTTGCTTACTTACAACTACAATTAACTACTGTTAGTCTATATTTAACCCTCCACATTGTTTATTACAGTATTTAAACTGGTTGTTGACCCTATGAATACAACAAATTGCCTTCTCAGCTTTTCATCTGATGTTTTCAGTCTTTCTCCAAAGTTCTGAAGCTACATACACAGAAACAAAAGGCACACGCACACATGTGCCACAGACATGTCAGTATTTAAGTCAGAAAATAACACTGAGGTAAAAACCAAATGCATCTCGTTCTTCACTAGAGCAGCTCCTCCAAGCACAGATTTACATGAAAAAATAAACGGGAAATTACTTTCCTAAATATCAGAATACATAGTGGTGTCAGGCTGACAGTTGATCTTGGAGGACTTTTCCAACCTCAGTGATTCTAATACAGTACTTTCAGGTACAAAAGGAAGACTTGAAGGCAGGAAATCTGTCCGGGGGTTCCAGCCTTGGCATGGATTTTTATTGCATTTAATTTAATTTAATTTTAATTTAATTTAAATTTAATTCTAGTGAATTACTCTTGACCAGATCAACATTCCGGTTAAAAACAGCTGTACTACTTAACATAGAATACTTCAGCATTCTTGCAGAATACCAAAATACAAGGATACGTTCACTCTTTTTTTGTGTGTGTTCTTTCCCTGTATTTCCACAGAGATCTAAATCATATTCATGCAGTGGTAGGGTTTCACCAAGAGACAGAGGAGTTCCTGTTTCTTACAGAACAGCCAAAGGACAGGGAAACATCACTTTAAACCGCTCAAGAAGGGGGGAAAACTAATCTGATGTACTATTTTCTAAGCAGTGCAAATACAAAATGCCAAAAGGCAAAGTGGTTTAAAGAGGACAGTTTAGGACAAGAAATTCCTGCTTACTTAAGAAACGTGTCTTGAGACAAACATTTTGCCAAAACTGAGGCTGCTGCTGTCAACATAGGCTGTGTGTGCTCTGAGAGCCGTGCTATTAGACACAGGGGGCATTATCAACTCGAGCAGGGCTGTCTGTGACCCTTAGGTGCTTAGGCAGCAGTTTGGCAGGGTTTGCAGGATCACAACTTTGCACTTAAATCACTCGAGCTCCACCTGGTTGCATGCTGGGTGGCAAATCCCTTTTTGGGAACTAGCTTGAAACTCCGGCTGTATTTAAGCACAGCTTGTGGTTAGCAGCCCCTCAAGGAAAGGGCCCCCTGAGCCTGGATTTTAACAGGCAGAGTGGTTCCATCTGTTAACTCATAGTAGCCCCAAGCAGTCAGAAATTTTAAACTACTTGGCACACTGCTTACAAGAGAAAAGATGGAAAGGAAATGTTGGTCTGTTGCATCACAACTGCATTTTCAGAATAGCAAACATTAAAACATTTATCTGGAGTCAGTGCCCCAGGAAAATGCACGCATTTTCTATGCCAGATTCGCTGCATGGTCCTAAGGAAGGTATAAGCCATTACCAGTCTACCCATAATCTTTGCATTTATAGGACCATCTTTGCATCCTATGCATCATTTGCAGGGTTTTTTTGGTTTTTTTTTTTTTTTTTTCAGACTCTAATTAAAGTTTTCCAAACTGAAATCACATTCCTCTCTCAGCTCTTTAAGAGAAGTCAAAATACTATATAGTTTCGCTAGCAAAATATTGAGATCACATTGGTTGGGAAAGCTTGGCTGGGTGCTATAGAGGGGAAAAGAAAAGCCCTACCACCATCAAAAGTAGGAAGGAGCGACACTTGGCAGAGCTGCAGCTGTGGGCTGGCACTGCTCGGTGCCTGTTTGTGAACTGCAGGTTCCCATAAGAACAGTTATTTTATAAGGAAGTGAAGAAAGGAAGAAAAGAATAAAAGCATAAAACGTGACTTTTTAGGTCTCTCTTTAGCTTCAAAACTTACATGCTTCACGGAGTACATTTCTTACTTCAAATTCCACAAGTTTGATCCAGTTATTTTCCCCCTTCAGAGTGTTAAAAATGCTTTCCATATGTTTCACATTCTTCTACTCTATCTCCCATCTATGTAACACATTGTCTATCCTATTTATATTCAGCCATTTTGCCTAATCAGCAGGACACTCTCTCTGATCTAATAATTACTTTTCCAGCATCACACTCACAGTTCTCCGTTATCTAGGAATACTCCTATTACTAGGAGTAATTTGCTAATATATGAACACTAGCCCTGCAGATGCTGTGTCCTTGCTTTTGCAATATTAATTAGAAGAATCATATTCCACAACGCTCTAGGTTACGGCTGCCCCAAAACATATGCTTATGATTTCCCCCGGGTTGAAACTTCTCCAGCATAAATTATTTTCTTGTGGTCTCAATCTGTGTGAGTGTTCTGGTGCCCAGGACAGTCTGAAGCATACTGGATTGCTTTTGTTTCATTTTAGCAATCCTTGTTGATTAATAGCTCTTAACTCATATCCTCACACAATTTCCTCCAAGCATTCAGATAATCCATCTTCCACTGCCCACGTTAAATAAAAGCATCATCTTCTCTTTAGAGAACGTCACGGAGGGGCTCCCACTCCCCAAAACTAATAATACTTCATACTTCTGTCTCCTAGCTGTCCTTGCCCAAGCCCTCCACAGCCTAATGAACTTCTGCTTCCAGATCATCTTCCCTTGGAGGCCATTCTATGCAGAAGAGATACATAGAGGTCCTAATAGTGAAATAACTGGTTTACTCTTGTTTGGTTAGTAGTACCAAAACTAACAGAGAACATCTCAGACAGGGAAGCAGGTGTCAGGGCATGGGAATACTGCAAGACAAGTGGGACATTTCCAGCATGTCCTGCCACCCCCTGGCTGCCTTCCAGATGCAGTTACATGAGATATCCCCTTGGAGAACACTGTCAATCAACCATTTCCTTCTTGGTACCTGGCAACGTACTACATTAGCGTGAGGGCTAAGCCAAACGCTGGTTGATTGTAAAACTGATCACATAGGGCTCTCACTGGGAAACCTCTGCTAGGCTGACAGCAAGGTCTGATCAGTACCAGACAACTGGAATGTCACAGGGTACGAGCACAAGGTCCCGATATAATGAGTTGGGCCCATATGAAATGCTGAAAACTCTCATCTCTGTTGGACCCAATGATCAGGGAAAACCAGGGCAGGTATCATCAGTGCCTGTGTTTCCTCTGTGGTGTGGAGGCAGACTGCTGAGTTCTCCTTTGAGGCTAAACCTCAAAATGCTTCTTCCAGATTATTTTCTGATGTCTCTTGTAAGAAATAAAGAAGCTTTTTCTCATTCTCTGACTAATGCTGAGCATGTAGGAACATAAATCAGCTCCAGGTATGGCTCTGCTATTCCAAAGGTCTTCACACAAAGGCAGGCTCTACTCAATAACACTGTGTTAGCTTTAACATGTAAAAATTAGACATGGGGCAAAGACCTACAATTGAGATTAGTGATCTATGTGCTCCTAATATGAAGGATTTTTTTTAGTTCAAGCACAAAGGATGTCATAAATAAGCCAGTAGAATACTTATGAGCTCCCTCTTGATGTCTGTGGCTTGAACTTGAAGGTGGCTCAGTAGGCTGGTGAGTCAGAGCACCAATGTGAGAGCAACAATCACCTTCCCAGATTTTTTCCACTACTTTTTTCTCCTCAGTTTCTGTTCAAGGACACTGAACTAGGAAACACAGCACCCTCTGAAATCAGTTCTTCAGTTTGTCATTTGGGAACTGTTTTAAACACTAAATCCTGAACCAATACACTAGGACAGCTTCTGGGAGACACAGAGCCTCTCCAGATCCTTTGACTAACACTGATCTCGTTCTGAACAGTAACTGGTGTTCTAGGCTGATTCTGGGAACATGGGATTACGCTCCACTAGCAATAGAGATGAAGACCAACTTAGTAACTTGCAGACTGGCATCTAACAAGGCTTTCAGAAACACTAGCTGTTAGCCACTGCTTCCTGCCTCTAGCACAGGGCCTTGTGAGTGTGGTCCTGAGGTCTTTCCGAGCGCGGCCATAACCCACAGCCCATGATCAACTAACAACAACTTCTCCAGAGTCTGCCCTCTCATGAACTGCTTCTCTCCCCCCTAGGAAAAACCTTGATCTAGGGGTGGACTCCAGCCAGTTGCCATGTGCAAACAGCAAGTAAAGACAGACATACAGGACTGCTATTCCAGTCATTCAAAGGCACACCATAAAGTACAATCGCCTGGAGGTGAAGAGCCAAAGTGCCAAGTACATAGTTCTCTTTCCTCTTCCTTAGTCATCCTTCTGCACATTTTCCTTATAATCATACACTCAAGCTTCCATCATCACCTGGACCTACCAGCGCACATAGCATAAACGCAAAAGTTGAATTTGGATATTTCCCCCTCTACGTATCATCCTTTTACAGATGTCTTGTGCAGGCCTCTGCTAGATATTCTGCTTGTTAGCTTTCTCCTAACATTTATCAGGCACATTAAGTAATTGTCTTAATCATTCCACCTGTAACAGTGATCTTGTCTCTCAGGCCAGCTTAGTGTTGGGTTCTCAGTTTCTACTAAAATTAAGACTTAGCAGCTATGTGCCTTTGAGAATTCCAGTTTATCTTTGCACAGCTTTTTGAAGACAAGCTGCCAACAGGGTCACATAACAAATGCCATGCCAGAACAACTGAAAACCCCAGCACCTTGCTAGGAAGGCATAGTGTTAGAGTAAAACTCTTTTACCTCCTATGCACACCATCATTCCCAGTAGTTTAACAGAGCAAGATGCTCCTGAACAGTGAGTGCTTACTGCTCGTTATCAAAGCTGATTTTATTAATCAATCTGCGTCAATTCAGACAACTTACTGAAGCTCTTAAAAGAATGTAACAGCAAAGGAAACAATTCCTCATGTTAGCGACTTTACAATCTGTTCATCCTGATGTACTCATCAAACTTGACAGCCATTTTCAGAGCCTGTAACTCATGTTCAATTTGCATTATCGGAAACTCTCAAATATAGAAATGCCAAAAATAGAAGAGCATTCCCCTCCAAACAAGGAGGCCACAAGTGATGAAAATGGAGTGTTTGAATTATTTTAAACCGCATGCTTGGGTGGGGCTGAGGAAGGAAGAAGTTTAGTCTGAGGGACTGTCTAATCTGTAGTTCCTCAGAGCATCAGTAGGTTGCAGCAGAGCGTTAAATACAATCTGAAATGAGGGCGTTAAAGGACAGGAGCACCACAGGGTACTGTCCTGACAAAACATACAACAAGTCAACACGGTGCTATAGAGGTATCTGGGAAAATTTTGCTGAACAGACTTTAACAATAGGATGGTGGGCTTAAGCATACGCCTTGAAATTGTTTTTCCTTAGGATGCCAACATCAGTCTTTGAGCCTCTTCACCAGCCTGTGACACGATGGAATGACATCACTGATTTGGGAAACTGATGTTTCCATTCATTTCTGTGGTACTAGCTCTGCAGTATGGTTTTGATTAAGGAAGGAGGATGTTTGGTTTGGATTAATTTCTCTTTTGAATGCCACGTTGGAATCCAGAAATTTATGAGAGAAAGAAAACAAGAAAAATAAAAGCAATAGATTAATATGAGATGTTAGTTGCATAAAGCAGTGAATAGCATAGATAAAAGTAAAATTTGGCAATGAAAAAACAACATGATCTAGTACTCCAATAGTAAAGCCACTACACAGAATTGTTTCTCTCTTGATGATACACTTGGATATAAGAAAAAACAGTATTCCAATCAAAGCTTCCGGCAGTTATTAGTGGGGTCTCTGTTCCCTTCCATTGTTCTTCTTCTCTAATTTGATTGTAAATAATAACTCCACAGCTGTGTCTTCTGTAACCACTTGCATGTCTATAGGTTCCTATATTTAGATTGCATACAAGCATACACAAAAAGTAACAAAGACATAAAGAATACTGCTTAGCCTTTAGCAAAATCATACAAAAGAGCTAATGAAGCTCACTCTAATAAGCTTTACTGAATGACCAGCTGTAAACCTTCATTTGTATTCTACAACAGGAATACTCAGTGCAGAGGAGAATGTTACCCTTCCTCTAAAGGTATCAAGTTACTCCCTTTCCAAAGTATCATGCTTCAACAGGCAGCACAGATTTCTCGCAAACCACAAGTAATACCATTGCAAGAAATGATCCTGTGCAACTGCTTAAAGGCAGATACTTCTGTATACAAAAAAACCTCAGGTGTTAGGAGTTTTAGTGGTCTTGCCAGTATAAGCCAGCTGTCAGACTGCCTGAAAAATAAACACAACCACGCCAGTGCTGTTAACAGTGTTTTCCTTTTTCACCATTTCTTCTCTGACTGCATCAGGTCCTCCTCTAAAGTCACCACGTTGGTGCTGTTGCACCAGCAATAAAGCCAGTGGGCAGAAGGAATTCCAGTCACAACAGAAAAGGTTAAGATGTAGTTGGTCATGCTTCTCTATTGCCAAAATTGGCAAACCTTATTTCATAGGAATCTTAGCACATCCCCTGTCCAAACAAAAATATGGTGCCCAGAGCAGCCAGACACCACGCTGTTGAAAAGTTTACACAGCAGTGTTTCAGCTCTGACACTTGCCTGAAAGCAAGGCAAACACAAAGATAAAAGCTCCTCTAAGGAGCAGATAAATTATTGTCCACTATCAATATTGCCTCTTCTTGACAGAGCATGGGACCATAGCACACAAAGGGAATGATGGCAGAGCTGGTGGCTGCCCCTCTTAGAGCCACCCGTGGGAGCAGCTGCCAGATACAGACATCTGTTCCTAATAACTACATGACAATATTAGGGCACATTTATATTGTAGGATGAAGGACAGACATACCACAGTTAGCAAGGCTTGTTATCTGCAGCTGGCTGGTTGCTTAGAGTGATATCACAGCAAATTAAATAGACTGATATAATGAAGCAAGTTCTGCAGAGGATCACCAAAACAGCAAGGGGGCTGGCGCATTCTCCTCCTTATAGGGCTGGACTTCGACTGTCTTGTGCAGCAACAGGAGGGCCATAATTGTGGGGCGTTTGCAGACTAACCTCAGTTGTTCAAGTTGATTCTTGATTCAAAAAGTTAAGAGTCCTAAGTTAATACACTTCTGTGCAATAATTCATAATGCTTTTTGCAGAGGACAATGCTGGCCAGGAGCCGAGCAAGACACTCTGGGGCTACAAAATGCTGAGGCAACGTGTTGAACATAAGGAACAAACCCCTGAAATAAAGCAGCTACATATAGGTAATAGGAGTTGTATTATTGTCCTCCACTTGAAGTTACTCCAATTGCGTATAACAAGAGTTGGAAGAAATCCTGGACAGAAGAGAATATAAAATAAAATAAAATAAAATAAAAACCAAACACTCCATACTTCTCTGGAAGTTTCATCAGCTTCTACAGCAAAAAGGTGAATACTGCTGTCCAAAGAGGCTTGGATCAGCAGTTAACTGGAAAACACCAGTAAGGAAAACCTTCCACCCATGTAGGTAACCAACCAAGCAAATATCTTGAGGGAAATAGCTAACCACTCATTTTTAAAGCCAGAAAACACTTTCATTAGTGTTTTATTACTTCTGTGCTGATTACTAAGAGAACTCATATGGAATTTCTGTTTCTAACAGAACTTCTTTCCTCTGGAAAATGCCAGCTCTCCAAAACTAGGATTTTCCTCTTAGATGATAGCCTGATAGAGAGAAATGTGGGAAAGGAAGGTTCAAATCCCCTTCTGTTTGAGCCCATGTCCTGAACATGAATTTACACTATTTCTCTTACCATGCAGAGGCTCTCACTTCTGTCTGTGACATGGCATCTAGCAGCATAATGGTATTAAGTTCAAGAGAAGATTAAATGGTTCATTTCCACACAGAAACAGGAGTAAAAGCTACTGTCCTCTGCAAAAGGGTCTTAGCTGGTAAAAGCAAGCAAGGGACAGAAAAGTAATAATAAGAATTCAAGTGAGAAATACCAGACCTTTGTGAGTCAAGTACATTTTCATACTAGAACTATAAGTTCAATATATTTTTGTAAAAGGAAGCTATAATATTAACAGTAGACTTTAAACAGTCTGTCTCCTGGCTGGAACTGTTTCATTTTGGGTAGGTTATTAAACATTCACTGAGCCAGAGACGCACAAAGAGAGAGTGGTGAACAAAAAAAAACAAGGCAAGAGAACTCCTCAAAAAACATGTTGAAGGAATCGGTTTCACTCCTGTGCAAAATTCTGCCAGCATTTTATTCATTAATTAAGCCAAAGGGTTTGCCTGGCTGTGAGGCCCATATCTGAAATCTTTATGCTCTTGAGATTCAACAGCCACAAAAAAGTCAAAGAAACCAGAGGAGCAGTATAAACTTAATCTTGGTAGACTACTCAGTTCCCATTACTACAGCAGTATCTGTGCCATTTTCTTGGATTTAAAGTAAACAGAGAAAGATCAGGTAGCCTACTTTTATTTGCATAGATCTTTATTAAAGCGATAATTATCATCATGTTTTAATTTTGTACGCTCCCCACATCACATTTCAACCTAAGAATAAAGTTGTCCTTATTCTACTGGGTAGCTTGAATACAACGTAAAGCTAAAAAATCCACTCCTTTTCATTATGAAGGACAAAAATAACAGTATCAATAAAATGACTGTACGAGATGAAAGAGAGATTTATTCCATCTCTTTCAAAAATATATTATTTATTCAAGATGTGCATATTTTCACGTCACATAGTTTTCCTTGATGAATATCCCAGTAAGTTTCTCGAAGTCCCTTTTTAGTGAGCATGACAAGATGTTCACACGCTTTTCAAGGTAAGGAAGAATGCCAAGAATATAGCTGAAGAGGCCAGATTTGTAATATGGTAGGAACAGTCTGGGAATTTTGTCATCTTTGTTGGCAACCAATACCAAATTTCCAGCGGAAAAGACCTTCCATCTAGAATTAAAACAATTCTCCCACAACTTCATACTAAAAGTATATTAGTGGCCAGTAAAGGGAATGATATTTCCTCAAAGACTTATTGGTACCCCCACAGACCCTCAAAAAACTTGAGCTTATTAATGTTTAATAAAGACATTAATATTACAAGGAACACAACCACTGAGGTTCAGGCACCTATGCTGCCCACATGCCTTTCAGGAGAGACACACAGCTGTAGCTCAAGAAGAAAGCCTGCATGCTGGCAGACCGGGAAATGAAACAGGGGCAGCGGATACAGAACAGTGCAGGTCAGAAAGGAGCCCCCAGAAATGCAGGCCAGACACTTGCCATTAAAATGCCAAATAGGGAAAAAAGAGTGAAAACCAGTGAACCAAAATTAATTCTTAGCTTCAGTAATCATGGGGAGTAATAGCAGCTCATCCCGTTTACCCTGGCAGCTTCCTCCAGTATTAGCAACACCTGGCTTAGGATACCTACTGTTAAAAACATGCCAAGTGCTTTATGATGCACAGTAGAATCATTGTAGTTACTTTTAAAACTCAAAGTACGTCCTGGGAAAGAGAAGTGCTTTGCCATACTTATCAGGCAAGTTACTACAGCTGGAGTTCCAGTTTCCGCAGATGAACATAGGGCTCTCCTCCATTTGCCTCCATGCTCTGTGAGCAGAACTGCTTTGCACACACAGGAAGAAAACATTTCACAATGAGTTCAGTTTCAGTCTTTGCATCTGTGCCCATCTTTGCGTGCAATCACAGAACAGTGAACTAGAAGGCACCACAAGAAGCAGTCCCCGTGTTTAAAAGGTAGACAGCTGCTCCTTGTTTGGATGGCACCTAATCCCCTTCCCACCCCATACAAGAACAGTGGCATCCAAACCACTGTGTGCTGAGCTCCCATAGGGTAAGGTGTTCTCCCTCATGAACCAGACTGTTCAAAGATCCCACAGACCAGTCCTTGGATGGCCAAGTTACATCTTTGATTCCCTGATGTTTCTTGCCACTTGTGAGCCTACATCTTCTATTCAAATACATACTTTAAACCAAGCTTGAGTTGAAGCAGAACAAAGATTGAAATAGTACATTATAGTCATCTTTGGACTGTGAAATACTGAAATAATCACAAATGCTTCTAAGCAAATAAACTAAAAGAAGATGCTACAGAATTTCAGCAACAGATAGTTTTTACCCATGTACTGCTATAAAGTTTCCCGCAAGCAGTTCCTCACTGCAATGATTACCTTCAGATATATGCAAAATAAACTCTGTATAGGAGAAAAGACGTCATATTTCTCCTACTGATCATAGTAGGTTCCAGATAAGACAGAATCTTTTATCTACAGTTGTAAGTCCAGAAAGTTAGACATGCAGCAGCTGAAAGGCACAGGTCTTGTTCTAATAGTTATGTGCATAAGTAATATACATATGCTTAGGTGTATACTTATACAGGTATAGACATGCACATATATATGGGAAGCTAGCATTCAGATCTTGCTCAAATAATCGATGAAACATATCGCACTTAAAGTATATTGGTTCAAAATCGCTTAACTCCATTCAACACCTGTTTCAAAACAGTAGGGAGGTAAGCGCGTACTGTCAGAGTTGTTACACTGTGTGCTATAGGGATATACATTGACAGTCTGACAAATAGAGGGATTTCAGAATGAGAAACTGGCAGGAGCAAAGTGGGAAAGAAAAAAAACTCACTTAAAAATGCAGCAGTGAAATGCATCACATCTGTCAGCATTACTTTCTCATTTAGAGAGCAGCTTGCGCTATTCTCATCGCAGATGTTGGTCCTACAACCCAGAGTTCTAATGGTAAAAAGGTGAAGTAGGATAGAATAAAAGAGATCGGAATATTTCAGTGGCATGAGGACATAGAATAAAAGGAAAGTGACAAAAAACCAAATTTACATTAACAGCTGCTCAGTCTCAAGCTTTTCACATGAGGAGTAAAGACAAACCTTTGAGTTACATAAAATACAGGCAGAGAAACAATGAATGGCTATGCAGCTGTTAATTTGCGATTAAGAGGATGGATTCACAAGCACTGTGGGATTGGTGGAGGGTATATTGGCTACTGCATCATACCTGATCATCTAAAGACATACTGTGACCAGCAGCATGTCTGGGAGCAGCACCTGCTTGTTCTCCTTCATATTCTTTATTTGTATTTCCTACTTCAACTACAAACTGTCTGTCAGGAACTCACTCCTTCAAGCGGCTCTCAGGCCCAGCACATTGGATTTCAGTCTTGGGTAAAATTTGCTAGAGCTTGCTGTAACTCAGACCACAACAATAATATACTACATTTAAAAGATCTTATGTTAATGCAATAGAAAAAAAAATTAGGTGCCTGCCTTGAATTTAGCTGATGGCTTTGCCTCAAGCTAAAATACATGCTAAGTGAGCTTGAACTAATAATGTCATCTCTGTGATTGCTAATGGTTTAATTAAATGACTATACTTACATTCAAATAAATATCTGAATATCATTTTGTGAAGTACAAAAAAGTTGTTTTAATTAAACCTGATTACAGAAGTCATGTAAGGAGGCATTCTCTTTAGTACTTCTGCAATGAAATAGAATCCATTAATCACTTTAATCTTCACATTTGAAATACTACAAAAATAAGTGCCAGTAAAAGGAATTGTTGTCATGTTCTGTAGAAATACGGAGGTACAAAAGCCTGTCTTAGCAGGAAATTATAGATGAGAAATGAAAGACTATTGAAGCTCAAAATTCAATAGTGTTGTGCCTTCAAAAATGTATAACTCTCCCCATGCATGTGAAATCGTTCAGTTGTTTGTTTGGGTTTTTTTTTCCACAGACAATGATAGATATCCAGTTTTAGACAAAATGTAAGAATATCGTTAGGTGTTCTATGGTGGAACCACAGTTGCTGTGGGAACAACCGCACTGGATTTCCATACAGCTGTATTTATATCCTCAACCAAACAATAGAATTAAAATATTTTTCAGCATTCATATATTAGGGGTTGCTTTTTTTTTTAAATTAGAAAAAAACCCCCATGACAATAGAACCTCACATTCAAATAAACACACTGCTCAATGCTGACAGTTTGAAGTTTTTTCACTATTAACAGGTCTTCACTGACAATAATTGCAACCTAATATAATTTAATTTCTTTGACACATTGACCTAGATAGGCTTATTTCAGAAAGCCAAGTTTTCTACCTGGACTGACATGCCTCAGTGTATTAGAGTTACTAGAAAAACATAAGGCATGTGTGCTGGAACAGTCTGATTCTGCAGGGGCTGCCAGATTCCCTTTATTGCCATTAGGAGAGTCTATGGAAAATAAGATTTCTAAGATTTTAATACTAAACCCTTCCAAACCGGAAAAATATGAAGCTTTAGCTTCTGTACAATCTCCTTCCTCCAGGATGATTACTGAAGACAAAGGCTTAGAAAGTTGGGTAAAAGAATTGCTATTAGAAGAAACTATGTCTTATTTAATTGTATATAGTGAGTAATTCCTGACCAACTTGCCTAAAGATATTAGAATCTGGACTGATTCAGCTGCAATCCAGCCATGATTTATGATCACATCGCCTTATAGTTTCTATCACCCTCTCAGGTCCTACTTGCCTGAATTTTGAGTGCTCTTCCTGTGCTGTACATGTTATGGTTACAGATCTGGAAGGTTCAGATTTCCTCTGCATAACTGAAGTACACACACTCCTTTTTCTTTATGAGAAGAAATGGCCTTTGTTCACCAAAAGGGTTCTCAGGCACTGGCAGAGGCTGCCCAGGGACGTGGTGGAGTCACCATCCTTGGAAGTATTTTAAAGGCAGGTAGACAAAGTGTTCAGGGTTATAGCTTAGCAGTGGGCAGGTACGGTTGGACTCAATCTCAAAGATCTTTTCCAACCAAGTGATTTTATGACTCTTGAATTCTTCTAAAGTTTCCCACAATTATTTTCACAGCTACAGACCATGACTGGATTCAAGATAACCACACTGCATCCTCAATGTGTACCTAAAAAGACAGGTAACTATAAGCTTTTTTGTTTTTAAAAAATAGTAAAAGCAGCTGGTTACCCCGGACAAGCTTAATCTGCCGCAAAAATAATGAGCAGAACTTTCTTTCAGAGAAAAAAAAAAAATGAAAGATTTTGATAAAATGAAATGTGAAATGTCAGATTTATGGGACAAGATTTCAGCTGGTGTAAATTCCCCCTGTTCATACCAGTATAGGCAATTCAATTTAAGAATTGAGCCCAAGTCTTCCTTTTCTGGTTAATAGCTGTCAGATGAGGTCCTGTAGAAGGACTGAGATGTTCCTACAGTTGTCATCTTGTTTTTTGCATCTGTCATTTACAATCCAGATATTTCCTCCAACTTTAATTTCCTATACATTGCCTGATTGACCTGGATTATACTCAATTGCAGATGTGAAGATTAAAAGCCTCATAACCACAGGGACTGGCAATGGAGACTTGTAAAGATTACATCTTAAATACTTGTATTGTACCTTTTCTACTGTAACTAGGTTCCACTGTTAATGCTCCTAGCAAACATTTAAAACCTTTCCAAGTATCTTAGCTAAGATTTATACTAGAGAAAATTTTCTAATTAAACCATAAAAATCTAAAAAAAGGGAAGGTATTATTGACAAATAGAACCAAACCCTTCCAGACACACATCTCCTTATATGTCTCCTCTCCTGACATCACAAAGCAAAGCTGACAGACACGATAGCATAGCACAAGAAAATTACCTAGTTTATAATTTTGTTCTAGGCATTTCATGTGGCCTGGTGGCTGCCAAGTATTGAAATAAAAAATGACATAAAATAACCCCAACCAAGAAACCTTCCTACAGACAGTGTCTTGATGACAAGATATTTGAACTTTTTCTCGCATTTCACTACTACACTGTTGACAGCTGCCTGAAAATGTTGCAGAAGATTTACCTAGACATTCCGAGATCCTTCCAAAGCTTCTGTTGAGCATTCCATTAGCCTGAATCTCCTCTTGACAAGAGCTTACTAGCCACACCCCTATCCCAACCAAACTTCAACTGACACTGCTTTGATTCTGAAACCTTTTCTTTCGTCCATACTGTGCCTTTACAGTGGACCTTGTTAATGAAATAATCCTTAAAATACCAGAGCAGTAGTTTGTCTATCTGAAAAACTGCAACTTTGGCCCTTCCCACCACAACTGAAAAGCCATATGATGTTTATTATCATGCAGCATGTGTTACTTGGAGTTGGCTGGGAGGTTGACGGAGTTAACTTACATGCCATACTGGTATTCACATTGGCAGATCTCCAGTTTCTCTTTGCCACCTGCAAACCACATCCTCCTTCAAACAGGATGCTCATTTCACCATTCCCTGTGGGAACATCAGCTTCTGAATGCATTCCTGTTTTCCTCTTATTTTGCAGGTATACAAATTAATCATAAACAGAGGCAAGTGACTTGGACAGCTGAATAACTTCAAACTATTGAATAGCTTACTGAAGTTTATCCTTCATCCAACCCCGCACAGGCTATTAGTCTTTTTGGAACAAGTCCTTTTTGAATTTACTCTGAACTATTAGTTCAGTGCAAGTATGGCTATAGATTTTCACTCAGCCTAAAACAGGAGAATCAGCGCTTCATATCGCATTTTGAGGAAATTGTTTAAGAAAATTATGAATTTGCCAAAAGATACAGATTCAGATTGGCCAGAGTGACTGGATTTGTAGAGCTGTTTTGAAAAAAAAAAAAATGAGTGGAAGGAAGACCAAGAATACCTAGGAAATCAAAGAGGAGGGCTTTTATTTCAAAGGGAACAACCTGATATGGAAAACCAAAATAAACACTTTCCCAAACAAATTAATTAAACTAAAGTTCAGGGGAGTTTTTTGTTTGTGTTTTTGGGGAGTGGTGTATTTTTTTTTCTTTCCCCCCAGTTTATTCAGTAAACTGAAAGCTCAACGCTTAGGGCAGCTCTGCACAGTTTTCTTTACTGTTAACCAAAAAGTTGGAATTAATTTGTTCTGAAACTTCCAAGCTTAACCTCAACCTGCATTTCTCGCTGGCATTATGTTTTTCTTCTTTTTTTATCCATTGAACTGCTTCCTTTTTCCTTATGTTCTGTATCTATTCCTACTGAATATGCGGTATTTTACATTCATGCAACTGGATGACTTGGTATGGTCTGAAAAACTCTTACAGAGAGACTATGGAGCATTCCTAAACAATTCTAAGCCTCATACTTTAAAGTTTCTTTGTTATTTATCATATTATTTCAGCCCTTGGACTTCATAGAATCGTGAAATGGTTTGGGCTGGAAGGGACCTTAAAGCCTATCCAGTTGCTCCCCCTGCCATGGGCAGGGACACCCCCTACTGGATCAGGTTGCACAAAGCCTCATCCAACCTGGCCTCAAACACCACCAGGGAGAGGGTATTTATTACAAATCAATAAAATGGCAGCTCAGCTAGAAATGCTGCTGCATTACTCTTCAGCAAGGCTTTGTGTGAATGGTAAAGCAAGAACGCTTCTACTTGGAGGACAGATGAATAGCCTCCTCAATTCATACAGCCTTAACAAAAGAGGTGCCTAGAATTAGAAAGAGCTACCTGAATCTTGAGTTTAAACAGCTCTTTATAGGCCAATACTGCTCTATGAGGTTAGGTTAACAAGGAATTATAATTATTGGGAGAGAAACTTCCCTATTAAAGGTCAGGGAGGAATCACTACAGCTCCAGCTATGAAAATAATTGGACATTTAATGAAACGCGTCTGCCCAATGCTCTCTCCCTTTTTTAACAAATTAGTTTTAGAGTTAAAATACAGCACAGCAGTGCACTCAGAGATATTTCAGGGATAAAGATGACTGTTTTACACTAAGCTGATTTTTTTTTTTAAATCTGGTGGTATAATTAACAAACCCTAGGGATAAAAGTACAAAGCAATAAAAAATGGTATTGCAACAGATTACATACAGCACAACTTCAGTTTTCAAAACCTGGTGACTGAGTTGATTATTCATTCTGTATTTGACCACTCCGATAATTTGAACAGGTAGAAAGTTCCTAGTATCAATAATTTACATGTTTCAGTTGTTAATATTAGAGTCATGAATTTAAAATTGCTGTAGCTTCCATAGATTAGCTGCGCTGGAGAAGCCTCAACCATTCTCAGTTTTTTCAATGGAGAATTCTAACACCAGGATTTCTGTCTGCTGCAAAACAGATCTCTGGGAAGAGCGCTATATCTAAGTAACAAAGATTCTTAATTAGTATTTACACTAGAATTCTTAAAATTTCTGCCTGTAGCTGGGTCTTTAATCAAATCTAAAGGAAATAAGTATCAGTTCTCTCAACAAACTGAATGATTGACAGTATCTTAAATGATGTGAGAGAAAAGGTCATTCATCCTTGGAATACAGCGATATAACTTTACTAGTCCTCTCGTGGTGGAGCTTGCCACTTTCAACTGAACAGGCAGAAACAAAAGGCATTGAAGAATACGAAAAACAGTTCTGGGATCATTATCTATCCTAAATCAATGCAAAATAAAACTAATATATGGTCCACATCCAAGTCTAGGCCTACCTTCTTATGAGGTACGTGAGTAAGAGCTCACATATTTGAGTGCAGTTTGCTGTACTCTGTATTCAAGGCAAGATTTTTTAATCAAGTAGGTTCTGTAGCAAGGTCTAGTTCCTCATTTGCATTGTGATTCCATTATTGCTAGCACATATTGCAGAAAAGATAAAGAATCATTATCAGTTTCTCATGCGTTGTTACTTTCATCTTTTAAAAGAAAAGGATTTATAGCTGATTTGAATGTGGCTTTCTTGGTCAAGCAGCTATAGCTGACGTTCAGCTACTGTCATTTCACACACAGCTATTCTTGAAAACAGTTCTGACTTCACTTGAAATTACAGGACATAATATCTGAAAGCTAAGGGTCACAGCCACAAGAGTGTACCCACATGCTCCACCCGGAGACAAAAATCAAGCAGGAGAGATCAGGCAGCAACAACCTCAACAATTCTGGTTGAGGACCAAGAGTAACTGAGCTTGTGGGGTGCAAAAAGACATGCCTTGGGCTGCTGATCTGACCCTAGCACACCAAAACAGAGTGCTGATCTAAAGCAAGGCTTCTGCTCCGAATCCAGCCCAACTGGGAAAACATCATTTGTATGTAGATCGTCAGTTTTCTGTGAACATGCAGGTGTATGGAGAAGAGAAGGAAAATGCCAGTTACAGACAAGGTAACAAAAGAAATGGCTTTTGTATACAAGTTTCAAATGACATCTACAAATTATTTTCATCAGAATAACTGAATGATCTTCCTGGTATATACTATCTTGGCAGAATGCTTTTAAAATAATCTAATAGCGTAAAATAACACAGCTTTCCTGAACAAGATTGATCTCAAACCTTCCAAATATATGTCAACTCATATGCATGCTATAGAGCCCTTAAATTGCATATTAAAAGCAAAAGGTTCTTCCTTCAAGCCACTGTGAACTTCAGGCTGGATTCAGGAGCAAATCAAAAGAACTGAATCAAATTCTTCTTTCAGCTATCTTCATATTTTTAGTAAAGACAGAGTAAATTGTGATTCAGTCTACCTTAAATAAACACCAAAAAAAAGGCCCTGTAGTAGATCTGTGCAGATCCCAAGCTAAGCCATCTGCACTCTGTACTGAAGTGGATTTGTCAAGTGCTCGTATGTTCTGATCTGCTGGTAGACCTACAGACTGAACGTTCAGCACTGCATAAGAGAAAATAATGCCTTGAAATGCTGGAGCTGTTTACTGATTTAATGTTCATCTACAGCTTAATGCTGTCCCTAATTAATTTAAGCCTAACTAAAGTGAAATTCATTTAAGCCAAATGAGGCATACTACTACATAAATCCATGACAAAGACAGCCTGATACTTAAAATCACCTTAAACAGAGAAGTCTTCAGCATAACCTTTCCAAGTTTACATAATTGTTAATAATTGAGAACTGATCCTTACATAAGCCTTCCACATCTGTTGGCAGAACTTTCCCATCATCAAGTTATTTTTCTATAGATATATTACTTTGGGGTGGACAAGCATTAAGGAATGAATTGGTGCTTTAAGAATAAATCAGATTGCCAACAGCCGTATTCAGTTTGAAACATGGGAATGAAATATCTAGTTATGCTAGACAGAAAATAAGATTTTCTAGTAGAATTGAAAGGACAGGGCAGAAGCAGAGGACTCCCAACTGGCACAAACCAGATGGAAATAAAACATGCAAACACGTCCTCTAGGACAGGGCTGGGGGCAGAAGCAGAAAGCAATTCAGTTCAGCAAAGTTTTCCTCCTTTGATCAAAATATGAAAACGAATGATCCACAAAGTTTCACAGATCCTGTTCTCTTCATGACTGAGTTACAATGCTCTCCTTTCTCCAGTGTCCTTCACTTCTCCTCAGCACTTTCAGTGACCTATTAGGTCAGGTTTTTGAAATCCACCGGGAAAGGTGGCTAAAACAATATCTTAGAGAACAACAACTGCATTCCACTTCTGTTACAAAAGGACAAAGAATATAAGCTGTCTTCCTATTTGAAACCATATGATACCAAAAATGTTACACAGATGAACAAAAAGATCCACTTTCATTTGTAAATAAAACGAATCAAGAATTACTGAGCAACAAGGAATCCAACAGTATGTAAAATAAGTTAGCAAGATGCTTCTCTTGCTAGGAACAATTGACTCTTTTTGATGGATTTTTTTCTGCCTTAAATAAGGCAAAATTATGTCCATAATGCCTTGAAATATTTTGCTTATTGCTATGACAAAAGGAAGCCTTAAGGGGTAACATTACATCGTGTTAGCAAAAGATTTTCATTTAGCTTCCTGTATGGGAAAAGAACGAGGATGTCATCCAGTTATCTATCAACAAGAGTCT
This sequence comes from Cuculus canorus, assembly GCF_017976375.1. Classification (NCBI taxonomy): domain Eukaryota; kingdom Metazoa; phylum Chordata; class Aves; order Cuculiformes; family Cuculidae; genus Cuculus; species Cuculus canorus. The sequence goes on from NC_071409.1 coordinate 7,423,642, forward strand.
TTGGAGATTTAACTTCTTCTGGTGTATAACATAATCACAATTTTGTACATGTTTTGGAAAAATTTTTTGTTTAGGATCATTTTCTATTGTCAGACATAGACCTGTTCCCCGTGTAGACCAAGAGGCCTATTTTATCTAATCTGGATTTCTAAATCATTGTTATTAAAGTCTATGAAAAAAACTGTCCTTTGCTCTCCAAAGCAATACAAGCACAGTGAGCAAAATTTGCAACTGCTATAGCTCTAAGTTAGAAGAGTCAAACAAAAGATGAATGTATTAATATTCATTTGTATTTATTTAGCACAGAAAAGGACTCTGACATTGTTTAAGCAGGGGACACTGGGCTAATGAAAACTCTAAAAGGATTTGATGATGTGTGGGAAGAAACCAGCTGGAGCAGTAAGTAAGGAAAAAGAGTTTGGTGGTTGCATTTTTTCATAGAGGAGAGAATTCCTTTCTATATCCTTTCTCATTTCTTTCAGTTCTTTTTCCTTTGTAAGAAAATCTTGCATATCACATAATCATAGAATCACTTGGTTGGAAAAAGAGCTTTGAGATCATCAAGTCCAACTACTGTACCTGTCAACTACTAAACCACTTCCCTGAGGAGCATCTCATCTACTCAGCTTTTAAGTACCTCCAGGGAAGGTGACTCCACCATGTCCCTGAGCAGTCTCTGCCAGTGCCTGAGAACCCTTTCAGTGAAGAAATTTTTCCCCCATGTCTAATCTGAACCTGCCCTAACACAACTTGAGGCCATTTCCTCTGGTCCCATCGCCTGTCACTTGGGAAGAGAGACCAGCACTCATCTCACTAAAACCTCTTTTCAGGCAGTTGTAGACAGTGATGAGGTCTCCCCTCAGCCTCCTTTGCTTCAGGCTGTTTATAATGACAGAAGATAAACCTTATCTACTTCTGCAAAAATTGTAGCAGTGTTCTATATTTCTGTACATTAAATCCTCTTGCAGTAACAGCATCACTCGCTTGTTTATCTGGTACTGTAGGTTCTCACTGGTTGTCATATATCTGCATGGTCTTTGGCTATCTTGTGACGTTTGAGGATTTGACTTTTTTGGTTTCAATTTTCTACCTCTTAACACAGTGCCATTCACATACAAGATCTCTATGACCATGCAGACAGAAAATGTTATGATATCTAGATTTTCTTCCTGGTATAGACTTAAAACTTTTCTGAGCGCTCTGTCATTATATGCATGATATTTGGCCTTTAATGCCTTGATATTTCTAGGCATTAGATGTCAGACAGTTTGAATGATTATTTCCTGGTCTCTTGCAGCACCAAATTAAGTTTCACCCCTGACAATCTTTGAAAAGTTACTCTGTTGTGCCTGAACAGAAAGCTCACAATCTCAGGCTCCATTAGAATTCTCTTGTCGAGAGTCTCAGTGGTGTCCTATACAGTCCTCACTGCAGCTCTATTAAAGAAACCTGGAAAGCATCCAGTTCACTTGAAAACCACATTTCATGATTTCCCTTTCTTTATATTCATTGACTGCAGGAGAAATAGCCTCCAAAGCAAAACACTGCAATGCTATGTTTCTAGAAACATACTAAAGGTAATACTAAATTCCTTAATTTAACCATGAAAAGTAACTTTGGCCAAGGTAAGATAACTACTATGCAAGTTTCGAAATTAGTATTGGGTTTTTATCTGGTCAGACACCAATTCACTCATAGTTTTGTAGTTCTCCTTTTCTCATCTTTCCCCTTGTTTTTGGGTATCGGTATATATCAGCAGTGGTAAAGAAAGGTCTTTCCTTCCAAAGATAAAAAAAAACCCTAATATTTCAAATAAGAACAAAAGCCACTGTCTTTCCTTCAGTCATTTAGAAGGAACTGATTCAGTCAACTTCCATCTCAACATAGTTTTTGTACCAAAACTTTTCTGAAGCAATACACACAGGCTTTGAAAGACAATCCCAAATTCCTTCTGGCTATGGTCCAGCCTTGCTAGTTAAAAGGCAAATTCGAAGTGTTGTGATTTCTGGAACAAAATTTGTGCTTCTACCAGTTCAGTGCACAACTCTAGTAAGCTTGACGTTGGAAAGCTTTCAGAAAGAGTCTAAGCTTCTGCCTGTACAGTCAGAGACGGGTTGTGACCTTTGACAGACGGACAATGCTAATGAGAGTACTCTCAGGTAAAACACTTGCCTTAGCAAAATTTCCGAGTGTCATTCACAGTACAGTAACTGTGGGGAAAGCTCTTTTACCAAAGTTGGCTCAATTACTGACATCACTAAAGACACTTCTAAAACTGGATCTGAAAGAAACTCTACGAAACTTATCAAAATCAAACCAGTAGTTCTGATTCAATGCAGTTACTAACCAGGGAACTTGTAGTTGGTGCATGTTTAGGCTGTATGAGAACAGCGCTCACACAAGAAGAGCTGGTATTCGTACCAGTATACCTCAGCAAAAGGATCAGGAACACGCTCAAGTGGAAGAAGCACTAGCAATGACTTGGACCCGCAAACGTGCCAATGAATATTTGACTTGGCTTTTGCTCAAGATCCTAGGTACATTACCGAGTTGCAGACAACAAATAACCTCCCACTTATAATTCAAAAATTTTGATTACTACCATTAAGATTTTCTTTTGTCTTTGGATACATCCAAGGAAAAATAACTTATGACAGCAAATGCTCTACGTAGAATTTCAATAGGAAGCTATAGGGATGTAACAAGCGAGAGTAACTCCAAGCTGTTAGAAGAGAATTTTCCACAAAGATACCTTACAGTCCTTGGCTGCAGCCAGCATACTTTTTTTTTTTATGGAAAAGACACATATACTATTGTAGTTGATTTCTTTTCCAGATATATTGACTTGACTCTAGTTACAAAGTTATCATCAACTCTCTAATGTCCTTAATTGAAAGGCAGTTTATAAATTCCTCATGTCAGGTAAAAGACCTCAATTTTCCTCTAAAGCATTCCAAGTTTTTCTCCAGTATTTAGGTTCCTACACTGGTTCTTTGTGTCATTCTCAAAGCAACGGCAAAGTAGAGACAATAGTGACAGTATTAAAAAGGATAGCTGAAAAAACCATCACTGACTCCACTGCTCTGCTCCTTGCAGATTGGTCAACAATCCATACAGAGCAGAGAAGAAGGCTGTGTATCCCTGTAAAACCAGGGACGCCAAACATAAATGATCTGAATGGAAAGAATGTAAAAAATGAGCAACAATTACCCAGAACTGAACTGAATGATGGCACTGGCACCAGAGAGCAGACTGAGTGAGGGTACCCAGGCATTCGGAATCATTCAGAGTCTGGCACAAACTTCCATTCCCTACACAGTGGAACCCTTTAAATCATTGCTCTGGAGAAATGAGTTTCACCTTCAGTATTTCCTAGCAAGAAACGGTGAGAGCAAGTAGCTTTGAATATCTCTTAGGAAATGAATGTCTCCATTTATGGAGCTCCACACAAACATCTACCAGAAACAGAAGCATGGACTGTCTGTCTGTTCTTAATACAGGTTGTACTCAGAACTGGAGAGGAAACGCTTGCAAGCCCACCTCCCCCTGCAATGGTACTACTACACTATAAATATACTGAGCAGAACACAAGATAGCAAAAGAGCAACATCAGCTGGAGTTACAAGAATATAGAGAAATCCATAATAGCACAGACTTATAACCATGCACCAAGGAGAAACTACTGCGTCAAAACAGTGGACTGCAATTAAATACAAACTCTGTACTTAACACAAGGTAGTCTATTGTCTCTCAGTGGCATCTTGCATACCAACCTAAATTCTAATTAGCTGAATTCTGCCAGTTCCCTCTAGTTTATGACCTCATTTGTTCTTACAAAGAAATTTGTAATATGCCACTTTATAGGGCCTTCCAGTCCCAGCTCTACAGATTACATTATACTTAATGTGCAATGACCACAATTCCCATCTGAAAATTAAAATATCAACATGCCTTAAGAACTTTTTTTCTTCTAAACGTAAAGCAATGAAGACTTAGCTGAGAAATCATTTTAAAGCATGCCTACGTTAAAGAAACTGAGTTCTGAGACCACAGATACTATGTCTATGAAGCCCAAAGCAAAATGGACTTATTTACTTTCATCCAGAACATCTTGGAAGGCTTATTAGGTCCATGCAAATGAGGAATTATACACAAATCCAATCTGTATTATATCCAGTCCTTTACTTGTCTTTGCCCCTTATTTTTTTCTGTTTCTGTTTTTGAGATGACTACGAGCACAGTCAGCATCCTCTCTCCTACCAACCTCGTAACGATACAAATCAACCACGACCCTGGAACAATGTAATGCATTCTTCGGCTCTGTTTGATTGTTCTGTTGTGTTGTTCATTATACCTCTATAATTGTCATAACATTTATTTCCATTTAAGCACACATTTGGACTTGAGAGGCATTAATGAAAATTATTAAGGCTAGAGTTCATCATTATTATTACAAACACAGTCTGTTTCCTGACCTTCATGGATCTCTTTTTCTGGGACGTACAAACCGATCTGAGAAGACACTTTTTGATAGTTCTCAGAACAAGAAGCTAGGTAAAAAATGCAGAATAATTATGACATTTCTCACAGTAGTACAATTACAGTATAATAAAACAGTTTCAAAGACTCAGTGTTAGTGGCCAAAAATACTTTATATTCTCTGCTATTATCATTTTGTATTCTTAAATTGTAGTCCACTAGACTTCATAATTTTTTATTGTTTTGTATTTTTAAACTGCAGTCCATGTGTTATCCTCATTTTTTAACTCAATATGTCAAAATCTGCGGTTGCTCTCTTTTATCCTACAGCAGTACTCAGAGTGCAGGAAAATGAACAATACCCACACCCATAGTACCTCCAGCTGTGATCTTGTCAGAACTCTTAAGAGAAGTGGGTCTGTGCTTGAGTGGCAGGTCTCCAAGGGAAGTACAAGCAAAAGTTACACTGGTAAAGCAAGAGGGGACTGTCTTTTTGCAAGGATGCACTATGCTCTGTTACGTACCTCTTGCAGATCAGTTGCATTGAGTAGGTGACATTTGGCCCTGCAGATCAGCAGATGGGGCAAGCCCTCAAAACACCATCAGTCTCTCTTACAAAGTGGACCAAAACCGGGCAAAGCAGCAATGCCCAGTTCACACCCGAATACCACGTGAATGCTACTGTAGTTGGAAAGCTTCCATGTGCCTGGAATTGAACACGGTTGGACTGTTTGTAGCCATTACAGCCTCAAGGTATTATTATTGTTAACTTGCTACAAAAAGACTCTAGTCCAGAGATGCTGAAATCTAACGTGGACAGCTTTTCTCCCTTGAGTCTATCACCTTCACATGACCTTTTTATTATGCCTGAATATGTTAACAGCTACGCTTAATTTGCTGCTTTGTTTTGCTTGCAATTTGTTAGAGCGACCTCTGCATATCTCAGAGTTTGTATAAATCATAAGGTTAAAAATGCAATGAATTTTGGAATACCTGTTGCTAAACAATGCTGAAGAACACGAGATATTTGTCACTGTTACTATTCACTGTCTAGGCTAATCCATATTCATAAACAACGACTTAAATATGTGAAGCATTAACATATGTAGTTCAGATTTGTAATTATCTCTACAGATAGGCACAAAAACAACATCTCCTTTGCTCTAATGCTGCATTAACCCAAGGACAAAAAAAGGGAAGAAGACAGACTGCTGTCCCTGCGCTGAGTTTCATTCCTAAGCAGCTCAAGTGCTGCTCATTACTTATGCCACAAGAGCCCATACACACACTTGCGACAGATCCTGTCAGTTCCTGAGCCAGAGGTCCTGACTGGGGCCTTCCATGCCAGGCACGCACAGCTGACATTATGCTTAGAATAAAGTATGTGCTAAGAAAGAATTATTTCATCAGGAAAAAGGTTTTGGTGCTTTTTTTTTTGTTGTTGTTGCCTTTCAACTTGTAGGTCTGTGATGCAGTGCTTTAAGATTTCCACACTATTCTCTGCACTCCAGATACTGTTTCCAATTTTCTTTTCTTGTTACAAAGCATGAATTGAAACCTGGAAAGATGGAAAGAAAAAGGAAATGAGAAAGGAAGAATGATTTTAATCTGCCTTTGCACATAGAATAGATAGGGTAGGGAGGGACCTTAAAGATCATCTAGTTCAAACCCCCCCTGCCATGGCTAGGGACATCCCACTGGATCAGGCTGCACAATGACAGGTTTTAAGCCACTTCTCATTAGTGAAGCAGGTACACTGACTTGTGGCTGCAAACACCTACAGAAATGCAAGTTTAGCAACACAAACCCTGATCCCAGACACAGTATTAAAGATATGAAGTTACTATGCAAGCTCCTTTGATATCCCTGCCATCTGAACACTCTCAAGCAGCTAGAATCAACTTTCCCTGACAGCCGCAAGAGCTTTTCACCATAAAACCCAAGGAAAGTTACCTTAACATCACATAGAAGCGGGGCCAGAATATTCTGGTCCCATGCTTTGTGATAGAAATGCATGTAGTATATCCTGAAAACATAATAATGCACCATGCAATTAAACCTATTAGCAATGAAAACCCATCCAACATTTTAAAACCTCAGGGGCATTAACTCATACTAGGAACAAAAAAAGAAGCTTATTTAAAAAACTTTTATTTTTATTATATGGCAGTTCTGAAATGAAAAAATAAACTGAATAAATGCAATCCCATAGCTGAGTCTCTATGCCAAGCTTCAGTCTAGAACATTTTACAGTTAAAAGATAAATCCATGAAAACAGGAATTCCTGTTAATATTAATTGTTGTTCTATAACAACTATTGAACGACTTTTTTTTTTGAGCCAATAGTAATGTTTCAAAGAGTCTATAATGAACATTCTAGATAATATCTAATAGACAGATTTGCATTTAATATTTTAGACATTCAAAGTCATTGGGTCAAACTCATTCAGGTGAAACAATTCTTCAAGATCAAGTAACTTTATCATTAGCGATAAAGTTACTCTGCACAAACTTCTGATTGTGAGGGACTCGCTGAGATTTTTCCCTATTTTAGTAATGCTGTAAAATTTCCTGTGGACACAATGAATTGAAGGCTCTGATGCAGTCAATGTCAACCCTTTCTTTGAATTTTCTGATGCTTTTTGCAGAGATTCTTGAAGCACATCACACCTGCTGTGCCAAGTACCTTCCCTCTTTCTTCCTTCTAAAAAAGTAAAAATGAAATCTGAGGAAAAGCTGTTGACACCTTCAAGACCAATCTTGGGAGGTGTAGCAAACAACCAAACTGTGCAGGCATTCCAGGACTGGTTATTCTCTCATGCACTGAGGGCTTTCCAGAGCTCTTTGGTCAGCTCTACTAGAGATAGCATTCATCTGTTCTAGAAGATACTTTCAGAAGGGAGGAGCAGGCACCCACCAGTTTATAAGATTTAGTGCACTGAAGGCCTGACTCCTTAGCAACTCCCTGAAATTTCACTGCCAATAAATAAATTTATAGGTATTTCCATAATCATCCCCATCCTTTTTTTTTTATTATTGGACTCTTATTTTTTTTAGGGGAAATCTGAACATTTACTCTTTGATGGTGCACAACCGCTTTTGTGGTGACCTGTTAACATCACCTTAAGCTCACCTATGCCTGAGACATGGATTTTATACTGCTATGCCTGTTATCCAGAACCATACACCATGAGGACTAGGAAGAAGAGTCACCTTGGACTACATAAATCAACGCATCAAGTACACTGCCACACTATTTGTCACAGGAAGACTTTGGTATTTAGCTAAGTTAAAAAACAATCACACACTACACAAAGAAAAGAAAATAGAGCATAGCCCAAATGGAAAATAATACAGGAATCAAAGCATATTTGCTGGGGAACTAGGATACAGAAATGACCAGGAGTTGCATCGAAGTAAAACTCAAGTGAACATATTGCATTGAGAAAATGAAACAAGCAGACTTGAATTATTTCCAGCCCCAAATTCTGGTGGATTGGGCAAGAAATGACAAGCCACATCAGATGAGTTTGGCTTCTTCTAGGTTTCTTTGATATGATAACCGAGTTTCTAACTCAAACAAAGATCTAGACTATCTGGAGTTCAGTAGAGCACCACATGGGAGTTCATTAGCTGAGATGAAGAAGTTAAGGGCTGAAAAACTAATTATAAGAGAGCAAAAAAAAAGGAATAAATAGGAGATGAATATGAGCTACACTGAAATTTTATTTAATATTTTCAATAGCCTTACCACAAAAATCATACTAATGAAATTTGCCAGTGACACAAATTTAGGCTGTAACATCGGTAGCAGAAGTTTGGAGGGGCAGACAGGAAGAATTAGAGTAACAGAATGAAATTCAGTATCATAAAACATCACCTTAAGCTCATCAGAGTGCAAAGGACTGAAAAGAATAAGGCCATACAATCCAAATACAAGACAGTGACAAGCTGCCACCATGGCACCTGTGAGAGCAACAAAAAAAAGACATCATTTCCTTCATTAAAGGCATGCAGGTAACACTTTGGGGAAGAACGCACAATGCTGAACAACTTAAACTACAAAACTGCCTATGCTATTGCTCAGATGAAGGGGACTGGTGAAGCTTGACTTGCTTCTACTACAAATGAAAACAGAGAATGGATAGAAGTCCATTAGTGTCTATAAACACATCACAGGGATAAATGCCAGGAAGGGGAAAGATCTTTGTGTGAAAACAGAAGATGCTGGCACAAGAATAAAGCAGTGTGAGCTTTTCCTGAATAAAATGCAAATCAGATGTCAACAGGTTTTTGACCAGAGAAATGATGTTCCGCAAGGAACAGCCTCCCTGCAGGCACAGTGGACCCAAATTCCCCAGTATTAAGAGCTTGCTAAGTTGCTAGAAATAAGTGACTGGAGCCTGCAATGGCTGGGAGTGGGACTTGATCACTTCCAGGATCCTCTCCAGTCTTCTTATTACTGAAGTACAGACCTGGCCAAAGTGGCAATGCAAACCCTCGGTACTCAAACCAATTTGTTATTTAAACTCAAGACATCCTGCATGCTATTCTGGCAATGCTCCGCCTGTCTGCTTGCATGGGGAAGACGTTCTGCCGCCTTCTGCCTTTCACCGTGCCCACAGCATGGCTTTGATTTGTTTCTCAGGTATGCATTTTTTGAGTAGAGGCTGATAATCAGATCACAGGCTTTGCTGCTGTAGGATGTGGGGTTGGTGTACCATATTGGTTTTTGAACTAGAGCTAAGACAAAGCATGCTCTTTGATCTCACCCTGTCTCTCTGGATTTCTAAAGAGCCTATCACCACAGCAGAGGAGTTGCAGACACTATCAGCCCACGGCATAGCTTTGTCAGAACTGAGAAGTTACTATATTTTTCAATCTGCTCACAGTAACTACTAACCCACCTTAGGAAATGCCTATAAATATAGAACATGTACGCAATAAGCAACGTAAAGCCGTCTATTGCAAAGGCAATTCTGGGGGCACACTCCAAGTGTCAACTTGGAGTTGATATAATAAGCTAAGATGCAGTAAGAACCTGCAGACACCTTAGAAGCTGAAAGTGTGGTCTCAGAGATTTAGTTCTCTCATTGCACAAATATTAGCATTAATCTGCCTGGCACACAAAAATACTTTTGTAAGACTAACAGGACATGTATTCACAGGACTTATGACTCCCTCAGACTTCTCCAATGACAGCATCACAACCCAAATTCTTCCTAATGCTCCTATCTCAGCGCTAATAATGAACAGCAGCTAAAGCTGGGGCACCTCATGGAGGTTTTCTGACTCTGACACAAAGCAGGAAGGCAAGAAATACTTTACAGATCTAAAAATAAACCCAAATAGTGAGCTTTTTCCATAGGCCTCTTTGCTTTCAGTGCCATTTCTATTTTGAGTTGTCTTTTTTCAGCCGTTTTGTGTAAGTGAAAAGAAATCTGATAAACGGGAAGCAGAATACTCCACATGCCACTGAAGGGCATACCAAGGTCAGGCCCTCCTACTCACCTTCCATTTCTGCTTTTGGCTAAATTGCCAACCAGACACTGAACAATTCCATATATTTATTGGAAAAGAAGGTAAGCAGATCTTAATTTTCCAGACAGAGATGTATGATAGCAGTGTAGGTTGCCCAGTCTGAGGAGTGGCTTCTTCCCATTTGCCTTCCTAACGAGCTGCATGATATGATCACCTCTGCAAGGGGCTCCGTCCCCATAGCAACAGTGGCTCCAGCCCACTCCCACCCCTCAGCACCCACACCATCCTCTCCCATTTGACTCTGCTCCACCTTTGGTTTGACCCACACCCCACAAAATAGTGCCAGAGCTGGAAAATGCATTCCATCATGCAGCTTCAAGGAACAAAACCCCTAGTGGCTGCGTTTTTAACTTTAAGGAGCTGCGATTTAAAAACAAAGCACAAAGCCCAGCAATTTTTGTCAATAATTATGCATAATAATGACAATTATATGATGTTCTTTACAGGGAAAACTTCAATATAAACAAAATATCGAAAAGAAAATATTAGCTTGATGTACGAGATGGGGAATTAGAAGCATCATGTTTTTCAGTTGAAATATGAAAACTATCAACATATGCAAATATGCAGAACTCTGCCTCTGCTACACTAGACATGATTCAATTTTTTTTTTGCAGCAAGTGACCTTAAAGATGAGATATAAAGGGAATATTAAAAACTACTTTTATTGTAAAAGAACCCTGCATCTGTATCACAAAGCCAAGATGCTACAAACCCCATTTCCTGTTTCCCTGTTGCTCTGCATGGGACACCCACACCTCCCCACACATTCCAACCACTGTGGGTGAGCCCCCAGGCCCTCCTGGTATATTCCCTCAGCTCTGCTGCTCCCCAGCACAACTGCACATGGAAGTCCCCCCATCAGCCACCGCACCCCCCAGCGCCACCACCACAGCACCCTCCGCAGCTCTCTCCCTGCTAATCCCTTCTTCTCACTGTCCTTCACAAATTCCCACATGGTGGGCGTACAGTGGGCAGCACATCCCGAGCTTTATCCTCTGAACCAGTAGAAAAACTACCACCTATCTTTACCCTCTCTGCATTCTGCCTGTTGTTGTTCAGGGGACGATGAGGCAGGCAGCAAAAGCAGTGGAAAAACTCATTTTTGTATGCTGCACCTCCCCATTTCTAAACCCTCTTTATTCGTGGAGCAGCGCAAAGCCGAGTGCAGATTGTGAGAAGAAAACCACACCAGGACATTCTGTCAAGGGGATATTTTTTTGTTTGATTTGTTGTTCTCTTAACCAAATAAACCTAATTCACGTTAAAAGTACCTGTTTGCTTTTTGTGTCTGAGAAAACGTAGGAATTACAATGTTAACATTTCCAAATGAAAAGATGAATTTCAAATTATCAAGCATATTCATTGCCAGCTATAACACACTGGCTGAAATTCACTTCTCTTACAGCCCCTATGCCCGAACCCCATATTAACCATATGCTTCTACAAACCAAGCTTAATTCTGTGCATAGCTTATAATCTGCTTTATTCCAATGCAGTTGCAAAAACCTATAGTTCCTGAAAATTTAAGCAACAGTAAAAAAGAAAACAAAGTATGAGACTTCCAAAATGATGCAAGAGACAGAACATTTGTCATGTATCACACAACACTTGCAACACTTCAAGTAAGTATTTGGTAGTGGCAGTATTTTCCAGAGCATCAAAATGTTTATTGCTGGCTTCAATTCCATTTATAATTTTGTACTGAGGTGTATAAGTTCTGTGGTTAATGTTGTAGAAAGTTACGTACGGTTGTTCACTCTATGAACAAAAATCAAAGTTTAGTAAAATTTCATGTTCAATTTCTGCCTCACCATATGGTGAAAGTTATGAATATGTACCTTATTTAGAAAGTTGTCTCATGGAATTGCTGGTTCTTTTCAACTTGGATGGAACTAGCCTGCTCTGATCCAGGAGTTGAACCAGAGGATGGTCACAGGTCCTTCCTGTTTGTATCAGCTTCTCAAGAGTAACAGTAACTGCTGAACTTAAGAGTCCTATGAACTACATTGTATGGGTTATAATCCTAACTGTTAGGATTACTGTTTCCAAGTAATTAGTTCTTAAAAATCCTTAGCCACAGATGTTGTGCACAGATTTGCACGCAGCAAATAAGTTATGCAATCTTTCAGTTGGAAAAGACCTTTGAGATCATCAAGTTGACCCGTACATGTCCACTACTAAACCAGATCTCTGAGCACCTCACGTGCTGTCTTTTGACTACTTTTCCAGGGATGGTGACTCAACCACCTTCCTGGGCAGCCTCTGCCACTGCTTGATAGCCCTGCAATAAAGCTATGACCAGTCTCAGAACTGTAACTCATAGAGTTTGCATCCTAGCCCTACTTCCACCGGGACTATAAACAGGGCAATCCCCCTCAGGCTCCCAGCTGGGGATCAGCTGGGTGCTGGCAAAGCCTGGCTGCTGGGAACCAGCACAGGCGCTGTGCGCTGCAAAGAGCCTGCCCAGAGCCTCCCGTTTACATGGGGCTGTTGTACGAGGGACTGGACATTCACAGAAGGAAAGCAGCCTCTACTCCAGAGAGATTCCCATCTTAATAAACAGCCAACGTCTAACAGACAAAACACATCTGTAGAGCACATGACGCTGACAACCTTGACTGCTCCCTCTTGTATTAATTTTCTTAATCCAGTTCTCCATGACTCAGTCCCTGCTCACACCATGAGAGCATCTTTCTGGCCTGTGGCTTTTCAAGGCACAAAGAAACCAGTAAACCTCTTTTCCCTCCTCCCCTTCCCCAAAGCATACTTGTGAGTTTCCCATTGTTGTTTTGACAAACCTTCGCTTTTCAAAACAAAGGTTTTGAGACACAGAATCAGTTTTGTTGACTCTTCAAACTTCAATTTCTTGCCAGTTCAGCTTCTCAAAGGCTGAGGAGTGCCAGGGCTTTAGAAACTGGGCCTGAATCGGTCTCAGTCTTTTGAACCCTGAGCTTCTTATTAGCCCACCAGGCAAACAGCCAAAGCTCTGAGCTGCTAAGGGAAGCCTGTCAATTGTTTCTAGCTACTTAGCTTCTCCCTGTAATTGAGAACTTTTGTTTCCATGGGATTGAGTAATAGCCAGTTTAATTCCAATACAGAAAAAATTTATTTTGTTTTTCCTCTTTGTACATGGAAAACTCAACACTTTAATATCTTTCGCCATATAAAATAAGCATGTAAAAAGATTGCACAAAAAGGCAATCTTGTAGCTATATACTCATTAAGAAAGTAGGCAATAGCAGACCATTTGATTGACAAGTCTGTTAAGTACAGTTTGTGCTCTTCTACCACCTTTCCCTTCTGCCTGGACAGAAAACCTCAAATCTATTATGTCTGGAGGATCTATTTGCCCTACCTTTAAACGAAGGCCACTGCTGGCATATTAGCCTGCCAATAGAATCTTTTTCCACTCATGCTTTATTCTTACATGTGCAGTATCATTTTTTCCCCTCCCCTTACAATACATGAAGTTTTCTACACAAAATAACAACTAACTCACCGAGGAGGGCGTTCTGAATACAGCAACACTCTAGACGTCATCAAGACTTGTAAATCCCTTGCAATGTAACTTCATTTGGAATTCACTTCCAAATGCAACATGCACAGCAGTCCTACTTGGTGTTCATGGAGGCCCCAGGAAAAAAAAAAACCTCACCACACAGGGATTAACATAAGTAGGAAAAAATTGGATAAATCCATTTTGTCACTTCTCCATCAGAACCAGACAAGATAATTTGCACAGCTAACTTACCCACACCTTTGAAAAGGGACCTGGGCTGAGGAAGGTCTCCCTGCTGAGATCCTGTTTGGTTTCCTGCCAGCACAGCTATTATTTCTCACTTTGTTTCTGTTACAATAACATCTAAGAGCCTCAGTCCTTGAAGGGAAACCCACTGCCACCCAGTGTACAAATATGCAACAAAAAGACCAGTCCTTGTAGTACTGGAGTCTCACTACTGAGCTTGAAGCAAACTGACAGAGGAACACAGGTTTTCCCTGTTACACTGATGGTAGCTCCCTACTGACAAACAGAATCCTGGGAATCTGAGGTCAGATCCTGCAGTGCCTTTTACTGAGAAAAGGAGCAAACAAACTGTGTAGTACAGTCAAAGAAAGCAAGGAAAAATTAGTTAAATGATGACACTCCTGTTCATAATTTCCCCAGGATTTCTGAGCACTTACACAAGCAGTGCTGAATGCTGCCACAATATGAATAATGAAACCCGATGGCTTTGTTCACGAATCACTGTGCACTGCAATCAGCTCTACCAAATGCAATGCCACGCACATCCCTCGTGTGAGGTTCCTTTTCGCTTCTTGAATCTGAAGCATGCTACTCGCAATATTATAAAGCAAGGTACCTAGAAGGCCTTCCAATATGATTAGAAAGGAGAGACAGATAGGACTGAGCTTGGAAGAATGAACAAAGCCCATGTTATTCATTTAGTATCGTTACTTTAAAAAAATTGCTTGGACATGCTGTCAAACCTGATCCAGGAAAACACTGTCTTGAGCATTCCTGAAATTGGCTAAGTGGCAAGATCAACCAACATCAACAAAAAAGCTTTCAAATCACTGGAAGTATTTAGGAATAATAAATGAACTGTCTTCAGGACTGTTTTATACAGTAATACTTGTACCTTGAATGGTACAAATACCTCTACTATAGACAGAGTCCATCACTGGGAGATCTGCTTTTGTTTAACTAGGACTATCAATTATATTTGATGATCCATTGCTGCGTGTTATCCAGGGCCTTTGCTGCAACCACAGAGGTAGTCAATATTTCTACCCAACTCGAGCATATGGAAGTTGCCCAAAATAAAAGGTTCTGTGGTAACAAGCTCTGCAAAAAAGCAGTATTGAATCTGCAGCAAACATTTGAGTTTATTAAAAAAACCCACAACCCATAAGGCCATGCACCAGAGAGGGAAATACTGAGCAGACTGTGTTGATAGTGGATCTAACCCAACTGGTCTAGAATCTGTTTTAAACCATTAAAGGGAATCTGTGCCCTCCTAAGCCAGAGGAGCCAGTGTTGTCAGGATGGCACAAAACTTTGGGACAGGAGCGACTAGGAATTGCAAGGGAAACTGGTACTACCCTACCTGGCCTGTTATTCAATGGACAATACCAGGTGACAGGACAGCCCTCAACATTTCATCTTTATTTTGTCAGTTTGAATTTACCTCAGATCAGCAATGGTCAGGAAGAGTCACTTCTTTAAGATCAGACTGGACTTCCCTCTCTACTCAGTACCAAAATACTGATCCTGCCGAACACCATTAATGGCTGAAGGGTCTAAGTAAACAGTACTGGCAACACTTCCCTCCAAACCAAAAGAAATACCTCCATTCTCCTCCTCAAAGACCACATTTTTGTTGGAAATTCTACTATGTCCTCCTATAAAAACATTATTAATTTGTAACATTCAGCCTTGTAAAGATATATATCAAATTATTAAAAAATCTAGTATTTCATTCCTCCAAAATAATGTTTTTTGTTAAAGGAGTATTCTTATTTTTTTCATAGAGTTTATTTTAAATCAAAACCAAGTGCAAATTTAAAGCTTTCAGAATATCCCAGAGATGTTCTGTCAGCTGCAAAAATCCATGCAGAAATTTCAGTCTCTCTCACGGAGGGCGGGTTGTCTGTAATAAGACATCATTGCCAGATGCACTTAGTATCTTGGATGGGAGTCTCGTCTGAGTCAATATGAACTGAAAACATTGCAGTCTTCGGTATTCCTTCATCTCTTTGCAGGTCAAGACTGAGACATGCACTGCCGTTTCACAGGCGGTTATCTGCTTTGTGATTGAAAAGGGGATTTTTCTTTTTTCCTCTAGGACTGTCACTTGGGCACCTTTACAGGCAATAAAGAAAGAAAAAAATAAAACAATACAACCTAACTTGCTTATTAAGGGCATTGATGAAGGGGAACGAAAGCCTAACATGTCTACAATAGCTCTGGACCAGGCACGGGTAACCTAGACCTTGATTTATGGGGATTCTAATGCACATCGTGAACATCTCCTTTTACAGTTCAGCAGTGGAGTTGGGGAGGAATGGCTGAAGCTGCTCTGCTCTAGCTCAGTCCATAGACCATGCAGTGCAGTCTTCCTAACCACACAGCATTTTAATTCCTTGTACAGTCACAGGCATCAGACTTAATGTGGATTTTGTTTGGCTATTGATAGAGTTGGCATCCAGTCAGAATTACACTTGCTTCTTGAACTTGCTGAAGTACAGAGTTCTTCAGATCCCATCAAATGGGGCTAAACCCTTGGCTATACTGCAGTGGAGCAGGATGACTGCAGGGGGTGTAGACATGCAAGCAGAAAATAGCTTCCTTACAACAGCAACACTGTCTCAGCGATGTGTGTTTCAGACAAGGCACCAGAGATAAACTGGGTACAACATGTATGTATCCCGGGTACAACAAACAGGTCTATGGCAGTAGAAAAGGATTACACTTAAGCCTGCTCAGCACATCTTACCACTTGAACCCATCCCAGAATCAGATCTTTAGTGCCACTGCTACCTCACACCACTGAATTGAGCATGAATAGATTAAGCACGACCACACAGGAATTGTTATAGGGTATAGGTATTAAGTATTAATTTGGTTTGCTTTAGCATTAAAGACTGAGAACAATGCTCGAGGATGCACTCTCTGTTCTCAAAGAGCATAACCTAAACAAAATCTCCTTCATAAAATGTCTGATCATAATTTTTCAAATAGATGTAGAAGCTATTACAGCAATTTTGACACTTTCAAGCTCTGTTCTAAAACTTTTCTTCTAAGAGTGGTAATTTCTCTTAATGTTCCTGCATATTTTCTTTCAAAAGCTTTCTGTATTTGGTGCTGAGAGGGAAGTACTAGCTGATAGTACAGTGAAATTGTTGCCTCGAGACAAATTGGCATTCATCATTCAAGCAGAAAAATAAATTAAGTGCAACATTTAGGCACTCTGCATTAGGTTAAAAAAAAAAATCAACAAAGCGAAAACAAATGTTATGTCAACTATCGACTGCAGAAACTGAATAAACGAGTAAAATACTTCTCCAGTACTTACACAGCCGTATAATGCATGACATACTTAAGAGTATGAAGACTTTTTGTAGGAACCAGCAATCAACTTGAATTTTTTTGGGTGGAAATGCCACCCAAATCCCCAAAGCTACACCCACCATTTCAGTATTTCAGTTTGGTAGTTAAAAGTAGTGATAGCAATATTATTACTATAGAAATTTTTTAGGCATGATTATGATTTTTGCTACAGTCTATATCACTGCTTTACCGTGCCTTTCAGGAACCTCTTTCTTCTTAAAGGATTCAAGGGTGCTCACACATTACAAATGCACATAGTGGACTAAAGTAGATCATTTTACACACCAGTAAAACGAAGCCATCTCCGCAGATGAGAGTGTCAATTCTGCTTTCCTCCAATGCTGCAGGACAGGAAAGGGGATGGTAATATTCTAACGTAATGAAGTTCACTACTGTTAATATCTGTCACTCAGCACAAGCCTCACCAGCACTTACTACAGAGCTTATTGCTTGTCACTTGGACCTCATGCACAAGAGGCATTACTGTTGTTGGACTTTTGCAGCATAGAAAGGTGTTCTGGTAAGCTTCTACCATGAAAAAACAGTGGGCAAATTGCCAATAATTCATATAGTTTTGTGTCAATCACCATCGCTCTGCCAGGGACATCACATTCTTATTCCTATTCTGGACTAATTTAATGTTGCATCATTAGAAAATTGTTACCTTTCCACTCATCCTCTTTACCCGATTACCACTAAAAACACTGTCACTCCATGCACCAAATTATAGTTGACCTCTGCAGCTAATTCCTCCTCTTGAAAACTGTCCAGCTATTCCTCTTCAGAGACTAGAGTTCCTCTTGCCTTCTCCATTATTTGGCTCTTATCCAGAGCTCTAGTCCACAAGCGAGCAGCAGCCAGGCTGACTTCCTCCAACACAGCTGGGGCTGGTACCACTCAGACATGGCCTAAACATTTTCACGGGTGGCTATAGAAGCAATTTTAAATCCTGTTTTCCCTTCCAAAATCGATCTTTTCCTCTTTTGTCATGTCACCACAACTCAATTGTTTAGCAGAGGAGTTCAGGATTGAATTACAAGTGTGGTATCTGCAACACGCCTACTACATACTTATTTTATTTAAGGCACGTTGACGTGATGCAAAGTCCTTCTACACCAAAACTGACCCAAGCAATCAGCACGTGAGGGGTATGGGGTTTTGTATTTTCAAGCTTTTTCAACAACACAGGATGAGGCATGTAACCCTCAGTGCTCTGAATGTCTTAAACAGAGCCAACAGATTCAGAAACATCCTAGCTGCAGGTAACCAAGTGTGCTAGCATGATATATCATAATGAAAAAATATTGAGGGGTATTTGTTTCAGGACACAAGGCCTTTAGAGGGCTACTTCAATGTGCTTAGAGCTACTAGCTCACTTACAAATCTGATGTTCTCATTGTTAGGGGCTAAGAAAATGCTAACCCTCATAAGTCATTCAAGATATAACAGTGATAACAGTGTGAAAGATACCCTCATTCTCCTCCATCCCCTAGACATCACTGACTTTCACTCAGTGCAGCTGCTATGCTGCCTCCCACTCCCTAGGGCTTTACCTCCATGCCAAGAAGGTGCTCATGCCTACTTCTCCTGATGCCTTTCAGGTAACTTTCCCCCCCTCTTTCCTCATACATGGCTTGTCCCCAGCTTTTCATTTCTGCCTGACACCAAAGGAGAAACAAACACGACAATTTTATTATTAGTTTGTAATCCTCCTCCACATTCTTCCTTTATCTTGTTCCTTGTCATCTTTCCTCTAAGAAAGTGTGTGCCCCACATCTCCTTAGAGTCATATCTGTGCTTCCCATAGAGCATGTTAATTCATCACAACAATCTGGGTTAAGCAAGAGACACCTATTCCAGGGTGGTTTGCCAAGCCCTGAAAGGGTCAAAACCCTGTACATTACACTGGTAATATACAGTCCCACTGACCACTAAGCAAAACGAGTCTATACAACTCTTCTCACTCTATGCATTCAGCAGAGCAGAAAATTAGTCCCTGTTAGTGCCCATAGGATAAATCAGAGAAGAGTAGGGTTTTTAAGGAGGTTTCTTATTAAGAAGAACAACAGCAATAACAATAATTCAGCTCCAAAAGCTCAGGTTAAAGCTCTTTTCTGCCTAGCACTCAGGGCGGTAACCACTGTTCTTTCCCATCAGGTAATAATAATTCTTAGAACAGAGTACTTAAATGCAAGTAGTGCCACTCATTTGCTCTACGTGTCATCAGATCATGTAGATGAGAAGACAAGATTTAACAAACAAGATGCTGGTGAGGTGAGTTATGAGAGAGGGTAAAGAAAGGAATTAAGGCAGCAGTAGCTGAGGTTATATTTTTCAAAAGATTAAAGGGGATGGAGAGTCACAGAAGAGTCATCTCATCTATCAAGGCCACATCTCTTTCCCAAATCATTGTGGGGTCTTGAATGATTAAATAATAGAAGAAACCCAGAAAATCTGAGCCAGAAGAGGTCTTAAAAATATGAAAAAAACCCCAGCTCTGCAAGTGTATAGATGTGATTTGTCCTCTCTGCGTGCTTCCCAAGAACTATTACAGTCGGGCTGTGTACTTACAAAGTCCAGTCACATTTTACCAGGTCAGAAGTACTCATTAAGCATTCAATATTCTTTTAAAGGGAACCTACAGGTGGGAAAGCTTCACCTACTAGAATGTATTAACAGCAAGCAAGGAATTTGGATGGATGCCACTTTCTGGCATGAAATATCTGAAATTGCTTAGGTACTAAACCATGCTGAAGCAAAGATAGTCTCGTGTGAAAAGGTCATCCTTCTGCTGCTTTCCCTGTTTTTATTTTTTGTCTCTTTCCGTCGTATGTCACCGTTCTTGTACCACCTTTTGCTCACAACCTACCAGTGGCAATTTCTCTATCACTTGTCTGACACAAGACCTTCCCTTACGTTTTCTTCTCCCTGTGCATAGATATATACACTCATATTTTGCAAAGAGCTCCAGGGGTCAAAGTAGCAAAATTCAGTGGTTAACTCTTTCCTCTTTCAGTCTCAGGCAACTTGACACAGACCATACACAACCTCCCTATAAGAGGGGAGAGATTACTTTGAATCAAAAGAGGTGGAACAAGTGTTAAGCACACACTGCAGCTGAAAAGGAAATCTGCTATGCTGTTTTAAATGAGAACCTTCCTGCAATTTCCCTGTTTCAAGGTGATTATTCTGTAGTAATATATAGTGAATGACAAACATTTTGTTGGTGAATAATTTGAGTATTTTCCTTTGTATGTAAAGCTGACCTTTATAATGAACACTACTGTACTAGAAAGGTTCTGCATAACAAAAACATTGTACAGTCAACATCTGTTATTCAAAAGACCTGAGGGCTAGAAAAAAATTCACAGTAAATCATTTGACCTAAATATGTTTTGCTCCATGATATAAAATATACTTTTACTGTCTGACTTGCCAAATTCTTCTTGCCTTAGCATGACACTGTTAACAGAAGTAAGCAATTTATGTAACCTTTATGTTTAATGTTGTAACTAATTGTTATTCTTTAATAGTCTATAAGTCATTTGTCACACAGCAAATTGTAGACGCTAAAGACAGATGGACCACCAGATGGACCCTGGGAAGGATTGGTTAAAATGTCAGTGATAAGCTAACAAAATGAAATGCAGTAGACTGAAGAGACTATTCAGCTGAAAAACCTGTTTGCAGAAGTGGGTTTTGTATTATTCACATTCATTAACACACACTTCAACCATGCTGTGTTGACATTTTCTGTTTTGAGACTTCAAAGCAGACATAGCTTTTATTTTCTTTACCCAAATGCTTGTTTGATGATTTAGATCGGCAAAAGTGACCCTAGTGATTAGAGGTGATCACTTTTGCCATCAAGGAACTTAATCACAGTTATAATTAGCCCTCAGACTCCCAAGTGCACCAGTTCAGAGCTCAAACAAAGAGTCAATACATGCATGAATTGCATTGACCAGAAGTGAATGATGGGTTGTTTCTGGTAAACTAGCATGACTTAGATTCCCTGATTCCAGCCATGCGTATACTTGTAACGCTAATTATGATAGCTTCTTTGGGCCTATCCATGAAAATCTCATTAAATAAATGGAAAAATCTTCAGTGGGATCAGCATCCTGGACACAATGCATGTATCTTCCACTAAATCAGCAGCGGGGGCAAGATAAGATTGGTTAATAAAGACACTAGGGAGAAGCTCTGCTGCATAGCAGGAACATACAAAACACAGAGGTTTATCCATTCCCCTATTTCATATGGTTTTTCATCCATTGTTTGAAGAAAGTAGCTTTTTCCATGGAAAATCAGATAAGAACAACAAACTCTTGCAACCCTGGCTGTAATTCTTTACCAATTCCATATATCAGATCTCTCTATGACTTCATACGGGATATTTTGATGGTCCCAAGCACAAATTAGTTATCACCAGAGAAACAAAATCTCATTTTTACTGAGTTGCTAGATCTAACTACCATGAGTGTTGCCTATAACCAAATCAGGAATTCAAAAAAAATCACAGCAAAATGAGGCATTGAGAATAATTCTCCATTTTGCTGTAATTTGAAACAATTGCCAGAGGTAAAAAAATACCTGTTGAAGAATTATGTTCAACTTAATTTTTTCTTGTTCTACAACTGGAAGTTTATGAAATCAATTGTTTTCACTGCAAATATTTAGAACTGGGGGAAAAATAACAAACCAAAACAAAAAAACCCAACCTCTGTCATATCTGTCATGTTTATCATCTGACCTAACAAAGTTATTAGAGCTAAAACCCACAGAACCCATTCCAAAACACAACAGTGAAGTAGGTTGATCTTATGGATATCTTATCTAGGGATGCGCTATTATTTCCCATCACTATAGATCTTTAAGTATTTCTAAAAGGCATGCTGCACGTAAAAAGCTAAATAAGGGAAAATATATTATGCAGCAGTTTAAAGGAGATAGTCATAATAGCCATAATATTCCTTTTTGTTAAAATGCACCATAAATCAGTTTGACATTTTCTACCAGCAAACAATAAAGCACAGAATGAAGTTACGTTCACATGTGTTCATACTTCATAAAAATGATGAAGTGCTCCAAAAATACTAATGGGAGACTATGCAAAATCCAGCAACATAAGATACACGACTGTGTCCAAATATATTGAAGCCCAAACGCACAAAGTGGTTTCCTTATGATCTAAACCAATTATGATTCTGAAAATACTCATTTTCCAAGTGCTGCCTTTACACAGTGTACACACTGCTCCTTGGGTTTTGTGTCCTGGAGTTATCATCATCAATTTATGACCTCGTACATATCCAGTTTACATAACGTTACAGTCACCTCATACAGCAGGAAATTTTATTACCATTCAGGAACTAAAACAACTCAAGATCAAATCCAGTAACATCAGTAACACTTTCTAGTGCGAACTCTAGTGCTAGCGTTCAGAAGCAGAAAAAAAGATCCAAAGGCTCAAACTCCAAGGTTTGTCAAATCAGACTCTTCCACCAAACACAAACTTATTTCTCACTGCTTTGAAGTTAGCCATGAAAGTCAACCCTGAGCTTACAGCATCAGCCTCAAGTCATTTGGCGACCATCAGAAAGCCATGTGGGTATGGTCCCAAGTCATCATTACTGAGCTGAAAAGCCACCATGCAGATTCCCTGCTTCTACCTGCTTATTGCCACTTACAACCCTGCAGCAAACAAACTGAGCAAACATTTTTCAAAGCGTTCCTTGTTTTGTTTTGCTTTGGTTCTGTGACCCACCTTAAATTCCTGACCTCAACAGGACAAGTGAAAGGGCAATAAATGGGCATGGGGCAAGAACTTTTTATAGTCTTAAAGTGCTATCACTCTAGAGGACATCTCAGAATCATAGGCTCACAGAATAGGTTGGTCTGGAAAGTATCTTAAAGATGATCCAGTTCCAACCCCCCTGCCATGGACAGAGACACCTTCCAGTAGACCAGAAGAAGTTTTATTATAGTGACACAAGTAGAAGGACATTAGAGTATTCAACACAAAAAAAAAGAAAGAAATATGAAGCTGTCCAGAAGAGATGTTCTGTAACAACATTTCCATTTTATCTGTTCTGATACCAAACTTGCTGCAAACAAATTCTTATCACCTCAGAAGAATTTCTATGCAGTTTACTAGTCATTAATATTAAAAGTTACCAAGGAGGCTCCCCACATATTCTTTGCCATAGCCAGGATGATTTTAGAATTCAGATCTATAGGATTTTTCAGCAGGGCAGACTATTTTCCATTGAATGTAGCTTGAAGTTATGGCGATCTTCGCTATAATCATTTCTGGCAATTCATACCCTTCTCAGTTAAATGAAGAATATAAGAAACTGTGATTTTTCAGTCAGTAAGTTAGGCTTACATTAAGGGAGCTAATAGGATTTGAACGTAACTCATGAGTTGTAGTTCAAAGTTCTTGATTGCTATTTTCAAGTGTTTGATTTTTTTTTTTAAGAAAAAAGGAATTGAAAACTTAAAAGTTTCCTGATAACAGCTTCTTCTGAAGAAATATCCAGGGAAGTTTAATATGCTGAGAAGATTACATCATTATCTCTTAATATACACAATATAAACACTTGAAAAAATAACAAAAATATATTATAAAAGTATAGTCAAAGTAGATTTGTAGCCATGGTACAGATTGATAGAACAGATTTGTGGTCATAATAATTCCACTTTGTTGAAAAATTATTCACACTGAGCAAACCACCCTGACAAACACCACCGTTTCTGAATGTATACACACACATTCAAACTAGATCAATATGTGTGCATACACATGCATACAACATTGTCCACTGTGGATCCAGTTTACTCACAGGCAATGGCATTGAGCAGCAGCTGTGCTTAGTCACTGATAACATGACATAATATTAGGATATATACTACTACACATCCCAGAAATAATTCCCTAGTCATAGGGAGCTGGAAAAAGAATAACAGGTTTGGAAAGAGCCATGCATAGCCTAGTGGTGTAACAGCTTTGCAAAGAGGATTCTATGTCAGCTGAACATCTTGAAACCATAGACTCTCTGGTTAGTTTTGTCATATTTCAGTGGTAAAGATAGTAGATTTAGCTTTTAGACAAGAATCTCATATATTTGAAGTCCCACAAATATATTGTGAAATGAGCATATTCAATAGTGCCACTTGTAAGATTCCGCTGATGTTTGATAACATCTCTAAAAGTTTGTAGAATTTTCAACTATGACCCGAAAACCAACACCAAAGGCATCACTATCTTTTCTTTAGCTTATAGGATTAAACATATTATATTCCCATGGACAGCTATACTTTGGTATTTAGTCTAATTCTTGGGATGAAAATTTAGTAAAGCTTTCAGAAGCATAACAGAAATAAAGACGAACTTAGCATCCAGTCAGGATAATAAAATAAAAAGGATAGTAAAAACAGACAATGGCTTTCCCTTTTTATTATTTATTATATAAAAGTGGCAGCACACGTGGCTGCAGCCATGGTAAGGTCCATTGCATGAGGCACTGTACAAACATGTAGAGCAAAAGGGACTCTGCCTCCAAGAGCCAGCTGTGTAAGTGCATATACAGGCAGTATTTTTCAGATGGATATTAGCGAACACACATCACACTTCAAACCAGCCGTTATAAACAAACCCAAGCTAATAAACTACATTGAAGGTTTAAAAAGCCTCCATAGTGCAAGCTCGTGTCTTCTAGACAGAAAACTGACAAATCTTGCTTCCCCTGAAGAGTCAGAGCAGGAAAAGCATGGCAAAAGGGATTGAAGCACCAAGCTGAGTTACTCAAATTTATTCAGCAAGCCAGTAGCAGTCACTAGCAGAGACTGTATTTGCCATCTTCCCACAGTGACCAAGCTGCCACTGCTGGAAAGCGAGACTAAATTAACACTAAGGCAAAACATTTCACAGTAGCTTAACAGTCCTGGCTCCTGCACACTTGAACTGACTGCATCTCAGACTGCAGAAAAGGTATCTTTGTCTTCAGAGTAACCTCTTTGGAAGCTAACTGGGTAGCACTACCACTTCTGTGCCTACGTACCCAGGGTCTCTGCACAAGAAAATCCAGGCACACTCAAGAACATATCACTTTCCCTATCACAAAGCTGGATGCATCCAAGGTGTCCTCAATTACAGGATGGAGTGCAATCACTGAAATACTTTTCCCTTTCTATGGGCTCTGCACCCATTTATGGGAATGCTGTATTGTCAGACTCATCATACAGAGTACTATTCTTAAACACAGACTGAAAAATATAGTCATGTCCAAGTCCTCAGGATATTGTAAACAAGAGCTTATTGATTGTAAAACTGAAGGTCCTTCAAATTCAACATCCCACTTTCAAAAGCTGCTAGCTGTGAAGACTTCAAAAAAGAGTGTAAGAATTAGTGCAATCAAAGCGCGATACTTCTCTTGCTAGGGAGGTTTTGCCATCCCCTGTAAAGAAGGTTTCTTCAGGGCATCATGATGACAGAAGGCTACCAACGGCTAATATGAGGGGGGGTTAATTCATTATATCTTGTCTTTACTGTGCTGATGAGCTCCAAGATTTAATTACCTGCTGTGCATAAAGAGTCTTTTTTTTTAGTAGTTAAATCTGATACCCAATAATGTCATTGTTCATTTTTTTGTCCTCAATATTGTGAGACACCATAAATAATCACCCCCTCCTATTCACCTTTTATTCTCCTATTCACTTTCTCTGAATACAATACCAGATCTTTCACTCAGACATCCATCACTCTGAGGTTAAACTGTCATTATCATACAGGGTGAAAGTTTTATTTTTTTAAGTTTTGTCATGCCAGAAACATTCACAAGGATTTTTAATATCCTTTGCAAGATTGTCTCTGCATATATTTGTAATTCACACGTTTTAACTTTTAATAAAAATGGCTAAACCATCCCATCTGCATAACACAGATATAGCCTAGTTTCATCTTTCATTCATTATTAACAGATAGAACTCAGTTATTTATGAGAAGTTTCTTAGTCACTTCTGCATATGCCTGTTCAGCTTTTTTATCTAAAAAAAATTAGATCTTTGTAAACAATTTCAAGAGCAATAGTTTCAGACTTGTGTTCAAGGGCTTAAATACTCCTTGAAAAAGTTACTTTCGATGACTGCAAATATGTTTGTGGTCTGTAATTTTTCTTCTGTTTTAGATCTTCATTTACCCCAAGCTTAGGAAAGGAATAGGTTAGACTTCTGTCAGTACTCCTACCCTGGTCAGTTATTTCAACAATATTTAAGTGTTGGCAAATAATCTCTATCTTACACACTGTGTAATTCAAAGGATAGAACAAGCTGCTAGCTACCACATGGGAATTTTTTTTCCACCGTTGGGGCCTGTTTTTTAAAGATACTACCACATATGCAGTTCATGTAGATCACTAGAGATCTCTTGATTTCACCAAAGCCATGCTCTTTTATAAGCTGGGACATTTTGGCTTTGCAGGGTCTTCAAAGATGCTTAAAAGACAGGGCACATCCTGTAACCAAGAGAGCCAATTTCAGGTCCTCTCCAGCATGTGTGCTGAGAAACTAAGAAATACACAGTTAGATAATTCTGCTCATGCTGCAAAGGGGAATCTGCAAATCTAAGTCTCCATGAATGTGATGAGTTTGTTTTCAGCATTTCAAATGCCCATCCCACAGCTGACGTCCCTGACTTTTTTTTCCATGAAAACTGACAGATATGTCCTTACAGTTTGTGGGTGACCACAGGACTGCCCAGATCAATTCATAGAATGGTTTGGAATGCCTCCAGGGAGGGAGCATCCACAACTTCCCTGGGCAACCTGTTCCAGTGCCTCATGACAAGTTTTTTTCCTTATGTCTCCTTTAAATCTTCCCCTCTCCGATTTACAGCCATTCCCCCTCATCCTGTCACTACATGTCTTAGTGAAAAAACATCTAGGTCAAAGTCCTGTCTGTGCCAGTAGCTAAAAACTAACATGATATATATGTATTTGATACAGCAAATGTATGGAATATTTATCAGAAATCTTCTCCCAACATTCAATGATTTTGAGACTCTGCAGACTTCACGCTCAGACGTAGCTTTCAGCTTTGTGGTCAATGCAGCTATTCAGTCTGCACACATTTACACAGGTATAATGAAGAGTTTTTTACTGATACAGATAAGAGAGGAGAACAGGAATCACACTCCATTGTGAACATCACTAACTGATCACACAATACCATCTATAAGAAGAATTAAGTATTTTATTTGGCTAAAGGGAAAGAAAGCAGGAGTTACACCAAATAAAAAAAACCCAAACATTCATTACAGGGCCTTGATGGTTTCAGCATCAAAGCCATCAGTATGAGAATGATCTGCTGACCTAAGCAACCTAGCCGTCACAATCATTAAGTTTCAAACCCTGAACAAGGCTTATAAATTCAGCTTTATGAGTGGACCTAACAGTGAATATTCTGACAAAGCATTTTTTTGCCCCCCCCATGAGAAAAATTTGATTAGTTGAAATGCAAATATCTCATGGAAGTGTTGTTCCTAATCATGTTTTTAAGGGCAATAGGTCCTTGCCTTAATAGAATGTTAAGCCCAGGACAGCCAATACCACCAACCACTAGTGCTTCATCTACTTTTTAATTGCCCCATATTGCTCTGGCTGAGTCTGACTGGGAAACTAGACCCGTTTGGCATATCCCAGAAGGTATCTACTCCTACTATTAACTACTTTTGTCTGTTTTTTCTGTCTTCTGCCAAAACTCTACTGCTTTATAGAAATAAATATTAACCTAGAGAAAGAGACAACACAGCTCCAAATGCAGGTGAAGGGGTGGGATGCAGATTCAACTCCAAACTCAATGAGTGCTCATTTGTATCCACTAGGAAAATCAACAAGACATCCACAGGATAGCTGGAACAGCCTCAGGAACACAGGCCTCATCTGGACTCTGACTGCCCAGGATCAAACCATCAGCGCGAGCCAGGCAGAACAATGGTTTGGATTGCAGTCTCTGTGATCCAAAGGCTGATCCTGTCCCTCACAGCCGATTCCCTAGAAACTGAAGCAGCATAAGGACAAAAATGGAACTGAAATCAGGAAGCATTTTGTGAGAAGTAAGTTTGAGAAGAAGGCAAAAGCCTTCTCCTAAGGGAAATGCTGCGATCCTTGAGGGCCCTGGCTTTTAAAATCAAATGTTCATAGGCTGATTTGATTTCAACTTTCTGAAGTGAGCACTTCATTTAATAGAATCCATAATGAACTGCAGGGCCCACACAGGTCATATCCTAAGACTGCTTTCTTCTGTGGCTTGTTCTGAATGTTTTGACGTCCTGATCCAGTGAGATTTAGAGGTAGTTCTTGAGAGACTCCAAGCTCTTTGAACACATTGCAGTCAACAAAAACGAAGGCACTTAGTATCTCTCAGGAACAGGCTCTTAGAGATTAAAGGCTGCAATCATTTCAAAATATGAGGGAGTTATGTACTTAGTTCACCTGCATATTGATGCAGAACACAGACATTAAGTATAAGGCAGCTAAAGGCAATTATTCCAATCATTAAAATTTCTAATCAGAGTAACTTTGAATTTTGTATTATGCCACAGATGCAAGAGAAACAATCACAGAAGTAGTCACCTTCTCATTTTCAAGGAGACTTGTACATTTTGAAGTACTAAATACTAACCTTCAGCTACTTTGTGCAATGCTTAAATCACACAGGTTTTGTTTAGAAAAAGTGGTTTAATTACACGTAGAAGCAGGAAATCTTGCAAGATGTTAAAGCTGTATTGCCATGATACTTCCTTCCCTGTGAAGCTAGGGAAGCAATTTCTCATAAAAAGTCATCCATTTTCACAATGATTAGTATCAGTTAGAAAGGAAGCAAATTAGAACCTGGGATTTAAACATACCCTTTTCCATAAATATCTTTAATTATTAAACTGATTGAACCAACTCTACCTTTCCTTTGGTACTGTGACTGACCTTTGGGTTGCTTTATACCAAGTACCTGCAGTTGCTGCACACTGGGTAACAGCTACAATACAGAAGGTGATCTTAAAAACCATCAGTGACAAATCAGAGGTCAAAAATCTGTTCTACTCATCAAGGGACATAGTACAGGACAAAGTTGCTCACTCATGTTGAAGTCCTGTTATGATGACTTCCTTGGGGTTAAGCACTCTGTACCAGATGAATCATAGAATCGCTAGGTTGGAAAGGACCCACTGGATCATCGAGTCCAACCATTCCTAACAATCCCTAAACCATGTCCCTAAGCACCTCATCCACCCATCCCTTAAACACCTCCAGGTAAAGTGACTCGACCCCCTCCCTGGGCAGCTGTTCCAGTGCCCAATGACTCTTACTGTGAAGAACTTTTTTCTGATATCCAACCTGAACCTCCCCTGACGGAGCTTCAGGCCATTCCCTCTTGTCCTGTCCTCTGTCACTTGGGAGAAGAGGCCAGCTCCCTCCTCTCCACAACCTCCTTTCAGGCAGTTGTAGAGAGTAATAAGGTCTCCCCTCAGCCTCCTCTTCTCCAGGCTAAACAACCCCAGCTCTCTCAGCCGCTCCTCATAAGACTTGTTCTCCAGCCCCCTCACCAGCTTTGTTGCTCTTCTCTGGACACGCTCCAGAGCCTCAACATCCTTCTTGTGGTGAGGGGCCCAGAACTGAACACAGTATTTGAGGTGCGGTCTCACCAATGCCGAGTACAGAGGGAGAATCACCTCCCTGGACCTGCTGGTCACACCGTTTCTGACACAAGCCAGGATGCCATTGGCCTTCTTGGCCCCCTGGGCACACTGCTGGCTCATGTTCAGCCGCTGTCAACCAACACCCCCAGGTCCTTCTCCTCTGGGCAGCTCTCCAGCCACTCTTCCCCCAGTCTGTAGCACTGCGTAGGGCTGTTGTGCCCCAAGTGCAGGACCCATAATTTGGCCTTGTTAAACCTCATGCCATTGGTCTCATGAAGATCTCATTAGTTACTGACTCAAGACAGGGCTTATAGCACACAATTCATATCACCTTACTGTAGCAGGCTTGAGTGAGAATGACATGCCCTGAACCTTATTTTTATCGCTTCCATATATTAGGTGGGAGAAAAGGGGATGGAAAGGGGAGAAAAACAACTGTGTGCTCTTACCCACTGAAAGTCAGCTGACAGGATAGCTGTCTTATGCAGTGGTTATCTAATTGATTCAAATGTCAGCTTCGTATACAGAGTCTTGTACCTTCCCAGACACAGACTGTTGCAGTCTCCTTTCATTTATATTTTTCAGAGGCTTTTCTTTTAGTGTATGAAAGGAATAAAATACCATGCAAATTATCACACTAAATCATTCCCTTTAAACATCTGCTTTCCTTTTCATGTTCGTCTCTGACCTGCTGTCGATCCCATTTACATGAAAAAATTACTGGAGCACTTCTCCTGTATCAGCATTCATTAGCAGCTCCCAGTTCCTGGCACACAACAGGGGTTTTGCCTACTATGCAATTCGGGGATGTTCTCATCAGAAATAGGAGCAGATAATGAGGAAAGAACACAGATCCATACAGTTTCTGTCACCAGTGCTCTCATTTACTTCAGCAAGCAGTAATGGGGAAATATTTTCACATGCCAGGCTTTCTCCTGCAGTTTCTGTAGTCAAAGGCACTTTTAGGCACACTTTCTCCATTGTCTACTGATATTTATTGCCCTTCGCCCATCCTGTACCACACACAGAAAGATGCTCTGAGCAGCAAAGTTTAAACACCCATGACAATACACTTGTGTTTCAGCAGAGCCAGCTGTGCGTGTTAAGTTTGCCAGGACTCAGCCTGAAATGGCTGCGACAAGGGCCAGTGTGAAAGGGTGTTATCCACTAAAAATGAAAGGGAATTTTACTCAGGATTGCTGGAAGTCTGTATGGAAGTCAGGTGGTCTGACTGGCAGAACTCTTAACTGAGCTTTACTACAGATAATGCATAGCTTTCTGGCCTTTAGGCTGTGGCTTTCCTGCAGGACCACACGCAGACAGCAAACTTTGCTATTTAAAACATCTGAGGAACTGCCAAAAGAATATTCTCCGAATCAAAACATTTGGTTTTTTTGCTGCAGTTCAGGTTTCTTGCTGCTTAAAGATTGTCCAGCTCCAGCCCCCTGGGCAGGGACACATCCCATCAGACCAGGCTGCTCCAAGCCCCATCCAACCTGGCCCGGAACCCCTCCAGGGAGGGGGCAGACATGACTTCCATGGGCAACCCGGGCCAGTGCCTCACCACCCTCATCACAAAGAATTTCTTCCTAGTGTGTAATCTAAATCTTTGCCCTTCCAGTTTAAATCCATTGCCCCTCGTCCTATCACTCCATGCCTTTGTAAACAGTCCCTCCCCAGCTTTCTTATAGCCCTTCTTCAGGTACCGGAAGGCCACTATGAGGTCTCCCCAGAGCCTTCTCTTCTCCAGGCTGAACAATCCCAGTTCTCTCCACCTGTCCTCATAGCAGAGGTGCTCCAGCCCTCTCATCATCTCCATAGCCACCTCTGGACCCATTCCAACAGTAACATATCCTTCTTATGTTGGGGAATCCAGGACTACAAACAGTTTTTGTTAGCTTTCGCCTAAAGGCTCATGCACAATTATTTCATCCTACTTGTGTCCTAGAATCCTCTAGGATCCCATTTTCTTAGCCATGGTTATAATTTGACCATGATTTACAAATCATATAGCTGTTTATCTACACAATCTTATTTATAAATGGAAAACAATTACTGGCAATACGTTCATTTGATGAATTTAATTCCTTTTCCAAAGCAGACTGTGGTTATTCACACATGTGCTGTGTGAGGTTTTCTAACCACTATTTTTAAATTATTTTAAATAATTCCATAGTTAAACAAAAATCTTTTAGGCACGTTAAAATATGAGCCATATGGCTCCAGAACTGCATCTTCTGTGTAATACTTAAGTTTGTGACAGGAATGATTTGAGGGGAAATAAATTTAAAGTTTGGTTTTTAGACGTTCTTATTGCTGATAAGATATTCTACAGATGATTCTACTGATCATGGCTTATGTAAAAATCCAGAAAGCCATCACTAAAGCTTGAAAACTATTTCCCTTTGATCTAGCAAGAGCCACTGAAAATAATTTGTGTGTGAAAACTAAAGACCCGATTGATGTCCCAGTTTTTCAGGACGTAGCAAAAGCTAAACAGCAGTGAGGTTTACAGCCCACCACCACTTACTAAGGACAAATTCAGAGAGCCCCAGGGTCACGGAGGAGTCTGTACGTAGCATTTTCAAGAGCTTGATGTAAGTAACAGCAGGAGAAGGCTGACAGTCTTCAGTTACTGTTAACAGGCATAGGAAGAACACTTTACAGGAAGGAGACACTCAAGAGAAAGATGCAATTGAGAAGATTTGCCAAGTTTGACTATCGCAGTGATGTTGAACACTGTAAACTCATGAAGAAGTATTTCGCATTTGCTCATTATTAAGACAAAGAATTCTGAACATTACATTAAGAGACCTGCGTGTCTCATTTCAGTTCAAGACTAGTGGGGAACTATATCAAAATTACGTTCCTACTCTCTTCATAGCACTGGATTATTTCACCAAAACTTTCCTGTTCAACTTTTTTCCTCTGTCACAAAAAGCTGCCAAAATGGAAACCACTCATACAAAAGAAACCACCTTAGGAAAACATTTAAAAAAAAAAACTTCCAGAATAGTAGACCCAAAGTATTTATGAGATTATAATACTGATCTTGGCTACCTCTGGTTTCAAGAAAGTTAGCCTTGGGAGAGAGGTATTTCTGTAAGAGTTTGCTCTATAGTGATAGGAGTTGTAGTTTCATTGCCCATGCAGTATTCTACCTTCTGTTATGGTTTATGCAGGATACCTAATGATAAAAATAAAGGTGCATGAGATGCTTTCAGTACATCCTCGTTCTGTAATCACTTCATCACATTTCCCCTTTCATAACCAGGCATGGTCTTCGCATGGTTCTGTTTTGCAGTCGTATTTGGATAAGTATCCTCAGTAAAAAGATGACAAATGCTACTGTAAAATAGATTTCTAGTCCTGCATTCACTTTCTCTGTGATACCTGGGAAAACAAACAGGTGGTAAAATAGTCCCAAGCCTTCGCAAAGTCTTGTCTCATATTTGCAAGTTGGTATTCTTTACCCGAGATAGACTATTAGAATAGATACAGGGCCCAAACAGTTTGCCACCCTTGCTGACGATTACTGGCCCCATAGTAGAGAAAGTTGAAGAAAATACAGATAGGTTCTTCTGGGGAGGCTTAGCAGCAGATACAGACCCTGTCTCTTCAGCTGCCACTGCTAGGGCAGAGAGAAGGAAAAAACAGATGTCTAGGGTAGCAGTTGTTTCACCTGTCTGATAAGTCTGCTTTTCACCCTCCCCAGCATGTTGGGGAGAAACTGGGATCCTTTCAAGAAAAAGAAGGTCACACAGCATCACATAGCACAGTGATCAATGATTTCATCCCTACACTGCAGCTGGTTGACTTTCAGGCTGGACAGGACAGACCATTTCACATGGTGCAAGATAGCCCGTGCCAAATGTGTTATGCCACTAGAAAAAGCACAGCATATGGGCCAGAGCATCTGCTTTGCAGCATACATGCTGTATGGCTTAAGCACAGTGCATGTGAGCTCTTTCGGCTTCATACTTTGGTTTATGGGAAGCTTTGAGTGGTACTGGTTATCATATACCCTGAGAGCCAAGTTCCAGAATCAGCACAAACCTTTTCTGTTACCTTCGGTCAAGCCCAGCTCTGACAGAAAGAAGAATTAAGGTGAAGAAATGCAATAGGAAGAGCACCCAGGTTTTGAAAGAAGCAGCACTACTCACAAGCCAGAGCATATTTTCCTCACATAATTACTTTTCTTACATTTTTTTTGTCTTTTCAATGAAACAAAGGATATGTTCAGCCAGGGTAATTTGATTTCGTTTACTAAAACATTTCGGGCTTGATTGTGATGGGGAAATAAAAGAAACATAGGAAGAAAGAAACACCAGCTAGTTTCACAGCTGCCCAAGGTGATGTCAAACCCACAGTAGAAGCTCAACACTTTTTGATGCTACATCCCACTGGGAGCTCTAAACCCTTGTGACTTTTGCAAACATGCGGTATTTGTCGCTGACTGCACTCAAGTGTTCATATGCTGACAGTCCTGGAACAAAGTTGTGCTCCCCAAAAGCAAGCTACAAATGCAAAGAAATTGTATGTCACAGATCATCAGCCAATCTAATTATTTGGCTGAGACAATGTGACATTCCAGCAGGAAAATAGCATTTAATTAGGCAGGCATGAACATTATGGCTAGAAATAAAATGAGGATTCAAACAAATGCTGCATGTGGGTATAATCTTTACACAACAAATACCAATTTCAAGAGTACAGATATTTTGTCAAAAGGCTAGAACCTACATCAAAAATAAAGGAAGAAAAAGTAAGGTTTTACTTACTCCAGAAATGGAGGTCTTCCAGGGCCTATGTTCACATTCAACACCCCTGTGGGAGAGTGAGGGGCAAAAATGCAGCTAGATGGATAGGGCTGATGGCCAGCTCTGATCCACAGCCTATATATTAAGCTTTCTCACTCCAAACTACAGGGAAATTGCAAAATGGATCTATTCTTGGCTTCCCCGTTTTAAGGCTTTCATCCATCACTTCAGTCTCTTGTGAACTGCAAAGCAGACTTCTAAGAAAGAGGCCTTTCCTATGCATTCCTTTGGCACTTCATCCCCGAGTCTTACTGCCACAATTAGATTGAGGAGCTTCCTCTGGTCCCTGTCTTTTAAGGCTCTGATTCCCAGCTGCTGCCCACCCTTTCTATGATTTCTCATGTTCAGATCTTACTCACAAATAAGTGACAACTTAAAAACAAAAATCAGGATTGAGTTCACAACAAAGTATCTTGCTCTGAGGCAGAATCAGGCCCTGAAATTACATCAGTAATAGGTCACAGAGAAGCTGGCTGAACAGCAGAAGAAGGCTGCGAAAAAAAGGAGAGAGGGGAACTGTGACTGCAGCAGGGCACCTTGGTCTTGGTTGTCTTAGAAGGTTTTCTTTCCCAGTCCTCAGAGGAGTTACCCTCAACTTACACTTGTGTAAAAAAGGAATGGAATCCTTTAGTGCTGCCAAGTTCCAATAAGCAAAGATAGATGAGGTGCTCAGAAGCAACAGCATTTCCTACATACAGTATCCAGGCAACCTGATAAGGAACACCGACTGTTCTGATTTTAATACAGAAAGCTTGCAAATGTAGAGAAGAAAAGGAGGAAAAATACTAGTAGAGAGGTTTGAATTCCCACTTGAAGCCTCAGCTTACTTCAGAGGAAATGATGTAAACAATCTGGTATGATGATGCAAGTTAAGAGCATGAGGAACCCAAAAGAATACCTGAATTCACTTGATAAAGATAAGTTCCAAGAAGTTAACATCCTCAAAACCAGAGGTAATTAATCCCAATTGCTTGTTTATAGAACAAAGTTACATGCTCTATTCCCCTGTGCCATCATTACCAAGATGATGTTTTCTGGCAGTCCAACGCATTGAGGAGAAAAATCCACCAACTGAGGACTTGGAGACCAACAAGTCTGAATTCTCAAAGTCAGAGAATCCCAATCTCTTTCCCACCATTGTGGACTATTGTTGCAGGCACAGGACCAGTGGTTCTGAGATCAAGCTCCATTCTTAGACTTATGTCTACTCAAACTTGCCTGGATTATGGATATTTCATATTCATACAAATGATGAATATTTATATGGAGTGTATAATTGAGTGTTACTCACATTCAAGATACAACAACTGCTCTCAGTTACTGTTCTGTCAGGGATATTTGACTTTGCACAAACGCCTTTATGTTCTTCGTGATAAATTAGAAACATGCAGCTGTGCACTTGTCTGGGTTTCCCACCCACCTTGAAATACAAGGTACTTCACTATTGCAGAAGTGTGAGTTTGTCACTTACCTTAAATCACCCTGTGCTTTTAGTGTCAGCTTCTATTTTGCACAGCTGCAAATGACTCAGTTCTCATAGGAGACAGATAGAGGCATGATTTCATTTACAAATGATTTATTTCTATAAAGTACATAAAAATGATTTTGACTATACAGGGTTAGTATTCCAGTGGTGCAGCTATGGAACTAAAGGAAAAGATCATAATTTCTCTGAGTAATGAAAATGGAGAATCTTGTTTCGTAAAAACTACTGATAAACTGCATCTAGGCTTTCCTCATACTTTTAAAGGGATTAAATAACCAGATCGTTGAAGGGGGTGGAGGCAAAGACCACTATGTCAGGTTGGACCTGCTATCCATCACATCTGACATTCCACAAAAAGCAATCAATCCTTGACGATTAAAAGAAGGAATCCCTCATCTTCTACCAAAGCCAAACAAATCTCTAAGTCCTCCTGCAGGTCTCAATGCGCTACATCAGCTGGTAACTGTGTACTACCATTGAGATAGCACAACTGGACCTTTTAAATTATGTGATATAAAGTCTAAACACTTCACTCCAACCCCCTGAGTTAGTTCTACTAACTTATAACTTCCATTTTCTGCTCCTATCCCTCAGTTTCAAACCTATCAGCTCTGTAGCTTATCAGCAGTTGCTGAACCTAAACATAACATGATAACAATGCAAAATGCTCTTTTTCTGGTCTAAAAGAACTTTCACATCTGTGCCAAGTTTTGCTAATCCAGGAAATTTATTCCCTGTTCTCAGACTTTTCAGGATCTCTGTTACACAACATAACCTGATGCCCCAATTGTTACAGTGCAAGGCAGGGACCTTCTTCAAATCCTTAAAACCATCTTATTTTTCTTACTAGCGCAGCAGTTTATTAGAGGAAATCAGTAAGTAATTACTCATGGTCTACTCTGCCAAAAGCTCATGGTGAAGGCCTGGAAAGTTTCCCAGCAGTGAAAACAAAAGCATTTCCCCTTACAATACAGTGGAACATTTGCCCACCAAGGCTCCTCATTTCCTCTAACCATCTTTCAAGTTAAAAGGTGTCAGTTTGACACCATATGCAAAGCTGCTAGGTACCTAGATTGGGAGTTAGCACTTGCATTCCCTACAGACACAAGAAGTACACAAGAAGGTTAGAACAGATGGCGGAAAGTCAGGAAACGTATGTTTTTATCGGGACACCTTCACACTAAGAAACTAAAGAAATCACCTTTTCTCTGTCTGTTGACACCACTCTTTGTTTCATATGGTTTCAAGTTTGGCAGAGAGGTAGAGTTCATTATTTTCACTTTTCTGCTTCTCACCAAATTAACTGGTTCCATCTCTCAGGGACAAACGGAGGGAGCCCCACCCCTCCTCTGCTCTTTCCCTTCATCCCTGGGAGGATCTCAGAGGCAACCAGAGAGGGAGCTCTGCAATTATATGCATCACTGCATGAAACCATCTAATTTATAACACTAAACAGCTAAACACATGAGCAGAGGAATCGGAGATCTTACCAGTTATTGCTTTATAAGTTTTAGCTGTTCAAATACCAATTTATAGAGAGGCTCAAAAGAGATATAAGCCTTCTACTGTAACAGCAATAGAGCAGATAAGGAGGGGAGATGTCCTGTGCTAAGACACAAAAGATTTTAGAAACAAATATAAAATATAATTGTGAAAGAAAACCCAAATTTTCCATTATTGTCAATCACATGTTTTAACTTGGTTAAGACAAAAAAACAAATAAGAAAAAAATCAATAGTCTTTAAAATTATTCTTTATTGTTCAGTTTGGGTGTGGTGTTCACATAAAACTTAAATTTTTTTTTGAATATTGGTTGCTCAATCACAATGTGACTTTGATTCATAATGGCATTTCTGAACTTCACAAATATCACAGTAGTATTTCCCCCTTTCTCTATGCATTGAGCTCTCCGCTAGAGAAAGAAAATAATGGGCAGGGTGATAAAGACTCACACTACAATTCCCTCTAATTCGAGCCTGTTTCAGTTTCAGCCTCAGGAGGCTGAAAGGCAAAAGGCAAAGGTGTTACATTTTACATGCACAAGGATCAAACTGCAAAATTGTTTATTCTAGATAAAAAAAAATGGAAAAGAAATGTTTCCCTGCAAGACCACAGCATTTCTGCTGACCATAATATACAGTAAGAGCAGAAGTAGTTTGTTGCTGCGTAAAGGTCCATAGAAGCCTGATTCCACAGTCCTTTTCCCAACACCCAATAGAATTTCTTGGCTTTTAAAATGATTTGTTCTCCTTCATGCTCTACTCTACTTTCAAATACCCTTAAACACAGTCAGAGGCATTTTTTTTTGATATTTACTTTTTTATTTAGTTGTTTTCTAAACAATCTTTTCCTGCAATTTCATCCCAGCAAATCATTAGTTGTTGTACCCCAATTCCCTCTTCATCAGGATGGATCATGAATACTTGACACCCATATACAGCTGTGCTTTAGAAACCCATAATGACAATGATCTATTTACCAACTTAATATCAACCTTATTGATGGTGATAATGGGATTTCAAAGGCAAAATTGCTTGAAATATGTAACTCATCTTAATGCCCTAAGTAGACAATTGTTTGTGATACAGATAGTTTTCTGCTGCCCAACCAATCTGCAAAGGGCTACAGACAGCTAACTCCTGATTCCTGGAGATCAGCAGGATATCAGGCCAATGACGCATCTCAGCCTGTAGCTTTGATGGTGAATGCAGTAATTCCGGGGATGTCCCTCACAAACAAAAAACCCTCACAACAGCAATGTTTGCCATTCTGGAGATTGCTGTGATGATACACACGTATATTCCTGAAAATCACTTAGTGATCATTGCTATTTTGTTTTTTGCTGTCTGAAGGGAAGAAAGAACAGCTTTGAAAAATTACTCACAAGCACATGCTACTCATCTCTAACTGGAGAAAGTAATTCTATTGATGGCTTTTTGCTGTTACAATATGAGTAGCCACGATGCTTTATTCACAGTTGTATGGAAACAGACTTTGGGATCATGAGAACTTCTGAGTACAAGCTTGTTAAGAATCTTAAAAAAAATACCTGAAAGGACTACACATTTCTTAACCAAAATCAGGTATCTCGAAAAGCATTCTGCTTGCATTTGAGAACATTTTGACTGGTTAAACCCCAAATGAATTGTTCGCAATATTTTTTCAGGATTTACTCCCTAGGAAAAGTCATGGCTTTAAGTGTTTCGTTGCTGCCTTCTGGCAAACTAAAGGTAAACCAGAAGTATTCCCTCAGATGCATTAAGGTGGAGTAAGATTATTCATGCTCCAGTTGCTGGAAAGACCAGAGCAGTGGAAATAACAGAACTAAAAGAATTCTATGAAATATACAGTTCCTTTAGCTCTGCAAGCTGGGCAGCTTTTCTGAAATCACTAGCTTCAAAAGATTCTAAAAATCCTAAAATGACTACAAGATGATACTCAGAAAGTGCTGTGCCTTAATGGGCTGCAGGGGAACTAATAGGCACAAGACTTTTGGCAAGCTTAAATGTTTGACAGGTACATTCTTAAAGCCTACCTTAAGAAAAGAGCTTATCACACATAGATAAAATGAACACCAAACCCACGAGGCCCCCAAAATATAGAAGAATTTTAAAAGAACAATTGAACTTAATAGTCATTATTCACTATTGAAGACACACGATCCTGGCTGAGCACTGCTCACAGAAACAGGAATGTTATAGTAAAAAGTGGCTTGTGGGGCACTTCTTCCTCCCCCATTTATTTCCACTTTACGTGACAATATCTGCCTAAATTGCCCGTTCCAGGCCACGTGGTGCAACAGCTACTGCTTTATCTTGACCCCACTGTTTAGAGAATATCTGCTGGGGGAGAGGGACCCATCTGTAAATAGCTCATTGTTCTTTTTTTCAGCCACTGAGACACTTCAAAAAATAGCTCCAAGTTGTACTTAAAGAATACAGAAGAGCTGAAAATCACTTCTCTGCGGAGTAAGGGGAAAGTAGAGTTGACATGAGGCACAAAGGTAAATGTCAGTCAAGCAGAAGAAGTACTACATTTGGACAATAAACTACTGTCCACTTGAACAGCTGCCTGTCAGTAAGTAAGTGGTACAAGGATTTAAGGTATATCTTGATACTAACACTGGAAAAGAGATGAGGGTGAACACAGACTATGAGCTAATCATAGAATAAGTTTGGTTGGAAAGAACATTAAAGATAGTCCAATTCCAACTCCCTTGCAATGGGCACAGACACACCCCACTAGACCAGGTTGCTCAAATCCCATCCAACCTGGCCTTGAACACCTCCAGGGATGGGACAGCCACAAATTCCCTGGACAATGTGTGCCAGAATCTCACCACTCTCACTGCGAGGAAATTCCTTATGTCTAGTCTAAATCTGCCCCTCTCCAGCTTATACTCACGGCCCCTAGTCCTATCACTACCAGCCTTCGTGAACAGTCCCTCCCCAGAGTAAGCAGCAATAGTCACTCAAGCAAAGGCAGCCACAGCTCTGGGCTGCGCAGGCAAACCCAACGGCACTGGACAGGCACATGAATATTGCTCCACAGGACTCAAATCTGACAAGGCTGACAAGATCATGCCATCATAGACACTGCTCCCACAACACAGTGAGGCAGAGAAAGGGCTTCCTAAAATTAACAACAAAAATGAGTGAAGGATTAATTTCTTTGAGTCGAACATGAGAAGAAACACACAAGGTACTAGCGCTTATGACACTGAATAACTGTGTATTATGCAGCTATAAAATGGTCACTACAGGCATAACCCAGCTCAGCTGTGCTAAACTTAAAGGCTCCATCTCTTAAAGAGCTCTGCAGGTTTATGCTTTGGTAGGAAAACAATGACAGGCAACTAAAAGATATTTTCCTGTGTAAAATATCATCTCAGTTGCAATGAGGGAAGATTAAGTGCACTCAATACATACAGCTCAACTAAGTGAAGGCTGAAAAGTGACAAAACAAGACTGCTTAAATTAATCGTATACAATAGAATAAACACCACCATGGAGTCTTTGAATATGAATAGCACTAATGGAATGCCAACAAATACATATTTGAAGTATCAGGTAACATTTTGAAAGGAATAAAAGTATTTTTTCTGTGGAAGCAGCTGAAGCAGTGTCTTTGGTCTTATTGGAACTGGACTCCTGAAAACACATCTTGATAAAGTAATATTCTTAGTGGATACTTGAGAAAATCTTTCCTACCTATAACACCCCTCAGTCTGTGGCTCTTTGCATTTCCAAAAAAAAGAAGTACCAAAACCCCCAACCTAAACCCCCAGAAGACATGCACAAAATACAGAGAAGAAAATAAGTCACTTTAAAATTGGACATGGATTCTTGGCATGTAAATTCAGCTGAATTAACAATACATGTTTCTTTAAGCAATTTCATTTCATAAATTTGCAGCATAACTAAGTTACTCCTCAGACTACACATATATTTGATGATTATTTGCATCATGCCTAACATTAATAAAAATACAAATGAATGAAGCTGGAAAAAAATCCAATTATTTCTTACGCATCCAGTCACTGAAAGAGCATTTGTTAGTGCTCTTTCCCAATACAGTATCAGCTCATAATAGCAAATGGCTGCAGCTGCTAATAGACCTATATGATAAAGAGTAATAGAGGGTCTCAATTTAATATTAACTTGGAATATCTCTATATGTGCATCTATATTATGTACCATATATAAGCATACAGCAATATTATATTGTGAAAAAAATTCTGTATAGTGAAAGTCTGCAGGACCTTTCATAAAAATAAGTTTACCAATACAAGAAACTGGTGACCTGCAACATACAAAGCAAGTTGGTGGTATCACAATGATGAACTTTCAGAAATCAAAATGCATTTAATTATACTGGCTTCTTATAAGCAGATTGCCATCTACTTGCAACGCAATAGCATTTTCTCCCTTTTGCAGAGCAGGAAACCGCTTTCTGAAAGAATTCGACCAGGCCTGTAGTAAAACAAAGATGCACTATGCACAAGCAGGGCTCCTACAGCTAGCCACAACAAAAAACCCAAAGACTGAAGAGGAAAGAAAATTTTGATTGCCAATTGTATGGAAAGCATAGAGGGGGAAAGCGTGGTTAAGTTGCTGCAGACTAGAGCAGGTCAGAACATACTGCTCTCTTCAAGCTATGCTGTTCAAAAGGCTGTTGTGAAAGAGAAATTTCACATATGACAGCATTTTGGAGACTAAATGTAGGTCTTCAAGTCCCTTTTTTGGCCTGACTCATTATGAATCAATCCTCTATGCATCTAGAAGTCCAGAAAGTTCTCAGCTAAACAGATTTTTTTTGAAACCATACCATTCAAACAATATTTACCATTTTCCATTTTAACTTCAAAGGAAAAAAATTGGATACTGAATACAATCAAAAGTACTCTAAAAAAGCCCACAACTGTTGTCCTCAGTCCTGTATAAGACTAACATCTTCAGACCTACTTCATCAATTTTGGGGTGCATGGTTTCTCCCTAGGTGGCTTGAGAATCCCACTCTATTTACAGCTATAAATCTGTCACCTTTCATAAGTACTAAATCCGCTAAAAAACAAATGATTACAAAAAATGCTGTCACAAGACAGGCAGCAATATGTCCAAAAAGCTATAAAAACTGATCAGCCAATTTTCAAGCAGCACAGACAGGCATGAGCCAAAATGCCTGATAGAAATGTTTTACTGCAGTTCCACATCTCTCAAATTCCTCATCCACAAGGCACTTTCACAAAAAACACTCTTTCAGAGAACCTGCCTTACAGCAAGAGTACCGAATAGGGTTCGGAGGAAGGTATTTTACACATTGTGATACCCATGATCTTTGTGTCTTTCTGCAAAGGAGAAGTTAAAGTTCAAGTGAATGGATTCAGAGTCTAATACAATAAATTATTCTATCTTTATTGAGCGTGAGGGTCTTTCATCGCATCACCTGTAAGAGGCCTTCCCCATAAATAAATAACTGGAAACATTCCTCTTAAGTGCTTTGTACTTATGTACTTGTTAAAAAAAGCTTACTAACATTTATATCCAGAATTTTTTGGATAAGTTACTACACAACAAATGCTTTGACAAGCCTATTGAGTCTGTCTTAAAGGGAATAGTAAGTTTAAACCTTCTGTAACTGCATTCAAAGAAACTCTGACTTAATCAACAGATGGGAAGAAGGTTTGCCCAGTTTAACCCTAAAGCAAGAGTCCTTCTTATTGCATCTCAACCTGTCCAAATCCCTTTGGATCACCAATAGTTCTTCTTGTCCACAACAATAGTTTGTGGGTTTTTTTTATTAGCTCATGGAAAATATACTGTTCTTGAGGTTCATGTTACACTATATTTGTCATATATACCTATTTCTGTTACAACTGCTCTGAAAACCTATGTGCTACAGAGCAAAAAAAAAACCCCTACATTTTTACTTAAAATAGTGCTCGACATTTTTAATTTCCCTGAGGAAGCAGGATAAAGTAACAAGCTTGTTCCTTTTCATTCATGATTATGAAACCTTTCAATAGCGTTTATTGCAGCTTCTGCATTTTTAAACACATTGAAAAACTGGATCCATAGTCCAGCCTGCGGCTGCTTAAGG
This sequence comes from Cuculus canorus, assembly GCF_017976375.1. Classification (NCBI taxonomy): domain Eukaryota; kingdom Metazoa; phylum Chordata; class Aves; order Cuculiformes; family Cuculidae; genus Cuculus; species Cuculus canorus. Next base: position 7,467,378 of record NC_071409.1, read on the forward strand.
ACAGGAGCATTAGGTCCAAAGCAGAAAACAAAAGTTATCTTCTCCACTTTAATCTCTATGGAGAAGCTAGAGGCAAGTAAGGTTCTCAGAAAAAAAAAGAGGTCAGAATCATCCATTATGCCTCCAAAAAACAGTGTAAAAATACATAGAGGAACAGTTATTGTAACACCAGTGGAGGGAACCATGAAAACAATCGCACAATCCTAGCCTGGATTCTTTTGACAATACATATCCTCAAACGGTCCCAAGAAATGAAGCAGAAAAAAACCCTTAGAGAAATATAACACTCAACAAGCAACTCCATTTTCAGTAGCTAGGGAGGGAGTATTGCAAGTGAACTGTTCTTTTAATTCTCTCTTGGGTCATTCACCACCTGTTCACTTCCTTGTTTTCTCAGCCAGAGGAAGACTTGGAGTCATTATAAAAACAGCAGCCTACTGGTATCGCAGCCTGCAGCCATACAGCCTCGAGGTGTGACCCCATCAACCATGCAGGGTGAGGCTGGGTCACTAAATGTATGGCGAGGGACATCCCCCACCAGCAACATACAATGACATAGATGACTCCCGTGCTGCAGAAGAGGTGCACAAAGCCAGTCCTTGGGTCTGGAAACCCATCAACATCCCAGCTAACCCCACAAAATCAGAACTTACCAGCCAGTACCTAGCCGGCACCTATGTCTCCTTTCTACCACCATTATCAAGTGTGCACGTGGAGCCACGGCTCCTGGGCACACACAAATGCACAGACTGCTCCCAAGCAGGCTTCAGCCATCCCATGGGGTTTTGCAGAAGGAAAGAGACACAAGGACTCAGCTGCCTGCAAACCAAAGCTCCAGCTGCCAGGGGTCTTTTACCAATTGCTTTCCATATTTCCCAGGGCCTGATCTGCACTACCAAACACCTGTGCTTCCAGGTCTCCTGCTTCCACCCTCTTCCTCACACGTGACACAGCAGCAGGTACAAGGAATTGGGAGGAGTTGTGTACTTACTTAAAGGTTTAGTTTCTTTTGGGCCATTTGGTTCAGTAAGAAACACAACCTCTGTGCAAACCTCATGTCCTTAAATCCCACACACACTTCCCAGTGAAGGGTCCCACTAGATATGGAGCTACTTGGCAGCAAATACACAGCAGCGCTTCCCAGACCACTCCAAATGGTCACCTGCAAGCTGTACTCAAGAGAAACCTCTCCCCAGCCCAGGGCTGCAGGCAACAGCGAGACTGCCCAAGCTGAGGCATGGCTGGACTCACAACTAACTCATCCCTATAGGAGGCTTCAGCTCCTTGCCTGGCTTCTCCTCAGCCAGGACAATGCTCAGGGTAAGGTGGTCCCTTTCCTAAGTAAGGGGCATAGCAGCCAACCGCAGCCCCAAGATAAGTCAGGGCACAAGGCTGGGGTGGCAGAAAGGGCTGGGGAGTAACCAGGTAGACTCAAAACCTGTTCACATACAGTGAGAGAAGGGCACTCCATGAGGTAGAACAAAGGGCTGTGTGGGGCTGCTAGATATTTTAAGAGAAGCCCCCCACATAGAGTAGGGACTGCAAAGGGTGCTGCTCAGAGAGCTGGTATCCTCCAGCTAATATACGTTGTATGGGCACACAGAGTAGCAGCATCACTATTTGATACATCTTACCTTTGGAAGAGCAGCATGTTCAGAGAAGTGAAGTAGAAGAAGCTCACGACAAATAATCCCTACACCCCAGGCAGCAACAGACCACTGGTCCTGAGAAAGCTTCATTTATGCAAGAGCAAATAGCTAATATTACCTTACAGAAAGCACTTCTGCTGGTCTAACCTGCTTTTCTAGATGGGGGGTTTTAAATAGCTTTTAGGATCAAAACGACTTAGTTTAGGTGTTGGCAATTTCTTTTAATTGGGAGAGACTCCACCCTTTTTCATGAGAAGCCATTTGTGCTTGATGAGCATTCAGGGATTAATGCATTGTCTTTATGCTGTCAACAAAACCACACGTTTTTTGTGTGTGCTGCTCTGCCTTTTGCGTTATTCCCTGCAGGATATTATTCTCTCTGTCTTTCCGTCTGTCCTATGAGCCATGAGCAGCAGAGCTGACACATGGCAGAGTTTGAAGGGTGAGATGTGCTACCCAGAGCTGGAGCTTTCTCCTGAGGAATGAACTCTTCTCCAGGGCTGGCAGGGGACCCTGGAATAAGTTATTAGCAGCTTTTGTGAAAGAGTGTCTCCAGTGGTTTTAACTGTGTTTTTTTGCGGTTTGGTAGCTTTCCAAGTAAGACTGTAGAATACCTGGGGACCTGGACAACCTCACTGCTTATTGCTCTCCACCTACTGTCTCACGGAACAGTGGCAAATCTGTAGTATCTCTGTCCTTTCAACTTGTTCTTCATGTGTCCTTGACAGACATGTCTCTCTTTTTGACAGGAAGGATGTGGTACCTAATAATTTTATTAAAAAATAACAAAAAAAAATATTGTAAGGGGGAATGGGTTATGCTCAGAGTTTTTTTTACTTTTTCCCTCTGAGTCTAATGGGCAAGGAAAAGGTTTTGTATGGACTGCAAGTGGAATTTTCTTTATCCTGTGGGATGAAGCTGGATAATCAAGCTTTAAAGCAAGTTTGAACTAGAATTAGTGATTTGACCTTCCTTGAGAAAACATAAAGGAAGGCTGCAGAACCTCCATTTCCCGGGTTGGAAGTAATTTCCTCATGTAAAGGCCTCTGTGAGGGAACGTGTCTTCCAAGCCTCTTACAAATCCAAACTTTTGCATTGTGTCCACATTCCTGAGAGTGATTTGCCTGGGAAGGATCCAGGGTAGCTATTCCTATGCTCTAATTCAGCTAAATGCTTAAACAAACTGTTTCTAATCCTGTATTTATCAAACCGACCCGAGGCCTTCGTGGGGATGCTTAGTGAAAACATTGCCAGTTTTCCTCATTGTGTTTCTTTTTCAGTAGTTCTAAACACCATGCTGTGTGTCTCTTGCCTCAGGTCGGTGAATTACTCATTGTAAACACCATTTTTCTGTCCTTTTTTTTGCTCCCTTTGGTGCCCTGCCCTTCTTTCCAGTATTTCTCAAAGACTGTGCTGTTATGTGTTACTGCATTTTATAAAGCACGGTGGTTGCTGGCTGAAACACCTTGATGGAAAGGGACCAGAAATCCTGACTGGAGTAAGAGACCAAATCAGTATGCTTTAGGTCACACATGTTTAATGAGGAAATTGTCCCTCCAATTTAAAAAGTTAGAGCAGAAGTGTACCATCTGGAGGGTAACAGGCTGGTGAAAGCGCATTTGTGCATTACATTTAAATAGAAGCAGGAGGGAAATGCCTAAATGCACTATTTGGGGAGCAGCAGGGGGGCCAGTCCTCCCACCTCGGATGCAAAACTCCCTCAGCAGCTGATGAAGGAGCATCTTGAAGAGCAGGCTGTAATTATGTGAATTCCTTTTTCCTGCCTTTTCCCTGGCTTCACTATTTGGAGATTTCTGTCGTCGCTTTTCCTGCTGTGTCATAGACTTGGTGTCTGACACTTCCTATCCAGGCCAAATTCTCAGTCTTGGGAGGCTTTAATCAGAAACAGGTGCAAAAAGCAGGTGAAAGGCTGGAGAGAGTGAAAACATCAGAGGTGCTTTCTGTGGTTCAGCTGTGTCCTCTTTGCATTTAGGAACACACCCCATATTGTTTCTTTAAGTCTGTAGCAAAAGGGGGAGAGGTTTGGTGCAGAGGCTGTAGTTTTGCTGAGAGGAACAGAAACCCTGACTTCTAAGAGGAGGATGTTTCTAAACTTTTGTGGTGTAAGTTTGCTGTCTCTAATATAATTCTTTGAGCCTTCACTAGAGCACCTAGAACGTTTTCAATTGCTCTTGAATTAATTGTGATAGTGTGCTAAGAAAATACGTGTATCTAAAATATGAGCAAGTTGGGTGCTATTTGTTATTGGGAAAATATCAGCAGAAAAAGAGATTGCCTGCTACCATTGTCCCATGGCTTTCCTGAATGTTAAGTTTTATTAAAGAGGGTCTGTGGATTATTGCTCTCAGGGTATGCTCCGTGTCCCTGGATGAGATTTCTCTAATTTTTTTTTGAAGTTACTAGGATTTTTAAACTTACTAGGGCTTTTTTCTTGGTTTAGGAGGAATGGGAACAAAACCCACTGAAGGACAGGGTCCGCTGTGCAGTGTCAAACGTAGAAGCTGAACTGAAAGTATGAATTGTAAACAGAAGAAATCCATGCATGAAAACTGGAGATTTAAAGAAGAAAATGGTAAGTTGAAATAGGCTTAGAAGAAAGCCTAAAATTCAAGTCAGAGTTTCCAGGAGAGTCTTAGTAGGTAGAGTTCAATCTTTGTTGTCTGTTTATTTTTGAGGAGCTGCAGCATCATGATAGAAAGGTAAAGAACTTTAGAGCCAAGCTTTGGCTGTTGGGCTGCTGTCTGTTGGTATATTTTGTGTGTGGTGCTGTTCTGCTGGCATAATTTCCTAGTTTGTCAGATCAGTTTGCGAATCATTATGGATAAATGAAAAAGAAGATCTAGAGTTAAGACTTGAAAAGACCTTGTCAGAGACCACTATTTAAGTGTTAAAGCTGGAGCCAAAGGCAGGATATAGTCAGGACCTGTGAAACTGATACAGTTGTCAATTGAAGTAGTAAGAGAATTAGTTTAACTGGGCAAAATTGGCAGTTGTTCTCTCCAGTAAATTGCAAGTCATTGAAATGTTCTGGTAGTGCAGCCAAATTTTCTTTTCAGCATATGTTGCATATTTCTTCTGCAGTTTCTATTTTCATTTTTTTGTTTGTACTGAGTTTCAAATGGTGAAACTAGTATTTGTTACAAAGGAATGAAATTATTCAACATAACCTTCTAATAAGTGACTAACGGTAAGCCTTAAAATGTACTTTATTTGGATGACATGCTACTGTACTGTATTGTATTTAGTAGTATATGGATTCTTCAGACTGTATTGACCCTCACAAGCTATCTAGTCATGTTTCTCAGTAGAACATGAAAATATAAGTCATGCAAGAGGAACCCCTTTTTAAAATTCAAGTGTAGAATATACCGTAGATATGTTTTTATGAACAAGCTATGCTTTGAATCATTCTTTTATTTTATAGTTCCTCTCAAAGAAGTTTTAGATATACTAAAATATAATATAATTAACAAGTGAAATGTAAGTCTTTTGTGCTGGACTCTCATAGCTCTCATGAGTATGTGAAATACCTGACCAGTAAAGGAACACACTTATGCTTTGCCAACTGGCAGATAAATGATAAAGTGAAACTCAGTAATTCCTTGGTCACTAGAGTTTCCTCCAGGCTTTAAAAGCCTGGAGGGATGGAATGAATCTCTGCCCTCAGCTGCTTTCAGTATTCCACTCCTCTTGTGAGCTAGCATCCTCAAAGTTTCATCTCTTCCCATTTGAACAGCTTGCCAGTTAAAATTATTGTTCCTGCATCCACTGCGAGTTATCCTTCCTAAAATCCAATGACTGGAAGGTTATAAGTTGTTTACAGACATTTAGCAGCTCAGAGTATAAGTGCTGCATTCCCAATCTGCATTTTGAACTTTTTCCTTTTTAGACATGTCATTGACTGATGTACTTAGTTTAAGAATAGCCAAATGCTCTTGTTTCTCACTTCATTCGCTTTGACCCTTTCCTGGATCCTTTTCAAGCTTATATAGCCTTCCCTGGAATTTTGCTGCCCAGTTAGCCTCTCTGTAGTTATAGAGAGTAACTACCAGCGGTAGTTACAGAATTCTGCTTTGGGACTTCTGAGGGAACGTATGAGATGTTGTATGCTTGAAGGCTGGATGAACTAACATGAACAGGGTGGTTTTATGAGCTCTATAAGTACTGTTTTTCCTTTGGAGATGTCAATGACCCCTGTGCAATAGCTGATGTCTGCTAGCACAGGAAATAACATTGTGTAATGTCTCTTTGTGTTTCCGAGGGATAGTATTGAGTATTTGAGGAGGTTTTCTTGCTTGACAGGTACAGTTTTCTTAAATCTAGAGCTAGAAATAGTTGGCTTCTTACAGTGACATAAAGAGACTAGTGAGTCAGTACGTTTCCGTGTATCTGTGGATGTTATTTTAATTATGTCTTGTCCTAAAGCCATGTTTAAAGACGCATCAAAGTGATGTTTCCTTTCTTTTTTTTTTTTCTTTGTAGTTAAGTGTTTGGTGTTTTACATTAGACAGGTGGTAAGTCTCAGGGAGAAGCATTGTCTCTCCTCATCAGAGACATCGTATATGTATGGGAAGACAGGAGTCACATTCTGCACAGATGTGTATCACTCTTGAAATCATGTATGTAGTTGTGTTCTTGCAGTGTAAAAGGGATATTTTCATCCCTAATGAATATGGCTCTAAGGCTACAATTAAATCTCATGACTTGTGTTAATTTCTATTAACTGCTTCAGCTGTGCTGTTGTTGTTCCTAATAGGCAATAATACTTAAAATGACATTATAAAGTCTGAAGCATGCTGCATTTGCAATTGTGTGCTTTAAAGTAAATTCTGCTTCACTGTAAGTGTTCAGTGTGAGTATTTGGGAGTCACTCCTGGTAATGGAATGCTTAGAAAATGCTGTTGTGATATAGGAGCTTATCAGCTTTAAGGAGCAGAATCATGGTGAGAAAGTCAAATATTTTCCTGTTCTGACCAGCTAAAGTAGTTTCATTTATCAATAATGACCAAAGAAGCACTTTGGAAAGATTTTTAAAACTAATGAATGTGGGAAGGAGCAGTTGAAAAGAAGTTTGTGTAAATTCTTTTACCTTTAGGTAAATCGCTTTGGAATAATTTGCAGAAATATAAATGCCTTAATTAAGAAAGTTTAAAATGAAAATGGGAGCTAGATATTGTTTGGTTTGACATATTTCTACATCTATGCTTTTCAGCGGTTGGGGAGGAAAAAAGTGTGTTAATCTCGAGTCAAAATGAGATTGCTATTACATCCTCAATTTCTGTAGTGATTTTCACAAATTCATCTACTTTAACTGCTGCCACATGGTGTTAGCATAACTAGCTAAGCTAATGGGAGCAGATACTCTTATCAGAGATGATTTAATCAATCCTTATGATTGTTATCAAATATAATCTTTTCAAGGGTTGTGTGTTAGCTCAGATTGTACAATGGTGGGCAAGCAATTGCCTAATGGAATATGTTGCATACATTGAGTAAGTGAAAGGAATGATCCCAGCTGGGACCAAGATGTAAGTCTTGGATGTTTCAGGTGAGTGCTTTTTCTGTTAAATGGAATCATTAAGCACCAGTACTGCAAAGTATACAACTACTTACAGTTTACAACTTGTTTTCTACTTCACTCTTGAGTATTTATCCTTTCACTTTCTGCCCAGATTTTTTTGTTTGCTAGACCATCTGAAATGCACCCACTCTCCCCTGTCCTCAATTCTCCTACCCCCATAAACTGGCAAAGGTCCTGAGATAATTGTGGAGGAAGTTTGAATCTAAAGCATGAGAGTAGATCTATGTACAAAAGTCCACAGGGCATCAAGATGACCGGATAACCAGGCTGCTATTCTCACGGTGTTTTGTGAGACAATAAATGAACAGAGGTATGTTGTGGGTGAATGTGTTCTTGTAGAACAAACAATCCTCTCCACTCACTTTCCAAAATTTGGGAGCAGCTATGATACAAGGATATGAATCCAGCATGGGATATTGCACACATGTTCACTGCCAACTGTGCTATGTATCTTCAGTTGTTCACTGAAGTGTCATATTACAGGCAGCAAAGCTAATATATGGACCTCTACTGTGTTATCTCTGCAGCGAGAAGCCAGATCATCCTGTTTTATGGTCCTTTTTGAGTCCATGTACGCTAACAATATAATTGGAAGTGTAATGGACTGAGTCTTCTCAAAATCTGTAACGATGCTGTGGGGATGTGTAACTCAGTAGCTACAGTGAAATGTAAAATGCTTCCTTTTATATTCTGTTCTTATAGCTCTAAATCACATTCCATGCTTTGAATATGCTTGAGATTACTCTTGATGCCTTCCCTTAAAGGAATCCAAGAAGCTTGCAGATTTCAACATCTGTGTCAGCATAGATTTACTTGAGAACTAAATGTGACTTTGGAGCAGCGATTTATTTTTTGTCTGTATTTGAAGGGGGAAGGGGAGTAGGAGGAAATTACGCTGCTTTATGGCTTTGGTCAAAAGAGGCCGATGCTGTGCCCTAGCCAGGTGGGATCTCGTGCCTTGGTTAAAGCCAGCCAAGGTCTGTATTTGCAAGAAGCCACAGAAATGCTGTAATTAATACCACTCCCAGTCACTTTCTGGCTCGAAAGACTTCTAGTAACCTGGTTGAAAGGGGAAGGTTTTCAGTGCAAGACTTGAACTTGCATCTCTCCGCTATGGTTCTTTAACCCCATTGCAGTTCATGGTCTTCAGGTCTCCACCACAGTAAGGTTACGCTGTGTGGATGAACCAAGTTTGTCTGCTTGTAAAATCTTGTGTAATGCTTCTGATTCTTGCCCAGTAGAAAAATCAAAGTTGTTTGTGTTTGAGGCTCCTGTGTGGATGGTAGTTTGTTGACTTAACTAGTCTGGTATTAAACACAAATGTAATTGGCCGATTGTAATGGGTTTCTGTCACAATTCTAACTGTATACTCGGAGTTCTTCCCCTCTAAAGAACAGAAGTGATAGGAAAATAAATGCAGTATTTCCTTTTTTTTTTATTATCCCAGGATTTGTTTCCTAGTTCTTAGAACTGCCAACCCTGGCCTTATCACTTCTTGTGTCTGTTGGTGAATAACTGAGGCAAATCGGTGTTTAATGTCAATTGAACAGTAATGATGAAGGATAAATCATTACTACAGGTGATGTGAATTAGTGGAGAAGCTGTTGGGGCAATAGTTATTATTGCTGTTTATTTGTCGAGACCATTGGCTTTTTATATGAAGTGGGCTATTTGTCTAAAGACCTATTTATAAGAATAGCAGTTTCCCAAGATCATTCAGATGATGCTGCATGTAAGAAGCAGCAAATGTGTTAATGATCAGAATAGAATGAGGAAAAAGCTGGGTAGATAGCAGTACTGCTGAAAGTACTGGTTAGCAGACCACAAACTGGACATAAAGCTTCAGTACCGTGCTGCTGCTTGAAAAAGGTAAATAAATTGCCCTTTGGTGAATGAATAGCATCGTCAAATACTGGACACAACTACGCTCTTGGAAGTTTTCTTTTGGGAGCCTATTTTGAGAAAGATGTAGACGAAACTCTAGGTCCCTGTTTTATCATTGGTCACTTTTAGGCAACACAATCTATAAGGTGATTAATTTACAGTATATGGAAGTTTATTGTAAACAGAAAGATGACCTGTTGCTCTGTCTCCCACAAAGAACAGAGTAAGGAGCTGCTTAGCTGAATTTTCAGGCTGGAGCATGTTTCACAAGCTGATGTGCTGTTCTCTGTCATTGGAAGCTTCTAACAATAGGTTAAAAGTAACCATGTTGGCTGGATTATGTGTCTCTCTTTTTGCCCTGGAACAGGGCAATGGGTGATGTAGCTTTTTAAGACTTATTTTGTGTGACTCATATAGCATGTGGAATATTTTAAAGGGATGATCTTGATGTCTGGCTGAATTGTTTGTACAGGCTTTCAAATTTTATATATAATTTTATTAAATAGACTTTAAGATTAAGAACCACCCTGGGTTTTGTCCAAAGATTAGATCTCTTTGACACAAACAAGAAAAAAAAACTGCAGTCCAGATTTTGTGTTATCTTAACTTTGAGTTCTGGCCTCGTTGCTTGAGCAGATGGGATCAGTCCCATCTCAGTATGCTGCAAGGAGAGTAATGATGATTGCAACCTCTGTTGAGGTACTTAGAATATTTCTCATTCAGGGCTTAAATTAGCTTATAATTGTTTGTAATATTAGTGCATGTTATGCTTATGTACAGCTGAAGGCGTATTGTTTCAATAGCAAGATGATTTGACCCTGCCTATTTTGTGTTGTTATGGGGGTTTTGCCTCAACTCAGCAAATATGAACAGAATAAATCCTGTCCTGTTAAAATCTGGAAAGAATGCACACTGACTTCAGATGCACCAGGATTTCAAAATCCTTTCCTCCCTCACAAAAATGCTAAAATTCTGAGAGCTAAATTTAGTCCAAGACACTTCTTCCTTTTTTTTTTTAAGTTGGGAAGATCTATAAACTCCTAAAATAGCAACTTCTTTGGTACTGATGATACAGTAGTTGTTCTAATAACTGAACTGTGTCAAAATATCCAGAAATACTTCCCATTAATCATTTTGTTAAGGCTTTGCCAGAATGTAAATCTTGCCATGACTGTAAAAAATTCAGTACCCGAAATGAAATGGAAATTGGAAGCACCACAATAACAGTATATGGCATATTGAGCATTCAAAATGCTCAGCCATTGTCAAAAGTCTAAAAAGCAAGCTGGCTAACAAATGAGCTGGTGTGCCAGGCTGCTGCTGAAGAGCACTGACAAAAGTAGCTTGCTGCTTGATTAAATTGGTACAGCACAAAAATGGGTGGAGAACAGAGCAGCTTTTTTGTGTGCCTGCCTGCAGAGCCCAGATGCTCACCTCCTTTGTTGTTCAGAACTGTTAACGTGCTTCTGTACTGGGTGGTGCTGGAGCTGAGAAGGACCATGAAGAGGGACTGGAAAATGTCTGAGAGGAGTGATGCAGTCCCTGCTGCTCCATGGAGCAGGAAGAGGTGTTATGGACTAAACCCCTTCAAAAGCATGGATCGAGTTGAATGTATTTATTTCCTTGGAAATAAATAGCACCTCACAGCCACCAGAACCAACTTCTTGGTTAATAATTCAGTCTTTAAGGATCAGGGATCCAGCTGAGCAAAAAAGTGGAGTTTTTCCCTTGTCTCCCCACCCCTTTTTAAAATATTAGAGACTTAAATATTTGCTGAAACTCTTGTTAAACCTAGACAAAAATACACCCGTTTAAGTATGCATCTAGCTTTTCATGGAGTGAGTTTTCTTTGCTGTGCTGCAGATTATTTCAGTCCTTCTTAAATGATTACTGCAAGCTGTGACACTCTTTGTTTTGGGTTTCTGCAGCACCAAGCACAACACAGGCACTGTACACAATATCACACCTTGGATGATACTGGAAAGCAAATACTGTGTGTGGATTTTGAGCAATGGTTTTCGTCTCTTCTCAGAAATTCAATTTCATACATGCTTTGATATCTTAATAATCACCTCTTTGGGAAGTTCCATACTAAAGATATTTTCTGATTTATTCGTCTTCTTAGCTGGTAGCCTTCTGAGAGCAAAAGCAAAGTCCTAGTTCTTAGATTGCTGTGGGAGATTGAGTGCCTAGCAAGCCTTCTAGGTTCTTCCAGTGCTGGTGTTTAGAAAAGTCTGTAAAATCTCTAGGTGCCTACATTTCCACTTACAATCTTTGGTATTTCTAAAGCATTTTCTAGGGGCGTGGCTGGTAAAATAGTAAAAAAGGGCAATATGCTAGGTTAGAAAATACAAAACCAACCAAAAAGAAACCTAAATCCACCTCATATCTTATTTTTCTAGTAAATGCAAAAACTGCCCAGAACTTCTGTTGCACTTGACCAGGACTGAATTAGAAGTAACAGCTTGGTGTTAAAAGCATTTATATCTTATTACTTGTCCCTTGAGTTGTGCCGTTCTTCTGCCATCACGGTTTCACAGAAGCAGACATTCCAAAGCAAATAAATAAATAAAATCCCAGCTGACAAGCTAATATAAATGGTACGAAACAGAAGGGTAAATGGGGGGGGGGGGGAAAGGACTGATTTGACATAAACAAATTAGAGCTGTTGACAGTGTGGGTGATTTTGAGAAGTGCAGTTTCATTAAATTCACAGATATGAATCCTGACAAATAACAAGCCATGGTAATTTATATAAACAAGGAAAGAAAATGAGTGGATGTGGAAATCTGTCAAGAGTTTGGTTGCTAGTATAGTGCAACGCATTGTGGCAGTGTGGATAGAGGAAACTGAGAGCCCTTGCCATGATAAGGCAGTGCTTGTGTGCAATGCCCCAATGGAAAAGGTCACAGCACACCACAAGCGCGAGAAGGCTGCAGGAATGACTGCAGTTCTCTGCCTTGCACAGATGCTGTATGAAATATGGAAAGGAGGCTTAACCAGCATGGTTAGATTGTGAAGTCACAAAATCTGAGGTCTCTTGGTGCCATGCTGTAGACTGTTTGACTGTAGGTGTCTCCAAGGCTTGTTCAATCTAGCAGATAGTCTGCACCACCCAGGCAGTGGGTCTGTGGTTTGTTTATTACCTGGAACTCCTGTTCATTCATCCAGCATTTGATCTACTTTCCATTGAAGCTTCTGTGCAGGTATATAGTGCTTGATTGGTGAGAATGGCCAGTATCTGATACAACCTCGTCCTTCCTGCCTACAGGCACCTCATGAAGTTGATATCACTCCGTTCTTATTTTAGATTATTTTTTTATTGAAGGTTCTTAATGGATGAACCTATTAAAAATTCAAAGCCCTGTATTTATTTAGATAAAAGCTGTTAATTATAAATGTCCAACCATATGGTCATTAAGACTAACAGTTAGTAGGATGAAAAGGGAATGAATATTTTAGACAATAAAGAACCGTTTTAGAAAATAGAAACTCTCTTGATTGTATGCTTTGTAGGTTTAACAGTGGAGCAGTGGTTGGTAGTGTGCCGTGGTTCATGTTAAAGAACCTGGTTTTCTTTTCTTTTATATTTTTAACGCATTGTTATTGAAGAGTGGCTATTAAAAAAAAAAAAGAGCTATGAAAGAAATGCCTTAAGGAAAGCCAGATGGCTGAATATTGGCATCCAAAATGAAAATAAAATATTCAGCCATACATATGTGCCTTAAATAAGCTTAGCTGTAGTCCTTTGTTTATAAGCCAGACTGTCTTCTCTATTGCTTTTGCACTGGTAGCTTTGAACTTATTTTGCATATGGTTTAGTAGATCAAAGTTTAGCAAAACTGTGGTTAGAGAAATTTTTGTGCTTATTGGTTCTAGCCCCAAACCAAAGAGCCAAGGTCAGGTTTTGGCCAGATATGATACCCTGAAGAAGTGGAGGTTATTTTGGACAGAAGAAGGAATGATTTTGTTTCTGTATTGATTCCTCAATTGAACAGGGCTTTTTTTGAGCCCTGGAAGTGCACGGGGATATTGTTAGCAACTTTTTGAAAGTGTTGCGACATGTCCTGATAAAACTGCTTTTGCATGTAGTTCTGCTCACACTGAAAGTCTTTCAACTTCATCTGTAGCAATGGTGTTCTGTTGCCTGGAATCATGTTGTGCAAAATGAGCGATGATTCAAGAAACCATGTGTGTAGATAAGCAGACACCAACAACAACTTAAAAGCATAACAGAGGCATATGAAAACTCAGTTCTTCCATAGAAGCCCAGCCAAATCCTGGAGTAATCTACAAAATTCCCTGCAGGTATCCAGCATTTTTCATCTGGTATATAAAAAGGACAACTGTTTTATTGTTATTGCATTGCCAACATCCTGTTTGGGTGGAAAACTTTCCTTTTAGTATGCATCCTGTACTTTCTTGTTCAATAAGACACACATTTGAAGTCAGTGTTTGAAGGACACATGAATTACTGCCACCAAATCTTCCATTTTGGCTAACGTGCCCATCAGATATCCAGTGTTCTGTTTCCCTTGATTGAAAAGGCTAATGACAGAAATGTGCGTGGTGTGTGTTACTCCGAGTTGGGTTAGAAAGCTGAAGATGTTAGTGTGCTCCAGTCAGGCCTGTTTACCTTTCTCCTATTTCTATCTCTACTTACAGATGACGCTCATCTCCATTTCTTGTGTCATCCTAGTCTGAACTTTCTTGCAGATCTACTTTGCTACTGTCAGAAACTTGTCACTCCTTCCTGTCTTAAGACTAATAAATGCGTTTAAAGTACCCAACTGTTGGCATTTGAGATTCAAAATGTGGGAAGAAAATTGTGTGGTGTAAATTAAAACTCCTGTAGATTACCATTGCATGTCCCTCTGCACAGTCTCTTCCAGGCTTTCTTACCACCTTCATCTTTTGGTCCATTTGCTCAAGAGTGCTATGAAATTTTGTGGCATGTGAGACAGTGTAAATACTATTTTAGCAAATCACTGTGTATCTAAGGAAGGCTGCGAGTGGGTGCAGCTCTGCATACCTTGTTCCTATTGAGGTAGAGAGCAAAGAAGGCATGATCAGAAACAAGATGTGGTGGGGTTTGAGCTGGTGGCTTTCCATCAGATCCTCACTGTCAGAGTTGCTGCCTACAACAGTATATTTTTAGAGTAGTTACATATTACAGCAATGCTAGCTGATGCTTTGGGTCTGAAGGAAGATCAGGAGAGTGAAAAATGGTTTAAGGTTTATTTTAAAATTTCTAAATCTGTTTGATGACATGCAAGATGCAATTCTCATTCTTTGGTACAGGGATGATTTGCAACTGGTACAGTTAGATTTGATGATCTCAAAGGTCACTTCCAACCAAACAATTCTATTAAATGGTACTACACACACATGAAATCCTGTAGGTCATTACATTAGGTGCCCTTTGAGCAACAGTACTCCAAATAATAAACAATTCCTGTTTGTCCAAGGAATCTGAAGCCCCTTGGATGAAGGCAGTGATTTGGGGTAATTTTGTCCCGCAGTTAAGGTGTTTGAAATGGCAAGCTACGGTTCTGAAGGGCCTTTCTTTTACCCAGTAAAAGCAGCTGTCTGATCTGAGGCAAGCTCAGAGTAGATCAGTTTCTCTAGGAATCATTGTGGCAGTGATCATAGGACCCTTCATCATGAGTGCCTCTACACTGCATGAGGTGTAACACAGCACCTGCACTAGCAGTCTCATCCTTTTTCTCTACTCCTTTTGGTTTATGAGTTTCCCTGAGGGATCTGCTGGGAGAGTAATTCTTCCTACCTATCTTGTCACAAAAAAAAAAGTGACTAAAACTTGCATCCACCAGGGACACCCCCTCACTTTCCTAGAGGTAGCCTTTCTTTCTTCTAGGCCTGTGCCATTTGTTCCACCATAAGAGAAATCTTCAGGAAATTGATGGTTATTAGGAGTGTATTGCTGTTCCTTGCGTTTCGGTTTATTTTACAGGTGAAAGAGAACCTCAAGAGGTTGTCTTCAAGCTCAGCAATGGAGGATGAAGTAGAGAGTTGTATTCCAATTAACACACTTCTTCTCATGGGATATGCAATTAAGGCAATGAGTGGGTTTCCTTGAGGGCTGGGCAAGGTGATCAGGCTCATCAGACACAAAATTCTAAAGATGAGGCTCACAGGATTTTGCGTGTGATGGACAACACTTGCTTCATATCGGAGTGCAGAGGGACATGTACCACATCCCTGCCTGCGAGATTGTTAGGATGCCTGTGAAATTGTCATGTGAATGCCTACAAGGGGGTTAAAGATGTTATAAAGGATATTTAAATCGTGCATTATTGTCCAGACTGAAGCCAATTTAGTGGGCAATCTGTAGCGGGAAAAGGATTTCTGTGCTCTTCGGGCGAGTCAATGCTGTCACGATCCATACAAGCTGCTTTGGGCCATTTAGTCACTTTAGACTGCTTGCTGCACTTGCGAGGGAGAGTGTGGCAGTAACTCCACACAAAACACTAATGTCCACATATTCATCCCATGTATTGCCTTTTAAGTGGCTAGTGGTAGTGCTTGAGCACATCATAGTGACCAGCAGCGGAATAAAAGGGGCTTCCTTGAGTTCTATTAGTATTTCTGCATGGATCTGTCATGTGACTTTCAGTTAATTCCCACTGCTCATGTTTAAAGTCGATGCAGCGTTTTTTGCTGTGTTTCTCCATTTGTTAGGACCATTTTGGGGGAACCCTCCTATATTCTCATTTATATTTGTACAAAACTTCCACTTTAGCAGGTGGGAATTTATTCAATGACTATTTTATTTAATGTGAAAGTCAGTCTCTTTCAAAGTATGTGTCCCTTATTATTTGGAATGACAGCTTTGTAGACATAAAAATTGGGAGCTGGACAGATAATCTGCACTGGTTACGTTAACCTTTGTCCCAGTGACCTTCATCAGCTAGAGATCAGGACACAGTCAATTGTGTTTTTAATCCTTTGTGTCACCCTTCCAGTTAATTTTTAAAAAATTGTACAGCAATATTTACTTTTTAAACAAAAATCCCTTAGCCCGTGTTTGTCTCTATTGACTTTTTTTTCCTTCTCCCTTGAAGCTGTTTGCAATTCAACCTCAGTAAAATATGAAGCATCAGAAATGTTAGACTATCTTGGCAGTGAAGAGGCATGAAACGGATGAGTAATGAAAAGCTGAAGATAAGCAGTAATGCTACTTTCATTCTGGAGTGCCTATTCTGGCAGAGTTCACATCACCTTTTACTATTTCATATCCTATTCATGAGACAAAGGAATGATTAAAAAAAAAAAAAATCCCACCAAGGAGTAGTCCTGAGATTTGTTTAAATTGGGTAAATGAAAACTTCAAGGTCTCTTTTGCTAAAGATTAAGAAGTGTCTCAGATTGCCAGTGCACTTGAACTTGGAGAAGTGTGGGGATAGAGGAAGGCGAAGGGGAGACTCTCACGTATTTTTCTTGAATGTGCCCATTTTGAGCAGCGTGTGAATATAGTTGACTTGACATCATAAACTGCTTCCTTTTTATTTCTTTCCAGATACTGTCCTGGGACAAGTCTGTGTTCATGGATAATGTACATTTGTGGTAAATTTAAAAGCAAAGCTCAGTGAAAAATAAGCACAAGATCACCAGGGTCTAGAGAGTTCCCCTGCAGTTTTCTTAGCCCTTGTGTTGCTTTTCTATGTGAGAAAAACATGTTGGAGCTATAAAACTCAGTGGACCTGTTTCTCTGCTTGTTTACACAAGTTTTATAGGGATTTTTCTTTGCTTTTAGTGAAATTTGCTGATTGTTCTCACTGCTGTGAGAAGTTTGAGTCCTGTGATGTTCAACAGAATAAAAAGGCTTGGAAAATTTCCTGCTTTGTCTGAATTATAAAGATCATAGCCATGGTTATTTGGGTGCTCCTGTACATGAATATGTGGTGTTACTAGTTCTGTGATCTTTGCTTAGCCTTGTTTCTAACAATCTGGAAAGAAGGAACAAAAATCCTATTAAATACTTCTACACAATGTGCTGATGGAACAGGTTTGCATAAGTCAGTGTGGACACGGAAGTGAGAAATGTGGAGGCATTAGAATCATAGAATGGTTTGGGTTGGAAGGGACCTCAAAGGTCATTCAGTTCCAACCCAGTAGGATGAGAGCTATCAATGAGCCCTGCTAGCTCCTGAGCAAAGAGTCTCCTTCCCTTTTGAGAGAGGCAGTTGATGTTTGATGCCTTTAAGCCTGGTCCCGTGCAGGCTGTCCCATTGTCAAAAAAGCCAAAGCTGTTACTGAAAGCAGCAAGACAGACTTGTGTAGAGGAGAATGTAATCACTTGAGAAGTTCCTCAAGGTGCTTGAAGGATGTAGCAGAACACTGATCAGTTATGCAGTGCTGAAATTCAATGTCATCCTTGTGCTACCAGTTAGTCTTTATTCTTTACAGAATGCTGTGAGATTGAGGAGATAATCAGGATTTAGTTTGATCCAAGTGCCATGTTTACCATGTATCGCTGTCTAGCCACCCAGAAGGTTTCTGGTCATCTTTGTAATAGAGAAGATGGGAACCTAAAAGCCCCTTAAATTGTGTGGTAATGTGCCTGACAATTTGCCATGCACCCTAAAGCTGGTATTTCAACAATCTGAGTATACCTTATTGCTTGTCACTAAAAGGGCACATTTCTACTGCAGTTTCATATACCACATAAAGCTCTTCAGCCTAACTGAATTCTGATTTTAAGGATGTTTTGTCAGAATATTTCTGAGCAACTTTGCAGCAATATTCACAACAGCAACCTGTCAAAGGACTTGCAATGACCATTAACTAAGATATTCAAAGCTGAAAAGAAACATAGATAATGAAACAAATCTGCAGTTGTTTTTTCCTCACATTTCTTTTTTGTGTGTGTAATCAACTTGTACGCTATGGAGTCTTTAAACAACAGCAGCTCTTCACATTTGTTCTCTATACCGTACTAGGGAAAGCAGGCTTTGTCTTTGACATTGGAGATAGACAATGTAATTATTCTATTTAAGTAGAAAAAAACCTTGATTTATTTAGAAGCCCACTCTAGAGGGACTGCAGCAGACTCTATGGAAATAGCCTTAATTCCTTAGGAAATAAGTTTGTGATAGCAACTTTATCATCCTAGAAGAGCAACACAATAAAGTGTTTTATCCAGTTCTCAGCAAAGCTATGGAAATGACAGCACCTCAAACTCAGTACACCCTGAACTATGTTGAACCTCAAATACTGGGTTCAGTTTTGGGGCCCTCAGTACAAGAGACATTGAGGTTCTGAAGCGCAGCAAGAAGGGCAGTGAAGTTGTCGAAGGAGCTGGAGAACAAGCCTTAGGAGAGGCGACTGAGGGAACTGGGGCTGCTTAGCCTGGAGAAGAGGAGGCTGAGACCTTATCACCATCTTCAACTGCCTGAAAGGAGGTTATATTGGGGTGGGTGTTGGTCTCTTCTCCCGAGTGACAGGTGACAGGATGAGAGGAAATGGCCTCATGTTGTGTCAGGGCAGGTTCAGATTAGATGTCAGGAAAAAACCTTTTCTCCAAAAGAGATGGGTATATGAGGTGCTCAGGGTTGTGGTTTAGTAGTGGACAGGTACAGTTGGATTTGATCTCGAAGGTCTTTTCCAGCCAAGCAATTCTATGATTCTGTTTGTCCAAGTCACCATTTCTCTAACAACTCTAAAGGAGAGCATCTCTTCTAAACAGAGAGGCAAAGGGTGAATAATCTGAGAGTTAGTAAACTGGGTGGGGAGGAAAGATATTGTTCAAGGAGAAGAATTGTCCTGTAAAACGTTTTTTCACCTTTATGAAGCCGAAGGAAAATAACAAATTCAGTGTTCATTGCCCTTTGTTTGCATAGCTTATAGTAGGGCTAGGACTTTTGAATTTCCCATGTAAAGGCTATTTTGTTCCATCTGTGTGTTATAGTTGGATTAACAGGAATAAGGGAGACTTATGTGATGGAACCTTTTTAAGAACTATGATATTTCTTCTATTCTAATCCAAGAACAGCAGCAAAATCTTCTTCCCCCTCCTCCCCTTTTTCGTTTTTAGTACTTTGGAAGAGATTTCTGAATTCTGGCAAAGCATCCATTTGTTTAAATTTCCCTTTGGTAGCTAGAAAGCATTGAAATAGCACTGAGATGCTCCTGATAACGGAGGGAAAAGCATTGCCATTACATTCCTGCAAAATGTGTAAGTTGGGATGAAACTTCTGTTAAGGAAAAACATGCTCTGAGTATGAAATCGGAAACAGTCTATGTAGATTTGTAGGTAGAGGCATACAACACCATTTTGTTTGGAAAGGAATTTGAATGTTTAATCTAAAAAATAAAAGGACTAAGTGTTACTGTCTAATTTTTTGACTGTTGTTTATTTATCATTAATTTTGGTTTCTTGGTTGTGCAAAATGGTTAATGGGACCCAAGAATAGAAAGGTCAGAAATGTCTGTAATTTCTGCCCACTGCTCCACGGTCACTGACTTATTTTTAAGTGAAAGTTGCTCCTTGGACATGTTTTTATCCTGCTCAAGAGCTTTTCCTGGCTTCATATGCCTCACTTACATTAGATCTGATTACATTTTTAATTAAATGCCTTCTCAGTCAGAAAATGTTGATTCATGGAAGCCAAAACATTTTGGGGAAATGTGCTGATTTGTAATTCCTTTCATTGCGGTGACTGTCTGGTTTTCAGAACAGTCTAAAGAGTCTATTTTTGATTTTAGAAACCAGAAATAAGTTCAGACAAGACACAAGTCTACTTCACATGCTTCCTTTTGATCTTCTTTCTGAGGGATTAATTATTTCATGTCACTGTTTAGTCTCTGAAATGTCTTATTTCTGTCTGTAGTATCTGTTTTGCTATATGATCTTCTGTTCTGTCTGAAGTCAACAAATATTCCAAATTGTGCTTTCCCAGCTCTCTCCCATCCCCTCCCAGGCCAGAAGCTTGATCTCTTTGGTCTTTAAAAAGTTGCATAACAAGAAAGGTGGAAAAAATGAGTTAAGTGTGCAATAATATCAACTCTGCATTTCACTTCTTGTCTGTTAACACACTTCTCCTGGGAATGTTAGCATCTTCTCTCTTATACTTTTTTTATCTTAGAAAGAAAGCGTGAGGTGAGGCCTTTTCCTTCTTAAGTTTCCCACATGGAATCTCTCATTGATCTGATTTTGGTTCCCCCTTAAAATTCACTTGTTCTTTGACTTGTTCTTGCAAATAAGGTCAGGCTGCTGTTTCTTCATACTTGGATGGGTAACAGCAGTTGCCATCAAACTTTAGTTCTTAATGCCGTCTGCATTATTCTCTATTTTGGAAAACCTGGCATAGCTACGTGCAAGCTAAGTACTCAAAATAGTGCCAGGGTGCAAAATTAATACCAAACAATACCACCATAAATGTACTGAGAAATCTTGTGGTGAAAATAAGGGTTACAATATTGCTTAAGATTTGTGGTGTATACCTCCCTTTTCTTCTGGGTGTTGGTTGCAGAGTTCTTATTCTCGTTAGTGTGCCAGCAGCTTAGCTGAGGATGGTTAATGATGAGCGTACTATTAAAGGCTTAAGTGTATTTTGAGAGTTGAAAGGACTAACACATGAATGATACATTTGTACTGAGTTTGCCACATAAAAAAAATACAGTAGTCTGGAGAACTTGGTCTGACTGTAATGATGCCAGGGAGCCTTAAGCTCTTAAAGCTGAAGATTTGCCTTGAATTCACCTTGTAATTTCTAGGTACTACTGTACACGGCACCAAATGTAACTCACTGTCTCACATTAGTGTAAAAGAGTGGCATAATACCGGAAGGGAGCCTACAGGAAAGCTGGGGAGGGACTTGTCACAAGGGTCTGGAATGATAGGATCAGGGGGAAATAGCTTTAAACTGGAAGGGGGAAGAATGAGATTAGACATTAGGAAGAAATTCTTCACGATGGGGGTAGGGAGGCGCAGGAACATGTTGCCCAGGGAAGTTGTGGATGCCTCAATGCTGGAAGTGTTCAAGTCCAGGTTGGATGGGTCCTTGAGCAACCTGGTCCAGTGGGAGGCATCCATGCCCATGGCAGGGGGCTTGGAACTGGATGGGCTTTAAGGTCTCTTCCAACCCAAGCCATTCCATGATTCTATGATAATGTGAAGTACATTGGGCAAAAGGAACCTGCTGTCAGAACTATGCTCGACAGTTTTTACAGTGTATTTTCAGGATGTCTCTTTGCTGTTACTTGTGGGGTTTTGCACATAAAATGTTTGTAACTCTGAAAAATTATTCAATGTGGTTGGTATACAGAGTATTTAGAATGATACATGGAAAAAGAGGTACTTAGGGGAAAGTAATGGCTTCAGATAACAGTAAAATCTGTATTTTGCCTCATTTGTGCTGTGTATATGCATTGTGTGAATCCATAGAGTTATATTCAAGGTGATTAGCTAGGATTTAGTTCTGTGTGGGAGCAGGGGGAAAAGGTCTAATGGAAATGCTGACAGACCATTAACTAGAGTATCACTAATGGGTGCTATAATAGATAGAGATATTTTTAATTGTAAAGGGGTTAATTGGTATTCCTCATTTGCATTCCTTTCTTCCTAAGTGGTGGCAATTTGAGCTCGTCCATTGACAGGAATGGCTGTTATACTAGAGAATATAAGGGATCACAATATTTTCTCCAAGAACATAAGCAGGAGGGAAAACCAGAAATCCGTTAGCTGACATACTATGATTATCCAGCAACAGCTGTGGAGAAAACTGATTTTCCTAAGAACTTATTTAGGGAGTGCCTGCTGGAAACTGTTTTTTTAAAATTGCTTTTGTATCTGAACATGGGAAAAATAACTTGCATCAGTCAAAGTGTTTACTGTGACTTACACATTCTTGGAAACTTCAACCCTTTTCTCTGTGGAGGTAAGGATTTTCTGAATGTAAGAGAGAAGTTACTGCTCTTTCCTTTTGCTCAATGTGAGATAATGAGGGAAGGGGTTACACAGCCTATACCTAGACACCCAGACTCCTAAAATGAGGCTTATCTCCCCAAACTGATGGGAACAAATTCCGTTTCTGGTCCCTGTTGCCCTCATGGAAGCTCAATTGGTCCATTACCAGAGGAAATTTTTAGTTTGTGCCAACTGAGGCTATCGGGTTACCTCTTCCCTTGTCACCAGCCTGTTCTGCCGACAAGGTCTTCCTCTCAGGCTTTTTGACCTTGGACCATTACACAGGATTTAATCCTGGAGCAGCCATTGAGGGATGGGGGAGCTGGCTGTGACTTCTAACTGCATGACAGCCAGTCTCCATCACCTGCCTGTAGCTCCCCACACTTGGAATGGGGTCCAGAGACTGGAGTCTCCTAGCTGCATACATACCATAAGGAAGCTTAAAGCCTATGCAGTACCTCACAGTTACTGTCTCTCTGAGTGTGACTCTGATTTTGATATGAACAGCGCAAGGTTACTGGCCTCACTGGCCACTCTAAAATCCTCCCAAAAGAGTTGCTTTCTTCCACCAAATATCATTGTCTCTTCAGCTTTAATGAGACAATCTTTGTTTCATTAAGAAAAGCAAACACGGACACAACTATGCCCTCAGTTTCTTCTTTTCCACTGTGGCTATCTCTTCTTTCACTTAAGGTTGCCTTCCCCAAGTTCTTGAATCTGGTTTTTTTGCAGATTCGTCCTCTTTTTTTTTTTTCCCAGCCTTCATTGAGCTGCGTATGCTTTCTTTAGGGGTCTGTCAGCTCTTTCATCCAAACTTCACTTCCCCTCATGTCCCATCCTGAAGTGTGTAGCCACAAATATTTAATGCAGATTTTTATTAAGTACAGAAAACAAACACATTTGAAAAGTATGTTATATAGTTATGTTGTTTATAAATCTTAAGTATATATTACTGAAGAAATAGCATGTTTATTTTCTTTATAAAGTTAATACCTTGAAGAATTTAGCCAGCAGCAACAATTTACTCTTAAATGCTGTCTTAATGAATATAGCACAACTACGTTACTTAAAAGATGAATTTGCCATCTTGTCAGTCCTGAAGTACAAACTGCAGTGTCTTCTCTTTTTCTAGACTTTCAGCAATTACCATGCCTTTATTTAGGGCCCAAGTGCTTGATCAGTGAAGTGAGCAACTCTGATATAACCCGTTTTTGCCCATTACCTAACTAGGTGGGACTGACTTGCCTGTAGTGCTGGAAAAACAATGCAGATTATACTAATAAGTGCAAATAAGACACTTCAGATTTTAATGAAGTTTCTTAACTCCCGTTCCCAGACCTCCTACTGTAGGCTTCATCATGGGTTGCTTTTACAGGTTTTGTGCTCTGTGGGATTCCAGGTACTTTTTTCTTTTTTTTTTTTTTTCCCTTTTGCACAGTTCAGAAATGTCATGGGTCTCACTGGAGCTCATTGTTCAAAGCTGAGTCCGAGTACCTTGGATGAAACCAAGAGGCTGGCTGCTCCTGAATGAGAACCAACTGGCCTGCTCTCCATCTGGGCTGTGCTGGCTCTCTGCTGCCCACTGATTACATAGGCAGGGTGGTCCTCTCATGAGCAACAAGATCCATGTGGTGCCAAAATCCCAGGCTAGTTCTCAGCTTGATTGGTTTCCCAATCTGCTTCGCCACACGGCCAAGCAGTGTCTGTGCCAGAGTAAGGCCAGAGAAATAGCTGTAGGTGGGAGGAAAGCAGAACTGCATTCTTGATTCCGTTGGGTTTTTTTTTTAGCTGCGACGCTGGCTTACACAATTTTGAAATGCCTGGAGACTGTTAAGTGCTCTGGTAAAGCACTTTGCAGCTTACATATGTGGTTACGTTTCTATTCTGTGTACCTGCCCTTGTCTGCCTTTCTTAAAGTGGTGGAATCATTGCATGTGCTTGTCAGGGTGGTTGTTGTGGAGTTTCTAGGGCAGAGAGAACTGCCTGTCAGCTCCCCCATTGCCTACAGGGTTTTCTGCTCCTGTAGGCTTCAGCAGGCTAAGTCTCAACACAAGTGCTTTGGCGTGTGTACTGCTTGGGCACTGGAGTCATTCCGATAGAAGCTTAAAGCACACCAGTGTCTGTAGCATAAGGACTTTTCACTTTAGAAGTCACTGACAACTTTGGCAGGGGGAATCATTCTCACGCTGTGAAGTGCCCTCTGCATTGTGTAGTGCAAGGAAGTGATTTGGTTGAAAAAGAACACCCTCCTCTTTGTGTTTTTTGGATTCCTCCTTATTCTCACCCAAAATTATTTCTGTTCTGGATCAATTCCATGACCCAGTTCCCTGCAAGGCCACACAAGTGGGAGTGAGCAGCAGGGTAGGGGAGTGACAGACAAGCTTAAAATGCTTTGCCTTTATACAATATAGGCTGCAGAGTGCTTCTCTGGGGCTAGGAAATGAGGCTATGATAGCAGAAATGAAGCATGGTGTGAGTGCAACCAAACTGACACATCTGGGTTTATCCTTGAATAATAAAACCACCTACTACTCCCTGTATGATCTATACAGTAAAAGCACAGTTTTGCTAATACAATTGCGTCTGTGTTGGAGGGTTTAGCCAGCATCCACTATGCTATAAATACAGATGTCTGTATTTGGGACCTGACCATTGAAATGTATCTTTACCAGCTTTAATTGATTTTAGCTAGGAGCTAACTGGCTCCAGAAGAACTACTTATAGCTTAACAGTTCTGTTGAAAATGTACCATCTAGTAATTAATGGGTTTGGAAAGCAGCCAGAATCTTTCAATCTAATCCAGTTTAAGAAAAGAGAATCAATCGGCTCTTTGTTGTTTCTTTTTTTTTAATGGTAAATATAATGAAATATTTTACAACAAGTCACAGTTAAAAATAGCCCAGTTGGACCAGCTGTCATGTAGGATAAATCACTTGCATGAGGACATGGTCTTTGTGATTTGTGGTCTATGCAAATAAGTGCAGGATTTTGCTCCACATTTTGTATTCAGGCAAAGTTCCCCATGGACTTCAATGGGAATTTTGCCTAAGCAATAACAGCAAAATTGGTCCCATGTGAAAAAAAGATCACTGGGGAAAATTAAGAGATTTTTCTTAAAGGTACAGATGGCAGTTAAGCATTTAACTTTAATTGGCTTTTTACATGAGTGGGGACCCCTCTACTGTTGTACCTTTAGAAGAATTCTCATAAGTACTCTGAAAAGAGGAATGTGTGTGACTGTTGTGGAAAGTCAATTGCTGGGGGAATGAAGCCAGTGTGCTCCAGGGAAGTGAAAGGGTGCTACAGAGGGAAACAAAATAGCAGAAACAAATGGTATGATGGAGTTGGGAACTTCATCTGTTCTTACTGTGTGTGTAGTTTTACTTCTTGTGTTGGCACTGTATGTGTGAGGAGGGAGAGAGAGGCAGAAGGAGCAACTGCAGAACTTCCAGGATTTTAAGAACGTTTTAGGGAAAAGACTAAATGAATGTTAAATCTTATCTGGGGCATGGAATGAAATAATCCGGGAAAAGTGGCCTCAAAGGCTCTATTTCATATTTCAGCATGCCATGTTGAAAATTAATTGCAAATAGATCATTAGATTTTCACTTTGCCTGATGTGATTATAGGTGGATAAACTAACAAAATCTGAGGAAGTGGCTTAAGGTCAAGGTTATGGTGAGAACTGTACTTGGTTTTAGATGTAATTTTTCTATGCATTTTCTTTCAGTTAACCCACTGCCACTTTAAAATATTTTTTAAGTCAGGTTTAAATCCAAATAAAAGTCTAAGCAGCTTTTTTCATGCATGCACATTCAGTGCTAAAGGCACGTAGTGGTGACTGCTAAACCAAGGTTTAAGGTGCAGCAGAAGTGAGATTGTCATGGAAAATTTCACTTGCCTCAATAGTATGTAAGAATGATGATTAGCCTCTGTGAGGAAACAGTTGTCTTATCATGAAATTAAGAAACTTAGCTTGGTCCTAACGGTGAGACTGATTAGAACTAGAAACCAGAAATCTGAGTCCAGAAAAGCCAATTCCAAGAGCTGGAAAGCTTACCAATAGTAGCAAGACCGCAGTTAAGACATGTGGCCAGAGATGAGGCAACGAATCCATATCACAAGGGGCATGAAGCGGCTAGAGCAATTGCAGACTGGCAGCAATAGAAGATAAGAATCATAACTAAGCACACAGGAGAGAGGAAAAAGTAATTGAAGCTAAGGAGGCAGGGTAAAGGAGAAAGAAGCAAGCTTGAATTTAACTTAGCTTAGCTGAAGGACATGTTAATCAGCCAGTGTTTTGGGTTTTGCAAAATCTGTCTGATGGGAATAATGTCTCATTTTGTTGCTGTATGGCCAACTTGCATTCAGCAGTCTCTCTCTTCCCATTCTCTGGGACGCAGAGCCTGAGTACAGGGCTGTAGGTTCTTCCCATACACCGCTTGGTTAGATGTCAGGAATTTCCAGGTTTGTCTTCCATTTCTGGTATTAATATAATATTTTTTAACTCTTGCGGAGTATCAATTCAAGGAATCCTTCATCTGTGGCCTGGAGGCCAGATATAAAAATCTGTCATGGAAATAAGCTTCAGATGACCTGGCAACTGATGCATTCAAAGAGAAGAAACTTGACCTTTTTGACCCACATAAACGGAAATGATTACATAAAGTCTCTCCAAGTCGGGCTTTACCATGCTCAGACCTGGAAACAATGGAGTAGCCTTTTCTTGGAGAGCCTCCCTTCTATAGTCATCAACCAAGCAGAGACTGAAACAATGGCACTGAACTCTAATCCTTTGTCCTCAAGCTTCCCTTATTTCAGGGACAGGCAGACAGTCTTTCTCGGTCACTTAGTGGCCAATTAGCATCTTAAATTGAACGTTCTTTCTCTTGAAGGCTCTTTCTCTCACTGCTGCTTGCAGTCTTCAGACTTTGCAAATCCACTTGTCTCTGAGCCTGAACGGGCTTGTCATCCCCTTGGCAAAGAAGACTTCTGCAGAGGTCTGCTTTATCGCTGTTGTGTAGCACGTGCTTCCAGCCTACTTACAGCAAGGCCAGGCAGAGCCTGTGGTATCCTGCAACAATTGTAAGACTGAGTAATTTCCAGTCTGTGTTTCCATAGCAGACTGTTCATCTTCTCTTTTTCCAGGATGCAAATGCTGACCACAGGTCATGTGACATATCTACCTGTCTTTGTATGTTTGTTTATATTGTGTATGTGTGTTTGTTCCTGTGTACATATGCATAAACAAACAGATGAAATGTGTTCATATACAATGCTATGTAATTAAGCCTTGCAGAAGTTTTAAGAAATTTGAGTGAAGTGCAGATAATCAACATCTGTCAGAATGCTGTGTGGTTGTAATCTCCAGGAAGGATGTGGATCAAGGGAGGTGGAGAGAAAGGACTGACAGCTACAATGAGGAATGAGGGGTTTTCCACTTCTAGCTGTGTGGAGACCAGAAAGCCAGATGCAGACCTCTGCAACATGAGTGCCATAATTGATTCTGCGGGGTCTTTTTCCTGGATCAGTGCCGTCTGGCTCTAGATGTAGAAGAGAGACTTTTCTATGCTTTAACTAGGAGTGGAACTTCCCGCTTTGCAGAGGACATGATATTCCCACAGTTCCCTTCCCACAGTGCAGGGGAATAGACATTTTCTTCCACAGCTGATGGAGATATGGTCCTCAGGAACCCTCTTGGAGGAATGAGAAAATGTGGGAACTGCCAAAAGGTGCAATAGCTTTTGTAGTGTGGAAGGTGATAGTATTTGGGTTAGTTTGATTACTGGGATGAGAAATGTGGTGAAGTTTCATGCGTGTGGAGTAAAATTTGTAGTTCTTCAAACTGGTTATTAAGTTGTACATCTTTACAGTGTTATCTTTGTTGAAGTAACACAGAAATCTGGACAACTTCTCTGTTTTTGTGCCTGACTTAGCTCAGAGACAGTGAAGGTCTTAAATTCTGGAGCAGTATTGGAAATAAGAGGCTAATATGTGACAAGAATCTCCAGCTGACAAAAATAAAAGATTTCCCCAATTACCATACAGTCACAGATCTTATTAAAGTATAATTTAATGAAGGAAAAAATTAGAAGTAAGGCTGTGGGCTAGCATTTGGGACAGGGGAAAAAAACTCTTCTTCCAGGACTGCTTCCAGTTCTACACTGTAAGTACTTCCTTACCAGACCTTTTTCCCTGTCATAAAGAAGAGCTCTCCATATCTTCAAACTCTGTTCTTCTATTTTAGTAAACTTTCTTAAAGCACCCTTTTCAAATGGACTCTTGGAGTTATGTGGAAGCTTCTCTGCCCTGTTTCACTGGGTTGCGAGAGGTGTGCTGGGACACAGAATTGGAGTGAGCAGAGAATGAGTTACTGGTGAATGAATATAAGGGAGAGTTCTGGGAGCAAGCTTTTTTCAGGGTATGGCTCCAATGTTAGTATTAGCCACTGCTGCATGAATGATGTTGCGATGTTTTGCAGTGTGGCTATCTGGAGTCTTCTTGAATGTGAGGTAATGCAGATATTCCAGTTAGGAGACGGTAAATCTGCTGGAAGTTCTCCTGTGCTTCTGTAGGTTAGGTCTTATTTGTGTACTAACACTGCTTTTCACGTGAACATGCATTACTCTGAGGTGGCTTTATGCCATGTTATTAGTTTTAAAAATAAATTCAACTGTTATTGTAACATCAGAATCAAGATATATGCAAGAGAAAAATGAAATGGTGTCTATCAATGGGGTCACACATTCCATGCACATTCAGACGTCTCCCCTTTTACTGACTTTTGTGCAGGGAAGGAATATTCTTGCTTTGTGTCCAGGCTGCAGGTTTGGGGGAGTGAAAGCAAAACTGCATATATTCTGCAAGGAGGAGCTATAATGCAGATAGATCCAGATCAGAAAAAAAGGAAATTTTTTTTTTTTCCAAACCATTACATTGACGAATTCCGGATGAGCATGAAGCTGTGTAGTTTCACTCTGAATGCTTCTCAGGCAGAATGCTTCTTTCCAGAGCGTGCATCTCGTATCAATATAAGTAAAACAGTGTAAATGTCTCTCTTATTCTGTCCGAGTAGCATAGTTTTGTTCTCATGCAATGGGAGCAGGTGGTGGGAGGTTGTTTTGATGAGGTTAAGAAGCTCCTCCCCTCTTTCCCCAAGCAGCAGTCTAATCTGCGTCAGCAGTAATTGTGTGCCTTGCACTGCTTTTCAGTGAGGGTGAGTGCAAAAGATACATCAATATGAGGTATCAAACTGAGGCTTAGATGTTCCTTTTAAGTGGCTGCTCATTTCCTTGAGCCATAACATGGGCTAAAGGTTAACTTACACATTCTCCGCGGAAGAACCATTTATTTTTGAGGGAAAGGCGAAGGAGGGGGAAGGGTGTTGTTTCAGATCCTTTCCTACCTATAGACTAAATGTGCTGTACAGTGCTGTTCACGCAGATTTTTTTCTTCTTCCCCCACTGGATTATTTGCTAATCAGGCTTCAGTGCAGTGGAGATAAGAGACTGTTGCCTAGCTAGGAGGCTCTGCCCGGAGCCGGGGACCGAAGCGGCTCGCTGCTCCTCGCCCCGTTCATGGGCCCGGCGCGGGGGAGCTGTCCGAGGTACTAGGATGCTGGCGGCGCAGGGGAGCTGTCCGAGGTACTAGGATGCTGGCTGCGCGCGGGGCCAGGGCAGCCGGATCGCAGCAGGAGAGGAGCCCCACAGCCCTGCTGGCACCCGAAGGTAGGCTGGCTCTTTGTTTGAGAATCCCTGATTAATCAACAGCAGCGTCAACAGACTAAGGCAGCCGGAGAGAGCGAGCCTGCCTGTAGTCACGGGGGAGAGAGAGAGAAAGACAGACGATGCCACGAGCTAGACTGCCTCCGACCTTCTATATCTAAGTGGCAATGAGAGAGAGAGGGTCTTTCCTGCTGCAAGAAGCCATTTGGATAGCATGTTTTCTATTCCTTATATTCCTTTCTTTTTGTCTCCACAGAACATATTCAAATGAGGTACCTTAGAAATCTCTGTGTTAGTGCATATGATGACGGTGCTGTAATCTTCTATGTTGTAAAGTGGGTAAAAATCATCCAGTTTCTTCTCTGCTGGACCTCAAAACAGGGTGTTGTTTATACCCTCTCATTATCTGTACCTTCTCTTCTCTGAATGTGGATTTAAAGAAGCAAGCACCTGTCTTCTCTTGCCACTGATTTTTTTAAAAACCAAACTTTCCATGCCATTTTAATTGTATGTTGAGAAGATCCATAACATAATACACTGACTTATAGTGATGTCGAATTCTACAATCTGGGCAATTTTGCCAACAAGACTCTAATGCACTTTAACTGAAGAAAAAACCTGAGCCTAACTGCAAATCTGTTCATATGGTGCTGAAATATCCCTTCCGACTGCACTGAGATAACCACAGGAAAGGGCTTTTACAGGCAAAAGTCACCTTTGATTATTGCACTTAGCAGTCCCCGTGGACTTAAATTTTGGTACGTACATATTTTAATCCATTATATGAGCATGCTAATTAAATATTATGCTAATTAGAATGAAGAAAATAATATTATGAAATAAAATAATGAGTAGTCAGAAAGCATAATGATGAAGTTGCATGTATTTTCAGGAGACATTAATCAAGCCATGGCTGAACTAAAAGCTCAAGTCTATTTGACTGGTTTTGTGTACTTCACATGTTGGTTGTGCTAGTAATAGAGACATCTTGCAGCTGGATTTTTTTGTTCATAAAAAGCACTGTTAAATAATTGAAAGCATTCTTTGCAGTTTTCTGATGAATTAATTGAAATAAGTAACTAGAATAGATGTTAGAAATTATCAGACCCACTGTACCATTAATATTTTACAGCATCTTAACATGATGCTGGTGGTTATGAAATCTCCATTTCATTTTCTTAAGAAGGAGGAAAATATATCCATCAGCAAGAAGCTCATTCTCACTTCTGAGTTCAAATGCACTCGTGTTTGCATACAGTGTGCATACATCTGTGTTGCTTTTTCTTTTTCTTTAAAAGTCTGCCACATAATGCTGGGATTATAAAATGTCATTATTGCACTTAAGTGCTGGCCATTCTGCCTCTAGATTTGTAATTGCTGAACAGCCATGTGTGTGGTTAGGGAGAAGCATTATTTTCCTCGGGGGATAAAAGTGGTAAAAGTGTTACTGTATTACAAAATAAGCAGAAGTTCTTTACATTCTGCAGTCATAGAGGAGTCATCGTTAGCAAAGACCTTTCCCCTTTTCAAAAGGCATCAACAAGGGAGCCAAAACTCAAGGCTTGAGGTACTGTTTCAGTTCTTAAAGCTACAAGGAGTGTAACTTGCCCCTACGAAGGGTGTGACATGCATAGAAATGAACTATCTTTTTTAAAACCATGCAGTAGCATTCTTGTTCTACTGAAGGAGATACTTTTAACCTCTTTAACTGAAGGGCTTAGCACTGCTTAGCTTCAGTGACTTCAGCCAGGTGCTGGAGCTCATGCTGTGCAGTATAATGAGGACAAGGTATAGAATCTGTAATCCCAGTCAAAATATAAAGTGTATTTTGTACTTCCAAATGAGTGCAGTGGTGGTGGCTCTTTAAACACTTGCATAAACTTGTCAATAATCTATGGTAGGACACTTGCAACTTATTTCAGTAAGTCTTTCTTCTTTGACCTTAGAAATTAATGCAGAACTGTGTGAAAACAGTAATGCCATATCATTGTTAAGAGTGAGCATGGAATGCAACTCTAAAAGCAGATCTTAGCAGTTTGACAGCTGCTTGGGTATTTC
Source organism: Cuculus canorus (assembly GCF_017976375.1). Lineage (NCBI taxonomy): Eukaryota > Metazoa > Chordata > Aves > Cuculiformes > Cuculidae > Cuculus > Cuculus canorus. Next base: position 7,499,226 of record NC_071409.1, read on the forward strand.
AAAGCTCCTTGGCATAAGGCACAATTTTGGTAAGTTCTGCAAAGTAGTCTCTAATATATTTTTCCATCCATGAATTTTTCTTGGTTGCAGTGAAAGTATTCTTTGTAATCCAATACCATTAAGTCCTTATTAGTGCTGCTGTGGTCAGCAGTTTGTGAAAATTGGATATGGCTGGTCTGTCTACTTTGCTCTTACTGCCTTGCAAGCAACTAGAATGAAACAGCTCAAACTTGAGGGATGAATGGCTGATTAGCAGCCTTTATTTGTAGGGAATTCTTCCGACATACTGAATTGAGAGGAGGGCATTGGTAGGTAATGTGAAAGTAAATGTGTCCTCAAAGAGAGGAGGCAGTATTTCAAAGGGAGACAGGCAGGTGTATAGACCTTTATAAATCAGTGATTGGACTCAGGATTTTGGGGAAGCCCACACTTGTGTTTCCAGACTTTGTTCTCCTACGCTTAAAAAAAATATCTCTGGTTTGGAAGAAGGCAATCAGTGCCTTTGTTGTTACTTCAAAAAGCTCTTTCAGTTTAATGTCAGCATTGCCAATTTTCAATGCAGCACAGCTGCAGCTTATGGCTGTCAAGCATGCTGAAAAGAAACTGATATTTTGGCAATCCTCATGTGAATAAGAGGGAGAACTGCATGTCTGAATATTAATGTATAGAACTGCTTTGATACAGTGATATTGGGTCAGTTACTTCTCGTTCTGAATTGAATATTTTTGTACTCTGATCATTTGAAATAAAGGTTGTTTGGGGTTTGACCAAGAATGCTCTGTTTGGCAAATAGTTAAATAGTTAAATTAGAAGTAAAGCATGCAACAGTCTTGTGTAGCCCAATATATTATTCTCCCATAGAAACTGTGTCTGAATCAATACAAAGGTCTTGAATTTAGTTATGTAAATATTTCTAGACAAGTCAGTAAGGGGACTGCTTGTCCTTGCCAGTAAACCAGATGCACTGGCAGGGAGGAAGAAAAGAATCATCTTGCTTGCTTTACTCCTCCCGTGCTGACAGTTGATTGCGAGGGCCATGGCAGCGCGAGCTGCTCTGTGCTCCTTTGCCAGTGTCCCTCTGATTGGGGGATATCTAGAGGGGCAGGTGCCAGTGAGCATGATTGTTTGGGTTTTTTTCTAAGTGAGGTTTCACATAATGTTAGTTTGACCTTTAAGAGGCAAAGCGAAGGTGCTGGAGGAATCCTTTGTGTCCTTGCACTTAGACGAATTGCCAAAAACGTCCATGTTCAGGGAACACGCACAGCAAAGTCCCTTCAATCAATCTCTGACTTTACAATAGGTTGGCTTCAATAGCTGAAAGCCAGGCTTTTCCTCCTCCCCTCTATCTCTTCCTATTCCTTTGCAAAGATGAAGGGAATAGAAAGGAATGTCAAAATATTTTCCAAGCAGAGCAACTCCTAGTTACATTTTTCCAAGACTGCTTGGTTTCGGAAAGCAAAATGCACTGAAAACAATTTGATTGCAAATACAGAGGAGATTCTTTACTGTCCTTGTTACAAGCTGACAAAATATCTGACTACAGTGTGCTTGTTAGGAGTACCAAAATGGTGCTACCTCACCTAGAGCTTGCATTACTTATTTAACAACCTGCATTTACGTATTTTTAATCAAATATAAATGTAATTGAACAGAACACTTTTTGTACTTGTATCTACCCTGACAGATGGTTAGGAATTGCTCACTGCCTGAGTTTACCAGTCAGGAGAACCTTTGATCAGAAGTTGATCACTGCTGTCGGAGAGTGACAAGCAAACAATCCACGGGGCTCAAAGGGCCCTGTGTATTGTTTGCAGCCTATTGTAATGATAAAGCATTTATTAAGGTAATATAATATCTCTGAAGTGTCATTAAGAGCTGTAAATAAAATTTGTCCTAGCCTGCTGCACAAGGAATACTAGTCCTTTAAAAATGTTTGTTAATTAGTTAAGCTTTTTGCTTCAGCTGTTTGCATTTTATTCCCTGTTTAATTGTAGCATGCACAACTGACCAATGTTAGTAAATGCAGTGAGGCTGTAAAATACCATGCATGCAGTAGATACACAGGTTTTCATCCAGAAAATGCATGCTTCTTTTATAGTTGTTTTCAGAGTTGGTGCCATAAGATCTGGTTCAAGGTGTTGAAATATTTGGGAGTCACCCAGCCCCCTCCGTGAGTTCCCCAAACTGAATTTGGTGTAGCAAACATACAAACATCTACAGTCACAGGAGTAGTTCAGCAGCACTGTTGCTCAGTGCTTCAGTGCTGTTACAGGGTTGGACCCCTGTTAGTACAAAAAATTTATCTTGGTTATTTGTTAGATACTGTGCAGATTTTTTAACTCTCTGCATGAAATAAGTAGTAGGAAACATTAGTGATAAATGATTATATAAAGTGTCTGGTCAGGGTGTGCAGCAGAATAAAGGCTTTTTTTTATTTCAGTCTTGCAATGGGAATTACTTTATCCTCTGTAATGAAAAATAAATATAAGAAAGAAGATTTCAGCATATCCTTAAGTGTCAGCTCATTTTTGACGTTCGAAAAGGAAACAATGAGGAAAAAACAATGCAGTATTGTTGTAGTAAAAGAGGGTCTGAAGCAGATCCAGTTCTGTATGTCTCAGGGGAAAAATGGATCAGAACTGCCGTTTATTGAAAGCCTGCTGAAATGATCTTCAGTTTAAAATTTAGTATTATATTTCAGGAGTAAAGTCCAGTCACTGGAGAAATCGATGGCAAAACTGCTGCTAAAGTCACTAGGGGAGAGAGTTTCTCTGTTCTACAGGTTTATCCAGACTTAATTCAACATATGCAGAAACTAGGCTTTACTAGAAGTCCAAAATAGAAAATACAGTGAAATAACCATCTGCTGGGGAGATGGCCCAGACTTTAACCATCACAAAGTGGATGCTATCTGGTAAGTTCAGACACCGGAGTTAGAACAGCGTGTGCTGTTACCATTGCTTTTAACAAGATAGGCTTCCTGCTGTAGAAAGCAACTCTCAGGAAGGGGTTATAGTATATGGACTTATTTTGCCTAATCGGGAAGGGTAGGAATTGGTCTAAAATTGTTTTCAGAAACACCAGTAACACTGACAGCCTGATTATCTCACTGCCAGCTTCCCAAGTCACTCCTTTGCAGATGGCTGTGCCACTTACAGTGAATATGTAGAACCACTTAATGCATGTTCCAACCCAATGGAGTTTTAGCCACTTCCAATGTGAAATCGCGTGCATGCATGTTGAGCTGCACCCAAGGTCTCCTTTACTGGTTTTATCGTACAGGGATTAATAGGTAATACCAATACTCATAACTGAAAGCACTTTACGATCAGTTTAGAGACCCTGAACATCAAACTTCCTTTTACGTTCAGGCTTAGTTGATAGCTAAGGTTGTCTTGGAAGGCAGAAGATGTGACAGGAGCAGACCCTTTGGTAACTTCTGAGTCTTCATAATTTTAACAGTCAGGTTACCATTGCACAGAAACAATTTTGATATAGAGACATAGATGAGGAAAAAGTATCAGTGTGCTTTTAAAGCATTAACTGTGCTTTTAATTTTATTTAGGATCAGTGCCTACCTTGCTTGGAATTTGGCTTGTCAAGCACTTTAATAAAGATTAAAAATATGGTAGTATATTAGGAAATGGAGGAAGGCATTTTTGTTGCTAATTACACAGGGACTCTGTCCCTGAAATCTGTGTGCAGACAGGATACTCATTGCCTATTCAATAAGATCACTTCTAGTTGCAGTGCTGGCATTGTTCTCAGGCTGATTCTGAGAAGTCACACCATCCTTCTTCGGGGAAGGGAGGGATGTACTAGTAGTGAAGAAGCAAACGCCTTTAGAGAGCTGAGCTCAGCTTCCAGGTCTGCTAGGATATCGCTCAGTCACTCACTGCATTCAGTCCTTGTCCTTAAGTTGATGAAGGCCCTCACAGGGCTGTGAGAGGATAATGTTTCTCAAGGCGATAATGCCTCAGGACCTTGGAAAAATCAGTATTTAAAATAAGAAGATGGCACAATTCTGTTTTAATAGAGTTCTGGTTTACTTGTTTAATAAGTAGTTACTCTGGTTGTATACAATTTAGGTAGCCAGTATGTTTCTTGAAATGATACTGTTTCTTTAGTCACCCATAATATTTACTGATGTGTCCGCATGCCACAGTTCTTATGACTCCCTAGGTGTCTGCTGCTGAGTGGAAAATTTTTGAGGCCTTTCTAAAAGCTTTTAGGCTGCTTGCCATGGAGTCAGGCATGACCTAGGGATCTAAGTACGTCTGTACTCCATGTTATTTAGCTGGAGGTGCTGTAAACCCAAGTGTCTATCATAGTTGTGGTTTAAATATGCAAGCTTGGAGGATTCAAGACCTTCAGAGTTCTGAAGGTCTCAACTCAGATGGGATTTCTTGTCTGTTCTTGGAGCTTCAAGCTAAACAGTTCAGCAACAGATGACAATGGCTTATGGGCTCACATCTAGGTTAATAAGGAATATAGGAAACTATTTCACAATATTTCTTTCCAATATAGAGCCCAAAGAAAACTTCAAACTCTTTTGTTCCAAAAATATGGAAAAGTATTTTTCACCTGAACTTTGGAATATCATGAAGTAGAAATTTTGTCTGGTGGTCTGTTCTAGTGCAGCTTTATGCAGACTGCAAAAAGGCTTTGTTGTTCTGGGGTGGAAACCTTTTCAGTCCAATTCAAACTTATATTCAGGGAGGCCAGTTTCACTGCAAGTGAGGGGAATTAGGAGAGCGGAAGGGGGTGGGGGAAAAGCTTTTGGGATTTGAACAATGTATAATGGGATGGATCTGTATCACTTGGAGAAAGGCTCTTGTTTTTAATCTCCTCTTGTCTCGAGGAATGTTGTTCTGTGTTTTGAATTGCTTTGCTTATTATGCTGTAGCAGCAGAAAGTCTAAAAAGTTGTCTCTTACAGAGATGTTAATTACAATTGACACAATCTTGCTGTCATAAACAGTAAGCTATTTTCCTACTGATTAAGGTATTATGTGTTTTTCAACCTGCAGGAAACGTTGCTTTCCTTTGTTCATTATCTCCTGCAAGATGATGAGTTCTAATCAGGAGGAGGTCACTTTGGGCGCTTTTCTCCAGTATATTGAAGATATGGGGATGAAGGCCTATGATGGCTTGGTTATACAGAATGCATCAGACATTGCTCGAGAGAATGATCGCATGAGGAATGAAACAAACCTGGCTTACTTGAAAGAAAAGAGTGAAAAACGCCGAAAACAAGAAGAAGCAATAAAACGGTAAATATTTCAATACAAACATGAGTGCTCTGGCAGAGTGAATGAACAGTGAGGGGCTTGGTCCTAGCTATGGAAAATATGTGGACCAGTTGATTTCTAAGCAGCTTGCTGGCAAAAGCATCAGGCTGCCAATTGCACGTGTTTTACATTGTGTAGATGTGATACTGAATGGTTCTGTCTTTCATGTTTGGATGGGAATACTCCCTTCCACTGAATTTAGTTTGAGCATGTGTAGCATTTTTAGCAGGTATGATTAATCAAAAATGTTTTCGGAATAGTAGTTGTAGTTCTAGTGGAAAACAGGTCCTCATATACTCAAATGCTTTCAGATAGACAGTGCAAAGACGTATTTGTGTGTGAGCTCTTGCAAGACAGAGAGAGCCTCACAGGTCAAAAGAGAATATCCTGGAGTTCATGTTTTAAATGTGGTAAATTTTCAAAGCTTTCTAATTGCTGTCTGAGGTTTCTTCTGTTATTTGATTTCCTCACATTTCTGTGCACTTTGGAATCAGTGAAAATACTGCAATCATTTAAAGGGAAATGGATCAAGCCCCTGATGGGCAGAACCCTGTAATGGCTCTTCTTGAATAATTCCATTGATTTTAATTGACAGTTAATGAGAGGAGCCCTCACATGACCTGGCATCTTGTGCCAATGGCTAGCAATGAAATATCTGCAGCCTCTTGGAGAGGAAAAGTTGAATGGGATAAACACAAATATTTATTGTATACATATTTGCATCTTTAAAAAATTGCATTTTCTTGAGGAAAGGGAGAAATTGTGTAATACAGACAAAGAGTCTGTCCAAATGCAGTCCCTTCCCTGGAGGTGTTCAAGGCCAGGCTAGATGGGCCATGAGCAACCTGGTTCAATGGGAGGTGTCCCTGCCCATGGCAGTAAGGTTGGAACTGGATAGGCTTGAAGGTCCTTTCTAACCCAAACCATTCTATGATACTCACGTGGATGGCTTGCGTTTTTCCCGTCAGCATGAGTCTTCTGCATTTCAGTTTAAGTGACTGAGGTTTAGACTGTGTCTTGGGTAGTGTACATACAGGTATAACAGATTTCCTGTGCTGTGAATGTTCCAGCAACACCTTGGTAGTCTGGTAATTTTGATGGAATGCTAAATGAAAGAGCACCGCATGCATTTTGACAGAGGATGGACAAAGAGCAGTGGAAATTACTGCTTTACATTACAGGAAGTAGAAGTTTTTGGATTGTCACTGGCTGGGGGGATAATAACGATATGAAATTAAGGTGACTGATGAAAGGCTATGCAGAGTGTGTTTTGGTACCTTCTGGACAATTATGTTGTAAGCTTACTCTTTGAGTGAGGATTCAAAGTATTGGGGAGTGGAATGTATAGGCTGCTTGTAGCAGGAGCTCTACTGTGGACAAATTCATGAAAGAAAATTTATTTTCCTTGCAGCAGATTAATACAGGAGGGATTTTCTTTGTTTCGGTTATGTTGGACACATTTTTTTTTTGTCATATTTGTTTAGTTTTCATCTCTCTCTTACTGAATATCTACATGAATAGTAAAGTTTCCAAGATGAAAGGGTGGGGCTGCTCACCTAAAAATAGTTCATAATACGATGGAAAGTTAGATTTTAGTTGCATTAAGCAGAGGAAGGAGATGAATCTGTCTCACTTGTGAAGTGAGCACATACAAAAGTGTTAGTCAACAAACTGGTGTTTTAAAGTAGTGAAACGAAGAGTACTTTCTCATCTTACATTGAGTTTTCCCCACTGAGGAAAAGAAAATATAACTAATCAAACTTACGAGTATTTTCCATTTACTGAAACTTCACTGTTTCATTAATTTTTTTGTGATAGAAAAACAAATTACCCAGCACTTTTCGCAGTTTCTTCATTTGATGATAAGCTATGTTAAACTGTCAATATATACAGATTAATTTAGAATATAAACTTCAGAGCTGACAGCTGCTTAGGCTGTGTCCTGGCTGACCTGTTTACTTGTGGTTTTGTATGTGTGACCTTGTCACTAAATACCAGAACAGGGTTTTTTTTCATGTTAATAACTTTCTTGGTGGAATATGTTGTGGAGCTGCCTGGCTCTTTATGGTCCTCTTTCAAAGCTTCTCCACCCACTTTGAATGGTGTTAATAGTATTTCCTACCTTGTGGTCAGTTTGTGTGGTTTTATTCATTGATCTTGGCAAAGTGATTTGATGAAGAGCTTTGGATAACTGCAGATCATTTAGGGCTGAGCCAGACCATGAAATTCTTGTTCTCGCTGAACTGAGATCACTGAGAATAGAGTTCTGTTCCTCAGATACAGTCAGAAGAAACAAGGAAGGTTATGAGTAATAAAGTGGGTTTATCAGAGGAACAGCGTGTGCATGTGCGTTGGAGGCATCAACATCTCTTTAACACAACACTCTTCTGGGGGAAACCATGCTTGCAGTGGTTCCCCTTTTCTCTCTCCCAGCTTGGCTTATCTCAGTAGCATTCAGGTGGTAAATGATATCTATCTGAGGAAATAAACAGGGGAAAAAAAAACCTTAGAAAATCTTGGAAAACACTGTCTTTGAGTCTTTTTCCTGTGCAAACTTGGAGATGAAAAATGGGGTATCTGTGATCAACTCTTGATTGAGGAAAACTAAAAGCAATGGCAGACCAAGGGAGAATATCTGATTTGACTAAAGGAACCACAATGTCCAGTTGTCTTAGGCTGACTGCATTTTAGTCAGTAGTAACCTCCAGTGATTCATCTGAGACCATGTTGTCTATCAGAACAGAGCAGCTGGGAAAACTACATCAGGATTATTGATTTCTTTTTACTGTACTGTTTTCCTTAGGTTATTACATTATCTTGGTGGATATTTATATTATCCCTAACTCCCGATAGTGTGGCCTAGATAGCAAGTGGTGCACATGTGCAGTGATAACAGTGCTACCAGTCTGGAGACTACCAACAGCTGAAAACAATCTCCTTAGCAACAAGGGAGTTGTCCCCTGTGATTAACTGCAGGTAGCTTTTGAGCAGGAGTGGGAGTTCCAGCAAACACTCTCCTTTTGCTTGTGGGAAACAAAATAAAGCAGCTATAAGTCTTTGGCACCTACTCAAAATTGCCTAATAGTCTGGTTATTGAATTTTGAGAGCTATTCAATTTTAGTGTTCAGATGGTCCCTTTTAGAAGAAGGGTGATCATGTGTATTAACAACATAATAATGAGTAATTTATTATCTAATAAAGTGGTGGTATTCACACACAGCACTACTTGGAAGCAGCTGTTATTTACCTAAATCATCTCATAACTATGCTGAATGACTTGCAAGTTCATTGAAATGCAGTTTGGAAACAGAATCTGAAAAATGACCTAAAAAGTAAGAAGCCTTTTGACTGTTTTCTGCTTTCCTAAGGATACGTTGTGTTGCATTTCTTCAGTAGCACTGATATGCCTTCTGTGTGATTGCTATCTCATTGTGCGTAGCTCTGATAGGTTAATTGTGGGGAAAAATGTATGGATTCATTGTACATTGCAGGGGATAAAACACATTGTATTGAATTGGGGGGAAAAAAAAGCAACTAGTCTTTGTCTGATCTTGCTGGGCTGAGTCAGCTGATCTGATCTGAATTTCTGACCTAATTTTCGTATGGTACTTAGCAATCATGCAGAGAAAATAAGGTTAATGTGCTGAGCAGTAGCCGAGAGGAAGCCACAATAAATGTTAGTTTATATATTTTGGTCTAATTTTTAGATATTTTTTTCCATCTTTTATTCTCCTCGTCTCACCACTTGATTGTTGTCTGTCCAGACCAAGAGAACATGCTGGCATATTGCCCACAGAGGTTATAAATTGCAAATAAAGTTATGAAGCAATATCATCTTCACTAGCAATAAGGTTGCAGTACTGCAAGATACACGTTTGTCATACCATATCTGCCATAGACAGGAGTTCTGGGAACAGGAGGTAGATTTGCCTCAGCTATTGTGAGCGCTAGGGAAAAGGTGAGTATTTACATAGAGCATCTGTTAGAACGAGCAATTGTTTTCTGACTCATCCATAATGGAAATACATATATTTAGATACTTCTTATCTATTTTATATAGTCTTTTGCATTGCCAAGTGGTTTTTCTAATTGTATAAATACAAAATCTTGGTAAGAAACAAATAACGAACTCTCCTTCTCCTCTGAAGGCTGAGACACGTTGCATTAATCATAGGGAGTGGCTGGAGTTGTACAGTTTTGCAGGAGATATATGCTTTCAAATTATGGCTTCTAATTTTTGGCATCATTCAAGCTACGTTTTCTGTTGAGAAAGTCTTCATTTTGATTTCTAACACAATAAAGATCTGACTGCTCTGGTGTGAAGCTGATAGGAATTCATGCCCACTAATGCTACCTGCCAAATCATGGGCTTGGCCAACAAAGTGGGGTTTTTTTTTTTCTACTTCTGATGGTTTCCCTTACTTGTAAGTATTTCCAGCACCTAAATGTCTCTGGAAAAGCCTTGTTTCTGCTTGTTGAGAGAAGTATACAGACAGATGCTCTTAAGAGGAGGAGCTTTTAGGAGTGCTGTTCTGTGCTAAAGCTAGCAGAAATGGGCCAGCCAGCCAGTGACAGAGTTAAGCTCTTGTAATAAAGAAGGAATTGTAACGAACAGCTGTCATCCTAACTTCTCCTTTCTTCGGTAAATCAAATATTTAAGACTAACCCATCGGCAAAAGTAAGATCATATTTTTCTCTCGCTCTGTTTTTTGTTTTATTAGATTGAATCCTGGTATTATCTGTCTGTAGTTTTCTGTAGTTCCTGTCCCCGGGTTCCCTCATGAAAAAGGCATAAGTAGTGTCCTTCAGCTAAAAGTTAAGCGTTATCAAGCGTGGGAGATAGCAAGCAAATATAAAAAATATTTCTATGCATGGGATTATTCACTGCCAACAGCTCTGTTCAGCTGAGAAAATCTGTATGATTTTTGTGTATATGGATATGCTGAGGAGTTTCTATCGAAAGATTTCTCCTAGAATGAAAAATAACCAAAGAAAAATCATTTAATTATTAACTTACTGTTTATAATGATGTCTTGAAATAACAAAGAAACCCTTTAGGTGATTAGGATTTTTAAGGTACTGTTTCTTCTTTTTCTGAACATTTGTCTGTAATTGAGATTTTGCACAGTTCTAAATTTGCAGGGATACTTGTGCTTCCTTAGATTCCGGTATGTTTACAGCTAGATGTCAACAACAAGGTGATGGAAGGGCAATAAATATTTTGTATTGTGGCAAGGGGCTCAGTTTAAATACCTGGAAGCACATGAATGAGATTGTATAAATTACAAGCTTGTGAACCTATTGTTATTGTTTTGGTGTCAGTGTGAGTTTTTTGTGGTTATTTTGTGTGTGTATGCTGCTTTGTTTCTTGAATTCAAATACGAATTCAAGCAGTGAATGTGATTTTTAGATATGAGGTCAAGGCTATGTTCTCCTTCAACGAAAGGGTGTATGTTATGAGGAAGCTTAACTATGACACTGGCTGTTTTCTTTATTTTCCTCCCAGACATGTTGCATACTTGTTTCATCCAATATTAAATTATTGCTGTGATGCCCCCTTTATGGTGGAAATGGCTGATGAAGTGTGATGGAGACTAATTTCACTACGATTTCAAATCCTTTTCCTTACGAAAATATCATAGGGTTTTTTTGAACTTGTGTTGTCTAAGAAAGGGTGGTATGCGTAGCTTTTTCATCAGGAGTAAGTGAAATGGTTGTGCAGTCAGTGACCTCCAAACGTATTTTTGTTGCATTCATAAGTAAACAGATGTGATGATCTAGCCAACAAATCCTCCCTTCCAAATGCTCTCATCCATATGGCCGCCTGTATTACTGCCACACAAAATAAACAACAGACACAATGCAAACTATATCATATTACTGTTGCTGTTATTCTGAGAATTTTTATTTTAGGATAGTCATGCAACAAATGTCATTAAAATTTACCATGGAGGCTGATAGCCTTCTTGGTGATCCCAAATACCAAGGAAATAAAGCATAAGTCGTTATCAATTTGTTATCTAAATCTTGATGATATTTTCAATAAATCTTCCATCATTTTAGGGCTTCTGCCTGCAACTTTTACTCTCTTTCTGTGAAGTTATATGATCTCTTTCCGTTCATAATTCCACAGATTGCTCAGGCATGTACTGGCCCAATGTGTAAGTGGGTGCTTTTTTGGTCAGGATTCTTTTGTTGTATTTAAGAGAATAATTAGAAGTGTGGGGTCATAGAGAGCACAGAGGACTTCTAAAGGGGTTACGGACCCCTTTTCTTGTTAAAATTCAGTCGAAGTGACTCCATGATATTGGTATTCATAGGCTGACCACCTGTAAACGAGGGAACTGGACTCACTCCAGTTCTGTTTGGTTGTATTTTTGCAGACAACCTGTGGGCTGAGTCCTCCTTGGCAAAGTGAGTCTTTCTGGAGGTCTGTGTACCACTGGGAGAAAGTCCTTGGCATACCATTGCTGAAAGATGCTGGGGATTGTAACGTCCAGTTTTTAGTAATTTGTTCCCATTCCACTTTTATTTCTACTTTTTTTCCACTCTCACTCTCTTCATTGCTGTAACTGTAGGATGTGGGATTGTAATTTTAACGTAGTAGTTAAAATTGTCCAACACTGCCTTTAATTGAAAAAGCCCCTCTTAGCAGGTAGAGCTGTGGGGATGTAGAGATTTTGGACAAACATCTGTGGTTCTGGTTGTGCTGTTGTTTCTAGTGAAAGGTTTGCATTTGTTTGGAAAATATCTTGAAGTGTATTATAAAATTGCAGAGAGTAGAGCAGAAATAAATGGAAAATCTTTTTGTGAATATAAGGTAAAAAAAAAAAAAGACTTTTCAAGCATGCCCAGACAAGAGTCTTTAAAATTAATCTTGGATGGGCTTTACTAATGGAGAAATACATTCACTAAACCAGCACAATTAATATGTCATGTAACATAAATACTTTGTAGCCCAGGACTGCTGATAAAATTGAAGCATTGATCTGTTCTCACTCAAGGCTTCCAGTAACCAAAAAAGTGCTCCATGCTGAAGCCCACTGAAACCTAATGAATGTTCTAATCACTGTGACCAGAATTAAGAATTCATGTTACAACCTGAAGGACAGATGCTTGTGCAGAGGACATGCAGAAAGTTGTTTCAACACCCTTAAGTAGCAAAATTGTGCTTTGCTTCACTCCTAAATATGCACATGTGCGTGTTCAGTCATGTGGACTTCAGAAAGTCTGCTCAAACTGTCTGTAATATGCAGTGGGAACACAACACCGGGCTGAGAACCCAGCAGAACTGAAGGTCTCTGCTAGCATTGGAATAATATGAGTAAATCTTTCTGTGCCATCAGGAAAATCTATAGTTTAATGATGCCTCTTCATAAAATTGAAGAAAAACAATCATTCTCTTTGAGAGAAACAGCGCAGTGCATTTCTCTTTCTAGGGCCATAAATCATGTCTGTATTTGGCTGTTAATAATAAATATTACTTCATGCCCCACCCAGCTGGCAGGCGCGTGTTGCCTTTGCATGTTTCCCTTTTCAGCACCTTTCTGACAGGCTACACATGCTCTTATTTATTTATTAATTTATTTTCCTCCACGGGAAAGAACAAACGTGGTATGGTGCTTAATAATTTAATTGGGATGGTTATTTTCTTAGCCTAAAGAAGAGAGTCTGTTCTTGACTTTAGACCTGAAAACAGATATTGTGGGTACAGACCACCTCTGCAACAGAAGCATCTGGCGATGGGCATCTTGTTGCGGAGTTGAGCTAGATCAGTGGCTAAGATTTGTATGCAAACAGGAATGTGTGTGTGCACTGATTAGATTTTTGTGATTGGATTAAAATGGGAGTAAGGAGAGATTAGAGAAGAAATGGATTGCAGAGACATTACTAGCTGTAGGTTTTATAGTTAATTTGAGACTCCTTTCAGTTTTCGTTCTGGCTTTCTGCTCTGACTTGTAATCCTAAGTGCAATTAGTTTAGAAATATTAAAAAAAAAACCAAAACCAAAACACAACAAGTAACCCCCCCTTAGACTCCCACATTTAAACAAAAAAAAAAACCCACCGAAAAAACCCACCCAGCCTAAAGCCAACCACACAAAATAAACCCCACCCTGCCGAGTGTGTCCACAGCACAGGGCTTTCATCAACAATGCAGTCCCAGCAGCCACCTCTGGTGCCAAGAGGCTGTGATGGAGTCAGCGTAGGGTGGGCACCACTCAGCTCTCCGGAGGACCCTGCTCTGCTGGGAGCTGGCAGCGCTGGGGTGCACACCGCCTCCCCAGGTAAGTTGCCAGGAATGAGCCAAGTGAGCTGGTTTGGTCCCACACAAGGCAATAACTGGTGGTGGTTTTTATTTGATTTGTTATTACGCAGTACCAAAGGACCCCACATGGAAATTAGATTCCTCTGAAACTCTAACCCAGCACACACGTGCAGAATGAAGACAGCTCACAGCATGAGCTGCAATTGTACCCAACAGGTGACTAGAGGGACAGCTGAAGAGTGAGGGGAGCGCTCATTTCCTTCCCTATATTAGTACAGCAAAGAATAATCTGAAGTGTATCCCCAGTGGTTGTGATGAATTGCATCCAGCAGTACTCTCTGAAAGGTAGAGAGAAAGAAATGCTTCCGTAGACTCTGGCAGATCCTTCTAGAACACGGCAAAATTGAGGCAGCCACGGTCAGAAAAAAACCCCAGAAATATTCCTGCCAACACTTGTGTTACTTGACAAAATTGTAACATTTTAAAAGATCAAAAATGAGAGTAACTGTAGGGTTTACCATAAATTAATAAGATTTACCTGAGTTTAATCCATTTCCCCTTTCGGTGGATTATATAGGGTGCCTCTCACCAGTAGATCCTCTGCTAGCTAAGGGCACTTTAGTTATTAAGTTGAGATCACATGTTAGGAGCCATTAAGTGAATTGCTTTGTACAGCCTTTCCCTGAATGCTAGGGCGAATGCAGTATTTCATACCCTTAGCTAATTTCATGCTGTAATTTAATTTCTGAAACATACTTTTAATTGAATCTTTAAAGACAAAAGGAAACTGCTGAGTCCTTTAGTATTGCAAAAAAGATTGTTTAAAAATGTGGCCCATCTAGAGAATAATCTTTTATAATTAAACATAAAGTTTGTTTTGCTTCTCTGCATGCAGTTACAGAGAAGCAAATTCCTGCTGTCTGCAGAAAGCTCAGGGCAGAAAGAGAGGTACTGGAGAATGTGAGACATTATTTATTTTAGGCTCAGTTTTTATCTCTGGCGTGAAACAACCCTGCAGCCCTCCATGATGTGCAAGTCTGAATAAGTAAACAAAGAGAGGCTAGTTAAAATTAGTCTCTTAACACCAAAATCACATTAGCAGGAGCTCTGACCAATGATTTAATTTTCTGTTTTTTCGGAAATCGGATGAATTCAAGAGATGTCAGCAATATTGGCATAAAAAAACCCAGAGTAGCACAATGAAACTAGTTGTTTGCATCTTGAAACTGCTTCCAGTATTTTGGTGGTTAGATTTTGAATTCAGCTTCCATCAGCAGAGAGAATAAAGGTAGTTTCAGTAAAAATCCATGTAATCCATTATGCAATTTGTTATGGGAACAACATCTTGATTGACTCAGTAATGATGCAGGTCTTCAATTTTATGGACATCTGATTAAAAATAATAACAATCAATGCTAAATGCTGCCCACTGTAATGGAGAGGAAATCCTAGAGCATCACTTTGTGTTTTAGTATTCCGATTCTTTTAAATCAAGTGATTTGCAATGGGGATTTTCCTTTTTATTGCTGTTGGAGAAAAACCTATGATACACAGTGGAAATGAGATGTGTGGGGACATAATGAATGTGAGTGGAGTAAGAAGCATAAGGTTAAAGAGAAGGGTCTGAAATTAATCCATGAAGTTCCACCACAATATTTTCTAATAAGAGAAAAGAACAAAAGCAACATTTTGTTCTGTATGTGCTGGGAAAGCTCTGTGCTTCTATCTGCCCTGAGTAGATAGGTATTACAAGCATGCATGGTGCCATAGGCTTTGTGACAAGCCCCACCTAAGTATGGGAAGAGTTTGGAAGCTAGTGAAGTGGTGGAAGGAATTGCAGAAGAAGAGAATGGTTTGTGTTGGAAGGGTTTGGGGTCTTATTTGTTTTTTCTTGCTGGAAGGAAACACTGAGAATCAATTTTCCTGTTGATACAGGTTATCTCTTTTCAAGTTCTTCTACAAAGGGCAGTACTTTTTTTTAAAATTCCAATTGCCTTGAAGTTTACCCGTTATTACTAATCACCGAGAGGCATGGGCACTCATTCTTCATAATTAGATTCCTAATTTTTTCCTTGGATGTTTTGTTCTGTCGCATCAGAAATAATTTCTAGACTTGGAGGCATCTTGTCTTGGGGCAGTAGCACACATGAAAATTGTCTGAATGTGTATTAACTGCTGAAGGCTAAAGCATGCCAAAGGTCTTTGGGCATTTTATGTTAGGTCTTGGCACAATGGTGAGGCTCCTAAAAGTGCAGGAGCAGTGCCTCACTGGGGCTGACCTCAGTCAGGTGAAACAGCCGTATGACTGCCCCTGCAGGAACAGAATTGCCTCAATAAACCTGGCTTTGCCTTGCAAGTAGTTGCAGCTGTATTCTGTCTCTAGGTTAGGAATGGCAGCCCCTATGATGCAGGCCTTCATCAGCCTGTTAGTGCTAGCAAGCTGCTTAATTTTGATATGAGGTGCCAAAATTCTGATGATATGTTTTCTACCTCAGCATCAGGAGGGTCTTTTCACAGGAATCTTTTGCATTGACTGTCAGCCTGTGGATTGCCACGTTAAAAAAAAATAAAAAAAAATCAATTACTGATTTTTAGAGTTGGTTCAACATATTTGTTATTTTACTGGAAGGGTCGTCCCCTGTTCACCTCTCTACCAGTTGGATCTGGGCATTGAGAGCTGAAGCATCAATGCAAATTTCTGTGTATTTAAATGGAAAATATCCTGAAATTCACCCAAATATGCAGATTTATTTGAAGACTGAACTGATCGTGTTTGTGTTATGTGGCTTTTGTTTTGAGATTAAGAGTTTTTAATCAGTGTATCACAAATACCGTGTAAGAGAATTTAATTTTTTTCAGCTTTACATCTGCAGTGTTAAGCTAAGCAAAATGCAGCCTTTTTTTTTTTTTTCCCTAGGAAATCGTATTCCTTCATTGTTAACCTGAATTCTGCTATGTCTGTGATGAAGCAGATCAAGAACTGCATATGTGCTTGCCATGGCAACCCCTGTATCACATGACATACACGGTAGTTCAGCCAAAGAGCTTCATGGCTTATTAAACAGGCAGGCACAGACCCAGACACACACCATTTTGCCATGTGACTGCTCTAGCCCTGGCGGCTTTTTAAAGGAAAACCGTGTTTGAGCATCGTAGTTTTGATCAGTGTTATCTTGCCTGAGTTCCTTTCTCTCCTCTTAGATTCCGTGTTGAGATTTTAAAAAATGGATGAATGTTGACAGGACTCTGCTTACAGGTGTTTTCCTCTGTCTGTCTTTCATTTGGAAAAAAATCTGTGTGAAGATTAAGTAGTGTTTTTTAAATTATTTTTCTTAGAAATTAAGAAGCCCTTTGGTGCAGTTGAGTGAACAATATCATGCTTTTCTGGACACATCTTCTGCTCTTGCCTCCTGTGAGCTTTTTACAGGAGAACAAATGAAAATGGAGCAATAAAAAGAAAACCAATCCTTTCCAGTATAGAAAAAGCATTCACAAAATACTTGCCTGCAAATACCTTTGCTCCTGGCTGCTTAGTGCATTTCCTCTTAGACCTGATGAAGACAATGATGACAATACTTTTTAACTCCTCACCCAGCAAAATGTAATCTGATACAAGCTTTTCCTAACTTCGCTTGTTTAAGAGAAGTTAACACGTGGCATTTGATTAGGAAATCTGAGAGGTGCAGTCTCAATGAAGTGAGTGGGGGTGAGCAAAGAAGTTATAAGATAGGACTGGAGCTGAACAAGTTAGTCTGTTTTCACCTTCATGACCCTGAAGGGAAGGAGAACAACCAAAATGCAGTCTTGTCCTGATTTCCTTACTTAAAGGACCAGCATGGTTCATGTTGCTGCTGGTATCGTGCCTGACTCCCACTAGCACTGTTCTTGAGAAGGAGCACTCTTGTACATGCTGAGAGGGGCTACTGAAAAACTGACTCCTCATCAAAACAGCCCACTGTGGAAAGGAATCCCATTCCCATTCCATTTACCTTTCCTCTATCAAATATTTGACTGAAGTGGTATATTTTTTCTTTCTCATCCAGTTCGAACCTGAGGTTTTTGTGGCAAGTGTTTCATTTCTAGCCTAGGTGCTCACATCGCCAGGCGCCTGACTAAGATGGAGAACAAAACTCTGCACAGTAACAAAAAGTTGCCGGAAGACTGTATGAGTCTTAATAATCGCCCCTCCTCCCGCAACCATTAAGTTATTTAGTCTCCTATGTCTGCTGTGCAGATGCAATTTACCAAGAGATATAGAGCAACTAACTCCAACTCTCAGGTCCACATTAAAAAATTAGTAATTTTTGTGATTTATGGTGTTGCTTTTGAAATTAAGAAAAATCTGTTTTCAATGTCCGGTTCCAGTCTGTCAGGTTTTCGTCTTAATTTCCCAAGCAGTTGGTCAAGGAGCAAATGCTTATAATTCATGCTATTCAGTGAGAGACTGCTGGTTCCTGCTATTCTGTTCTAAATTAGTTTATCATTTGGTTACTGTTTTGGAGTCGATCCATGGTAAGGGAACAATAACTTACTTTGGGAAGTAGAGAGGTACTTGTACATAATAGTACTTCTCTGTTTAATGGTCAATTTATTATAAAATGATATAAAATATTATGTTTATTATTAGGGACACAGACAAAAAAGGTACTCTTCTGAAGAGTGTGTTCATGCATCTCTGCCAGGGATGGTAAGAAGATCTGATGCAAAATCAGTGTTTGATGAGGAGATGTTTTAAGATGTGTAATAAAAACTCTCTCTACAGGATAAAGTATTTTAGGCTTCTGTTTTAGTTCTATTTTATGATAGTAGTATTTTTTGATATCTTAAACTACTTGTTATTAATACCTGCTTTGATCTTATTAAGAAGGAAAGAGAACTTTGAGATCATTTTGTGCTGAGCAAAGGTGATGCACACTTCACTGAAACGTAGGGAAGACTTTGACAACTGCTCCTTGCGGTCTGGTACAGCCGTGTTGTGCTAGGTCTGCAGAAGCGGCGTAGAGGCAGCAATGCTTCCCCTTTTGTGTGCAGCCAAAGAACTGGCTTTTCATCATTCCTTTATGCCTACAAGTGGGATTGCGTTTTCAAAAGATATTCCTAAAATAAAATCTTTTTTTAAAAACTGGCCCAAACCTCTCTTCTATTCCAGGCTTTTTTTTTTTTCATTTATTTAGCTAAATAATTAGGAGTTTTGCTATCCAAAGCTTTGTATTTAAACGACAGGTTTATATATTGTGTTTGTTTGCAGTTATGGCAGTGGAAAAGGGTATTTAGGCTCATGACAAAATATTTTGACTAGCCTCTTCCTACTTAGTTATTTGTTTGTCCTCAGTATGTTTATCATGAATTGCCTTTTTCAGGGATTACAAACAAGATGGTAGCTTTCACTCACTGATCTTTGCTGTCATTTAATGATGAACTGATTCGGGAAGTTCTGTACAAAAGGGGATTGTCAGGCTGGGTCTAAAATTTGTGGAAATAACGGCACCAACAGAATACATCAGAAAAAAAAAAAAAGCCTGGTAACTTCATTGCAAGACAGTTAAGGTTGCTAAGAGACAGAATGTAATTATCTGCCAATTTGTTTACCATTCCCAAACACTTTAGAAGAGCCAGAGCTGTTGACTGCCCTGAATTCTAAGCTATGCACAAAATAAGTCAAATGCATTTTGTTGTCAAAAAGAGCCATGAGAAGGGCATTTCAAAAGGCCAGAAGAGCTTTAAGTTTGACCCATGGTATTTTTTTCCTAACTGGATATTATCAGTTATTTTCATTTCTCTCTCACTCCCAAAATGTACATACTGGAAGGGGAAAAATTTAAATTGGACATCAGGAAGAAATTCTTCATAATGAGGGTGGTGAGGCGCTGGCACAGGTTGTCCATTGGAGTTGTGGCTGTCCCATCCCTGGAGGTGTTCAAGGCCAGGTTGGATGAGGTTTGAGCAGCCTGGTCTCCTGGAAGGTGTCCCTGCTCGTGGTAGGGGATTGGACCTGGATGGGCTTTAAGGTCCCTTCCAACGCAAACCATTCTGGTTCCATGTATTTTAACTTGTAATACAGAAAATGTGGAAAAAAATGAAAGGCATAGCAACACAGAAATTTTCTAGTAAAAGGCTTACAGGTACGCTTTCCTGAAAATTATATGTTCTTACTTTACTAGTGGAAGCGTTCAGTGGTCCTGTATTATAATTCCATTACTGATGCATGCTGACGTTAATTTAAGGTTGACCAGTGTGAGTCATGATCTCATTTTGCATTTCTTTTTCTAAAATGCTTCGTGTTGTGCTTGAACTTTGAGGTAAGTGCTGCAATTTATTTTGGGCGCAAAGTAAGTTTGTGCCACAATGAAGTTCGCATTTCTCTGTGTCACCGTGGCTATTATATAGACAGCGTAAGATTTATGCCACCCTCAGCTATTCACTTTCTTGGTTTTAAGGGTATGCATTGGGTAAATTAACTACAGGCAGTAAAAAGAGAAGCTAAGGGTTCTTCTGTTTTCAGAACGGTAACATCTTCTATTGTTTTCCTTAATGGAAATAAACATTCATTTTTAGCTAACATGAAACTGTGGCTTTGAAATTGAAGAACTCGCCACAATACTGAAGGGATAAGCGCTCCTGCTCAGCCTAATACCATGCTCAGATCTGAACCAGTATTCAGTCAGTAGGTCTAACACTGCGGTGCTACCATATACGTACAGGTGTGTTACCAGCGTGCGGGATGCTGCTGTAGGAAGGCTGAAGCACGTGGTTGACCTGGAGTATGATCTTTGGCCTCTGCACTTTGCTCCAGCAAGGGCTGTGAATCCTTCTGTTCACTGACGTTCAACAGGACAGAATAAAGTAGCTTCAGCATAGCCATATTGCACATTACCTCGGCAGAAATTTGTCTCAGAAACACTTCACCACCCCTAAGCCCCCCCATTTTTTTTTTTTTTTTTTGGTAAATACAGGCAACCTCTTGCCTTCTGGCCACCTCTTCAGTGAAGCACAGTAGGGTTTTAGCGGTTATCAACCCCTGACTGTCTCTCTAGCTCATTCTGAACCCTTTGGCTGCAGAAGTCTTGCTTAACTTCTGATCTTAACTTCACGTCTTTAGAAGACCGCGTCAGAAACAGCAGCTGGAGGCACGTTGTCCTGATCACAGATGATCATTCTTTTGACTTGCACTGCAAGCAAGCTAATAATGGAAGTTGCTATTAGGTAGCCAAAGGATTAAGTCCCAGTTGTCCTGTTAAAAATCGTACTTGCTGACTGCTCTGGAAAGCTATCTCCTAGGCCACAGGAGCACAGGAAGGGTTTTCTGGTGGTTGCTTCTTTTCTCTTTGGGGTTCCAGTGATCTGGTTTTGGCTCCCATTTGTAATGTAGACAAAATAGTACATTGCCTTAAGAAAAGGAGCTGAATGTGTGCCGGGGAAGGGCAGAGGGCAAAGCTATGTGGGTGGGTGATCTCTTTCGACTGCACCACCACCCATGTGCTGTGTCTGGATGCAGAAAGCCCTAAGAGTAAGGAGATGCCATTCTATGAAGAATTTATTTTCTACTCCACACCCAACTTGTAGTCGGGGGAGAAAGTGTCAAATAATATTCCTTTATACATTTCAATGTGTAGAAGCACAGTTGTCAAGACAAAAAAGAATTGAATCTGAAACTTTTCCCTGTCTTTGAACAGTACTCTGAGTCTCCTGGCATTTTTTTATCTCTTTCATTTTTCAGAATCCCTTTCGGGTGTTCTTTGAAATGCAGAAAGGGAAATGGGTTATTTTCAACATTTTTTGCCCTTTTCATGCAAATGAGGGGGAGGAAAACCTTTTTTTCAGTCTGTCTCTAATGGTAAGGTCACCAGAACTACTGTGTATTTATTGTAGACATCATATTGTGGAGGGCTTTATTAAAGGTTGGGATAAACACCAGTAATGCTGTTGACACTGAATAAGGTGATGCTATGTGTACCTTGCTGTTTCTTTGGCACACAGCTTTTCCTACACCATTTCCAATTTTGCTGTCTGTAATCTCAGACTCTCCACTCTCCTTGTGCAATATGGAGATAACATAAGTAAAATCTAAAAAAAGGAACTAAATGGCTTTGATTCTGAAATTCTTGGAATGACTCATGAAAAGGGGTCTTTTCTTTGTATGTTCAGCCTGAAGAAGAGAAGGCTCCAGAGAGACCTTGTAGCAGACTTCCAGTACCTGAAGGGGGCTACAGGAAAACTGAGGAGGGATTATTTAGAAGGGCATGGAGTGATAGGATGAAGGGAAATCGCTTTAAATTGGAAGGGGGAAGATTTATATTAGACATTAGGAAGAAATTCTTGAGGATGGCGAGGAACTGGCCCAGGTTTCCCAGAGAACTTGTGGGTGCCCCATCTCTGAAGGTGTTCAGGGCCAGGCTGGATGGGACTTTGAGCAGCCTGGTCTGCTGGGAGGTGTCCCAGCCCTTGTCAGGGGGTTGTAACTGGATGGGTTTTAAGGTTCCTTCCAATCCAAACCTTTCTATGATTTTCTTTTCTGTTTCGAGGTATTGGTGATAACCCTGCCTTTTACAATTTTATTATGAGGACTAGTCATTTTAGTGGATAGTTCCTTGCAGGAAACCTTTACATTTTGAATATATGGTTGTTTTTATATTTTTATTTAATTAAAGAAAGGTAAATAATTGTTCCATGCACACTCACAGTTAGTTTACAGCTGCAGGTGTTAACTACAGTAGTCTAGTTCATGAGATAATGCATAATTTAAGTAGTGTTTACCTTTAGTTTGTCCCCTAGTGCCATGCACAGTCATGCTAAACATTCTACTGCAAGGTCAACTCCATGTTTAAATGGCATATATTATGTTTTCTGTTTTGGTTAAAATAAACAACATTTTGATGTTACTTTTTTTTATATTTTGAAAAAGAACTCTGATCTTTGCATGTGTTTTCATTTTCCTATTTTTGCATTGAGAGAGAATAAAGTGCTTTTTCTTTTGGTGGAAAAATCTGTTGGTATACCTGATGGCCTTTAATATGCTGGACTTCCTTGGTAATTAGTTGTATTGTTTGGTGTCATGAAGTTGCACTGATTTACATTGATCATTTCTATGGCTTATGGTCAAACTCCACACAATCAGCAGAGGTGCTTATCCGAGCTCAAGCCTTCATGCTCACTGTATCTGACAGTTGTTCTTCTGAGCACGTTAAGTTTTGCTGGGCAGAGCAACCACTAGCTGCTCAGGGCTTGGATTTACTGCTTATGCAGTATCCGTTTTGTATATAAATATAGCCAGAAAGGAGGGCGGTCACGGGAATGCAGGAGGCTGGGAGACAGTGTTATGGAGAGGTGGTTTGGATGACAGGCTCTGCAGTACAGTTCCGCTGTGCCAGCTGCAAGGTCTATCTGAGCATGGACCCAGGGCACAAGATAGAGCAGTTTGTCTCAGTGCTGTCACCAACCTTTTGCACCTGTATGTAGCTTCAGAAAAGAACTGCAGTCAGCTGGCATGGGCCTGCAGTGCCTGAGGAAAGGGACTGGTACCAATAAGAACGTAGCTTCAGGAGTGTTCTTTGGGTGCCTATTAACTATGTTTAGAACAGGAGTTGCAAGTAAGGCCATGTGCCTGTTATCGGCTACTAGCTAGTTCTACTTTAACTAAGTAAAAACACCTGCTAGAGAGGTCAGAGGTTTTGGTGTGGTTAGACTACATCTCTGACTGCTTACAGTAGTGTTCCATACACAGGTTGAGCACAGTCAGCTTTACTTTAACATGATGGCACTCAGCATATGAGCCTTTTAATACACTGGAGCTACCATGTAAATGGAAAAAAAAAAAAACCCTAATATCTGCTTGTTGTAAAGGACCGGTACTCATAGAAAGTCAAATTCTGCTTTCTCATGTTTTGATACCTGGTGGAAACCTGAAGATGAGAACGTTCAAAATTCAAATTGAGGACAGGCAAATTCCTCTTGTTTTCACCTAGCGGCACTAGCTGATAAACAAAAATACAAATGCCATTTTCTTTCTGTTTCATATGTTTGTTCTTTCTTACTGGTGTACATTTCAAATTAATGGATTCATGGTCCTGATTTTTACGGTAACAATAGTATTTCTCAAACATAATCAGATGTTTTCCAGTACTGTGATTAAAAAAAAAAGGACCCAGTATTTTAGTTCTTCAAAACAAATACTGTTTGAAACACTTGTTATGATGTCTGGATTAGTTTAATGACTTTATAAGTCATAAGCAGAGCCAAATACCAAATGTAGCAAATAACCTAGCATCTATTGTCTTTCTGTGCTTTCTCACCCTACTCTTCATTAGTTAATAATTAGGTCTGCCATGGGAATTTTTTTCTCAACTCCACAGTCACGTTTTCCTCCTACGAAAAAAGAGTTATCAACTGAAAGTGTTGCTCAGACATCTTCCAAATTTTTATTTCCAACTAAAACCAAAACCAGAGGCATGTGGTGTTGTTTCTTTTCCCCGTAAAAATAATCTAAAGGGAAAGGTCCACACTTTTCTATATGTAATTTTAAAATATTGAAACTAAAGGTCACTTGATTTTTAAGTACCTATATTGTTAAAAACTTCGTATGTCACCACCAAATACTGATTCACTTTAGTTTGTTTTTTAGCATAAAACACTATCAGAACTAGTATAGGCTGCAGAAGGTCTTGTTTCCAGTGAAATACTTCATAATTTTCTCACATAAAGAATCCTATCAGAAGATTCCAGATAAGCTCTGGTATAAATGTGAGTGATACTTGTGCAAAAAATATCCAACCTCAAACCAAAACTGAAAACATTCCTTCAGCTTGCTTAAAACAAACACCTGTATCAGTTCTCTCTACAAGGTAGCACAGCTGTTAATGGTGTAGATCACTTTGTTGCTTTTTCTGTCCTGTCATCTTGCTGTGGTTCCTACACTGGTTACACAAGAAAATGTGACCGAATTTGCTTTCAACAAAGAGTGTAAGGGTCAATTGAGCAGCTTGTCTTAGATTAATCCAATACAAAAGTCCACAGGCAGCACAAGGAGGCCTGAATTAGTATACACCTATTAGACTGTGATCATGTGAAGGCCAACAGTGGTTGATCCATGTTTATTTCAATGTGCTTTATGAACCATCAGTGATTAAAAATGCCATGTCTATCATAGCATTTGTTATCAGCCTTGTGGAAGAAGCTCTCCACCACCAGATTCAATGAAGCAGAAAGAAGAGAACAAAGAGCTAGCGGAGGAGCTGAAATTCTCAACTGTTTTCTGCCAAAACAAAAGGAGCAGAGTGGTCAGATATAATGATGTGCTGTTGACTGTTTGCAGTCCCAAAACCCACTCTTTCCATCTCTTGGTTTGGGAACTAGAATTCCTTTCTCTCCTGTCCTCTGCAGTACATGGAAACCTTCTCGTAGATTTCAGCAAAGAAGAGAAGGTAAGACCTCTACGAAATGACCACAGAGAACTAGCACATAAAGATTAATTTAGATGTCTTCTTGCAATATAATCTTTCTCTAGCAAACTACAGAGCTAGGCTCTGCATTGAAGAAGGCCTTTTAATTCCATTGGAAGAGTGAATTGAACTTTGTTCCACTTAAAACATTTGCTTTTCTATGCTTTGCCTTTTTTCCTCATTTAAGTCCAAGACACTTAATATTACTGTTATTAATTGCATACTTGACTGTTTATTTTTCCCATTATTTGGTCACATACACCAAAGCTAGAGAGGAGATGTATACATGAAGAAAACTGAGATGCTTATTTGCGGATGGTAGCCACTTCCTAGACAGGTTGGTTTTGAACAAACCCAGTACTTCTAGAAACCTACAGCCTGGACTGCAAAGTTTAGATTCCACCTGTAGAGGTGGAAAAAATGGCAGATACTCCATGTTTATTGTCCCTGTGACCTGATTGTTGTGTTGACAATTTGATGTGTGTACTGAGAGTTGTAGTTCCGGTTCTATGAGAGTTGTAGTTCCGGTTCTGGTGAGTGCAAGGCTTTACAGCATGCTACAGTCACCTTTTGGTTTGTGATGTTAGGCAGCTCTTGGCTTTGCAAACCCACAGCTGAGTTCATGAGCAGATGGCATTCAGACTCAGATGTTTTCATGCTGAGTTTTGCCCTATATCCCAATGTAAGTGTTTCTACCTATGCACAACCCAGATGTTAAAGTTGTACCGGAAGGTGCCTGGATGAGCAGAATTACCTGAACGTTTACTGTAGCTGTAAGTAACTTAGTGTTAGAATTTGCAAGAGTATTAAAGTCTTGGCAAGGTGCAGATTTACCAGTTTCTGGTTTAAAAGGCCTTGAAAAGGTGGTAGCATTAGTATGACTAAGAAGAGTGGAACTTGTTCATAAGGGCGAGCATAAAAGGACAGCTTGAAAAATATACTGTCTATTTTTCTCTTCTTCTCTATGAAGTCAATACATTAATCTTTTTCTAGTTTGAAGTAAACCACATTTCAGGATGTTTGATCAAAACTGATTCTTTGCTGCCTCAATGGTGTCTTCAATTTGTAAGAGTTTTCAGTTTTGTCTTTGTGATTAGGAAGATCAGAGGATATGAAGGTATCTAAGCTTGCTGTTTTGCCGCTGTGTTTTTTTTTTTTTAAAGCTTGAGAGATTTACCAGAACCTCTCAAATACCAGCAGAAGTAATTTGATGAATAACTTGTTTGACAAGCAGTGGCAAAGTTCCTTAGGTGATTCATACTCTCCAATTACCTTACCTCAGACTTTGTAGTTGCTCTCCCTTCACTGCTGTATCCTTGTTTGTGTCTATGTAATACTTTCAGCAGAAAGCGATGCAAATGGCTTTTCCCACTGCTTTCTGTCTTCTTATATGTGCATGGGAAACAGTGAAATATATCCTAATCAGAGCATTTTTTGAGCCCGAGGTGGCTACCTCTTTTATGCCATGCACTCAGACCCCACTCTGGGACCACACATTTGAATGTAAAAATGTAAAAGGAGAACACGAGATCCAGTAGTGAACTCTTCCCCACTAATGTCTCTTAAGAGCTGGTGAAGCATTCAGGAGCGAATTGAGCTTAATCTTAAAAGTAGCCAGTTTTCTCCCACTGGAGTTGTAGAACCTCATTGCATAGATTAAAAATTTAGTTTTCTGCCTAAAGCAAGTAGGTTTCCAGAGGAGAGTCCTCGCTCTCTGGCTTTTCCCCCCTCCTTTTTTAATTCTTTTAATTTTTTCTTTATTTTTCTTTTTTTTTTTTGGATTTCTGGAGTGCCTCAGAGCAACAGAAGGACACTGATTCTCTTAATGTGCTTTTCTTGCTTTTTAATGTGAAAGTGACTGGTCTGTGGTCAGATCATACTGTATCCAGAATTTTGTGATTGTAACAAAGTCTTGTGTGTCTGCTCTCATTATTGCCTGCAGTGAGCTATTTCCTGACCATATTAATAACACATCCTATTGCAATAATCATTTCTCAGCAGTTAGAATACCTGTTGATTTGGCATGGTAGATGTAAACAAAAAGAATGAAGCACTTCAGTAGAAAGTGTTCCATTTTCTTCCACTTTGATTTAATTGTATGTGTCCAGATGAGAAGCCAAAAATCAATTCCAGCTGTTTCCAAAAGTCTTCAATAAATGCCTCCTCCCACTTTTCCCATACCCACATTTTTTCCTGAAGCAGCGAAGGCTAGCATCAGATTTAATGCAGCTTCCTTTATATACTGGAGTAATATTTGGGATGAACTCATTCTTGAACTTTATTTGCAATAAATCTTTGGGGAAATGTTATTTTTTCATCTCTGTGTGGGTTATTTGTGAGTAGCCTGTTTTATTTTGGCACTGTTAGAGTAAGAATGCTGATGTAGGGGTCCTGATTCAGCTCCTATTCATTATTCATTTGTACTCCAACTAAATAGTTCAGTACTTACTGCTTGCTATGAACGGCCACACCGCTGAAACTGTCAGAGATTGCAGTAGGCAAAACAAAAGGTCATGAGCACTCCAGGTCTTTTAGCAATACTGCAGCAATCCTTCCTTACTATTGCATAAGCAAGCAACAATCAAGTTGCCTTTCTCATCTCAGCGCTGATCATTAGTGGTTTTCCACCATGTGGAGTTGTTTCCACCCCAAGGGAGGTGAAAAAACACCTGAGAAGTTGTTCCTTCTTAAGTGGATGCATGCGCCAGCTGTTTCGTGTCTCCTTTCTTTGAAGGTGCGACAGGCTGTGAAGGAACAACCGAAGCGTCTGCTGACATCGCGTGCGATGGCTAGCAGGCTCTCGGCATCCTGGTGTTCGCTCAGCGAATCAAGAGCATTAAACTAAGGCAGTAAGCCCTGCATGCCATTTGACAGTAATGGTGTGTTAAACTTGCTGCTGTCTGCACATTAGAGGGATTACTCATAAAATCACAATGCTTTTTGAAAGGATGTTCACTGATTCACCCTTAGCCAAGTTTTTCCTGGCTCTGTGGGGATGCTTGGGGAAAATAGGGCACTAAGAGGAATCTCATTCTGCCTTATGACTGCTGTGTGAGGGCCAGAGATCAGCAGTGCCTGAGATGTGGAGGGATGAAGTGATAGCACCTTCCATGGGCCAAGAGGAGCAGCTTGGTCTTCTGATGTCTATGAGCATAACAGAAATCTTACTTATTATTGCAGACTTTTTACGGCTTTTTGCAAACCTTGGGAACCATAAAAGAGGCCAGACTAGTCAGATCTTGGGTCTCATCCAGTAGGATAATTTCTGTGTGCCAGTGCTGCCTATCATGCGGAAGTCTTTTGTATATGCTAATAAATTATTTTCAGATTCCTTGGTTGAACTGGCTGTAGAGCAAAATCTGCAAGAAACGAGGCTGTGATAGAAACTGACAAGTTTGGGTTAATTTCCAAAGCATTTAAAAATACTTCAAAGTTAAGATATTTTAATTTTCTGTTCACTCACTTGCTGTGGTTGTTTCAGTTGTTCTTTCTCTCCCAGACAACTCACTCAAAAGTAATGACTCCTGTTAAAGGCGCTGTGATTGGCAGGGCTCTTCCTAGTCTATAAAGCATTGTGATAGGTTATTTCCACCCATATTCTTTTTTCAGACTTGGGATTGATAGGGTAGCTGACAAACTGTTATGTTATAGCCTTTGGTAATTAAAATATACGATGACATTAGTTTTGGTTCTGGATGATTACTTGTTTTTTTTTAAACAAAGCTTTGACAGGCAATGTTATGAAAGATTTCAGAAAATTTAGTTTTAAAAGCTCATCTAGTGTCACAGGAAGAAGAGATTATTTTTTACAGATAGGGCTACTTGGAAACTAGTTGGTACCATGTAATGTAAGAGATGGTTGAGTGATTTGTGGAAAATAAGGTTTTCTGACAAATTCGGCCCATATTTCAGTTAATAAATAATTCATAAGCTGATTGTGATTTCCACAATGCATTCATTATTCATAAGTGCTCACTGAATAATTTGTGCAAACAAATTTTATCCTATAGAGTACCCGTGAGTTGTTTTTTTGTTTGTTATTCGTAGTGTGTGATCATGATGTTTGGTTTTATTTTCTTATTGTACTCAACTTTAAGTTGCAGGTTAGTAAACTAATAGTTCCCCAAGCCAATGGAATATCTTTCCTATATGAGACAAAGAATGTTTGTCATGCTTTGCCACTGCTGCTTTTAAAACAAAAGAATTGGTGGGTTTGTACCTGCTTACAACTCCAAGTAAAAGTCCATAAAGATGTAGCTTTGTTGGGTCTATTCTGCCTGTTTTGCTTAAGAATTCTAAGTCCAAACTCCTCATCATCGAGCGCTGCACAAATTCTTCTCAGGAAATGCTTTTGTGCCTAAGTGGCCCTCTCCTCTTACTTTTTTTCCCCAGAATTTTTTGTATGTTCTTCTTTGATGCTTTCCTCTTCATGAAAACTGTGATTCACTTGGTTTCCAGGGGAGTTAGGGTACCGGGGAAGGGAGGAGTGAGGTGTAGGAGGTAGTAAGAGGGAGATAATTTTTAGGAGATTTTTGCATTATTATTAACAAATGTTTCGAAAGTCTGTAATGAGAAGAGGGGTTTAGCTCATGTAAAGGAATCCTCAGCTCCATTTAAGGAAGACAAGTGGTTCAAGTGTGGTGACTATATTCTTGGTCAGAGGAAGAAAGCTGGAGAGACTCTTGTTTCTAATGGACAAAAGCTACCAAGGGGCTTTGGGGGGAAGGATTTTCTTCTGCTGCTGCCGTTGTTATTAAATACGGCTGCAAAGTCATCAGACTTGGTTTTCTTTACTTCCTTTTGCCTGCTCTCTGTATTGAGACAATGAACTGCTTGTGGAAGGGACTATGTCTGATTGTGCTGTAGGTTTGATGGGGCTGTGGTGGCATGTGAGCAATGCTGGAAACAGCAACACTAGTGTCCTGCCTTTGGGTCCTTTCACTCAGCTTCTGTGCCAGTGATGTGGTGTAACTTCTACATCCTAAGTAATATTCCTTTCATGGTTTTCTTCATCAATTTAAGCTGAAGGTGGCTTGCTTAGAGGCAATCAACCATTTGGGGAGTCTCAAACTCTTTTCTTTCCTTTGTCTTGCGATGCTTGTTTTTAATAATGTAAAACCTCTGGATGGAATTAACATTCCTTTGTTGAGGATCCTGAGCAAGACTAAAGTTCAGATGCCATTTAATTCCATTGGTGTGCAGCAAAACAACCAAAACCAAGTTTTTGGTTTTGTATTTATTACAGAGAGTAGATGAGTTATGAAAGGAAGTTGACAATGTAGTCCTTAAGCAGATGTTAAGATGTACATTTTGAAGCAACAGACATTTTTACTAATAGTTTGGATTAACAAACTGTTAACATTGCTCTGTTTTAAAGGGATACTGAGCTGTTTCTTTAGCGAGGGGAAGTAGAATATGGTATAATACTCCTAGTTATAAATGTACAATTAGTGTCCAAGTTTTTTTGTTATTGTAGGCATTGGATGTCTTGTGCACCAGGCACCTGGAGTGATAAGCAAACCCCATCTCTTGTGTATGCACGCATCGGTACACATGGTAGAGCCCTGAACTTAGTAATGCGCACCTTCTTGATAAGGAGAAGTAACATGTATCCTAACTATTCCTGCTTGGAAAGCAATAAATATTAAGGTTGTCCAATATTTGTACAACTGTACTATACAGAAGCTCTAAGGAAGATTAAAACCACCTCATGTTTCATTGCACTTCTGTTTAGAAATAGTTCCCTTAGTTACAGGCACTGATTTTCCACTGGGGAGGAGGAAAAGAAATGAGCATCCCCATCCATGTCATTGGCTGTTAGCCCAGTTTCTGAATTGGGAACATATCCCATATGTGGGTTTAGACACTGAACCTTGATGTTTGGTCTTCAGTCATAAATCCCCAAATCCAGGCAGCTCTTAAATATTTGGAAAAAATTAACTGTATGTCTAATTCTGTATTGAAAACTCGCTGCCTATGAGATATTCTCAAAACCTTTCCCAGTCTCTGAGCCCCAGAAACAAAGCTGTGCTTTCCAAATAAGATGCAACCAATTGTTCTGCTGGAGTGGGATTGCATAGTTCGGAGAAATATTGTCTCATGCTTAGAAGCTTTCTAAGGTGGGAACAGAGCATGCTTAGCGCACGATGTTTACCAAGAAGACATTTCTCTTGTGTTCCCAAATAAAAGGGTTGTGTGAAAGAAGAAAGGGCAGTTGACCTTCTTAAGCCAGTTTTGCTGGCAAAATTGGTGCTTCCTAAGGCTGCACCATCACTGTAAAATGATGAATAATGGATCATCTTTTGTAGTACTGATTTCATTTGAGGAAGAAAAAAAAGGTAAGCATCTATGTTAAAGGCCTCATCTTTTACAAGCCTTCAGTTCCCTTCAGTACTTTAATATGTACCACTAATAATGATTACAGTTGAAGAGATGCCATTATGCCATATGCCCTTTCATTGGTCTCTAGGGAGTATTTGCAAGTAAACAGAGATAAATGTAAGTTATTGCTATGATAACCAAACCATGAGTGTCATATGGCATAGAGAAATGATTTATTTTTTTAAAAAAGCTTTATTTAATCAAGGAACATTTCACTTAAAAACATGTATAGGCATTTATCTTGTATATAAGATTAAATAAACATGTTGTGAAAAAGACTAATGTTCTGTAAGCAGTAGCTGAAGATTACTTGATCCAATCTGGAGATCTCAAGAAAAGGATCGCAATTTATGTCCTCTCACATATTATGCTTAAATGATCTTTCCTTTATCCCTCTGCTTTACTGGGTACTAATCAGCTGTGTAATTGAATTGGCAACACTTCCATGACTTTAAGTTATCGGTCCATAGTTTTTTACTAAATTCGGCCATCCTTGCATCTGAAAAATATATGAGCTTTTGAACAGGGAAATTTACAGCTTGATCACTTAAGGGTTTCAGTGGAAGTAAAAAAAATACTGTCGGTGTACTCTGCTTTCCCTGCTCAAGACCTTATCCACCTAAAATGTATCCCTTTATGTTTCATCAGATTTGATTGGTTCCAGAATTCTCCTCCTCCTTGACTATTCCTAAATATTTTTGTAGCTGTAAAAGATAATCTTTCTGTAGCTGGCAGCAGGGTATGCCTACCTAGCCCAGGACAGAATATCCTTGAAACAAGCAAACTCTCATGAAAAGAACATTGGGCTCTAATCCTGGAGGGGGAAGAAGGAATCACTGTGTGGCTAAAAATGAGATTCTAATTACTCATAAGCTGAATAAAGTAGGAAATAGTTAATTGACACTGACACAAAGAGCTGCAAGAAACAACCCAGGGCCAGCTCCTGCTGTATCCAGCTGATAGAATGATTCTCACATGCTTAAACAGACACAGCATCCAGCTCCAAGTAACTCTAGCATTTTAGCTGCTATTTGTTTGGGGTTTTGTGATTTACCTTTTTTTTTTTCTTGATTCTTGACAACCTAGCTGTCAGGAAACCCACCTGCTATTTAATCTAATGATGTGTTTACATTTATTAATCAATTTGAATATATATCTTCCTCAAAGTGACATTCTTCCCCCTTGTCTCCTCCCCCAGATCTAAGCTGTTAGCGTTTAAAGTGATGAGTATCTTTCTTCCCTTTTCACTTGAGAAAGTGACACAGAAGTTAAAGCACTTCAAAGAGATCGTTATCACTCCGTAGCTATTGTATAATTAAGAAACCTGCCCATACACAATTCTTGATCTCTAAGTAGGAAAACAAGAGGAAGAGGTATCTCCTATGTTTGTCTTATCTAACATGAGCATTAGCTTTTCACCTTTCTGCTTTGGACTGGCTTGGCTTTGTTAGAATGAAGCTGAACTGGGGCAAAAAGATTTGCATGTTGTTATAGGAAGCTACTAATATTATCTCTCTGCCAATTGATTAAATTGCGTGGATGTATGATTAATGATAGCCTGGTCAAATGTGACCTTTTAAATATAGGACAGGATGTGTGCAATGGCTTGGAAGATTTAATGTGGAGTTCTAAGTTATGGACGAGGGGACACTTTGCTTGTCCCTTTTGCTCAGCATGTCTCAAATAGGTTTTAACTGTAACAAATTAGGTAGAGAGAGATGAAATGAGAGCCATCTCAGGCTGAATTATCCAACTTAAAACAGCTTTAGCGTGCTATTTTTAGATTTAAATATTCCTGCTTCATGGTGGGAGATGCCAAAGTTAATCTGCTTTTGAAGACTCAGACTTCTAAAGTTTCCACATGGGGTCTGTTCAAGAAGAAAATAGATTTTATGTTTTAGTGTTTTAAATAAATTTAACATTTTTTTTTTTTAATTCAGCTGGAGGAAGCAAATTGCTTTCCAGGATCACATTTTGCTATGTTAAATGCTTACTGAGCCAAATTTTCAAGCATGCAAATTTGCTTTGTGCCACCAATTTTTGACGAAGCTAAAGGATTTCTGCCATCAGCCAAGGAATTCTCTTCTCTGGAATCAGTCACTGTGAGTGGTAAGGAGAGGAGACAGGATGACATTGCACCAGGCACTCCTCATTTTCTCTTTCCACAAAAAAAAGTCTCATCAAGGGTGTTTAAAAATGTCTCTCCTATTACTGTAAAAGACAGTATACTGACCATATAGAACTGTAAAAGCCAATTCAAATGAGACAGGTAACAGCATCTGACTTGGTTTCAGGCTCAGTGCAGTTTAATAAAAGCATCTTTTATAAGCTAGCTTGTTTGAGCTTTAATACATTGTTATATATAACATAATGATAACTATTAGTGTTGCTGATCTGCAGTAGAGGGCTGAATGTGCAAATGGCTTTTCTTCTAGTCTAGAATTCAACATTACTGGCCTGGCTGCAATCCCAGCTGGCCGGTTAAAGAAATGTGTCAAGGGATCACGGGAATATAGACATCAGTGGTGTGTTTGGATTAAAGCTCTTGATTCCTTTGCTCTCCTTAAAGATTTCCAGCACAGTGCAATGTAGAGGACTTTCTTTAGCACAAAGAACCTGTCCAAGCAAGGATCTGAAGTATGGTTTCAGATGAGTTTTCTCTAAGGAAAACTTTTGTCTTTAAATCCTTTCATCTCTTAATTAGGCCCACGTACCTACGTGTCTGAGCGAGCTGTAATTGCTGATGTTTGCACAGAGGAGCAAACGAGGAGCTGCCGCGACTGCTTCGTGAAATGCAAGCCAGCAGAATCTGGTGGTCAGGCCCAGTCGGTTTTAATGTCTGCCTGTTTCTTGTGAAAAGGGATGCAGTTCCACTGCATTTGGAGCTTGCTTCAAATAAATATTCCTTTCCAGAACTAGGGATTGTAAACTCTTCTTCTCTTGAGGGTTCAGACTGCTGGGGAAAAGGCTGCTGGGGGCTGGGAGAAGCCTGGGCAAGGGCTGTGCTTGAGAGAAGAACTGCAGCTGCAGGACAGAGGTGCCTTTGCTTTCCTCCCAACCTGCGATGTAGCAATCGAAGCACAAGGCTTGGCTGGCAGCTTAGGATAACAGCTTCAGAAATAAGGGAGGAGCAGTAGTCATAGCTGGCTGAATAGAGGAGAGCAGACTCCTTTCTTGGCTGTGGTCCTGCTGTGCCCCAGCACTGCCTGTAGCACGGGTGCAGCCAGGTGGGGGTGGGTGCGATAGGGTTGTCTCAGCCCCATTTTTGTTCCTCCCTTGAGGTAATAAGAGCTGCTTGCTAATATGCCCATAGCAGTGAGGATGGATATTAGCTCGTTATGCTGTGGATGCAAGCGTCAAGGAGAACATTTCATTTCTTCTATTTGTGGGTTTTCTTGTTCTGGATGAACGGGCTGCAAAGATTCTCCCTGCAGAGAATGGGTATGTGGGAGGTACGTGGGTTTCTGTCTCCAGGCAATAGCTACCTTGTTCCTGGAATTGTTCTTTTGGCCTGTTTTTTCACCTTGCTCGGCTATCAGTGTAAGTCAAAACATAGTTTTAGGGGTTGAATTATGCTACTGAAATGTTACTGATGTGTTAAACTGGTGTGAAATCAGAGTCTAGCTGCTCCTGACAGCTCCCTGGGAGCACAGGAGGAGCTGAATGCTTCCATCCAACAGAATCGGTCACAGCATACATATCCTGTATCTTGTCTGAGACTTCAGCAAGGACTTCACTGTCCTTAGGTGAAGTACCAGGTGAGGTACATCAATCTCCACCTGTGAGCCAAGCCCACAAGTCTATTGCATCAGCTTTTATTTACCAGAGTTAAAATGGAGTCTATTCTCTGGAGTTATTGCTGTCACTCATTATTAAAGTTCTAATTAATGCTGTTGATTCTTTATTATTGCTTTAGAATTAATTTCTTATTTCCCACTTAATGAATGTTAGCTATGTAAAACTAAGTTTAATTAACTGAGTTAACTTTTCCAATAGACATCAGTCCTACTCTTTCCCACACACATATCCAGAAGAGCAAACCAGAAGTGACATATGGTAAAAGGTAGAAGAATGCCTAAACTCGGGTCATTAAAGTGGTGATGATAAAGGCTTCACCAAATGGAAAATACCACCACTCTACTCCAAACTGTCTTGATCAACACTCAAGTTTTATTTTTTATAGTGCTAATTATTTTTCAAAAGAAATGCATGCACATTTATTTCATAGTATGGTTGCTAAATTGTAAATAACTAAAACTGCTGAAGCTTTTCCTCTAACAAAATTGTCATCGGCCTTTTAAAGTAACTACACTAATAAACTCCCCTTCTCCTCCCTCCCCACACTTGACAAAGCAGAGATCCTTACTTGCCATAAGTCAACATCATTCCTGTAGTCCTGTGAAGTTTTGCTAGCCTATGCCAGCTCAGAGTCTGACCTAAAGAAGGGCTGAGACAAGGGAAGAGGAGCATCAACTACAGGGTATTCATGTATGGGATTGTGAGTCTGGCTGAAGTCAGCATTTTGGTACTTACAGAGGAGCATTGAAATGATTTGTACTCATTGAGATATTTTATAAAGTGATAGAAATTTGGAGTAAAAATTTTGGTTCTCTTTTGCAGTTTCTGCTAGTTACAGATTTAAACTGACTTTATTAACATACTAAAATAATGGCTGTAATGCACTACTTTTCCTCAGAATGTCTTCAGTACCCACGTATTGCCTGCTGCTGTTGCATCTCTGCACTTTCTGATCCACAGTGTGCCTGTTCTCAACAGCATGTTCATAAAATGAGGCAGAAACCTAGATTCATCCCATTTTAGTCCCATGGCTTGAATCACCAGAACTGCATGTTCGAGCTGCCTGGGCACCTGCTGATGAAAGACAAAAGCCTCCAAATGGTGCATACTTTTATAAATGACAATAAGAATGATCGAGCCAGGCTGCTCAGGCAGCATGTGGTGAAGCGGAGAGGTGGAGGTCTTCCAAGTTCTGAATGGTCTGTGACTTTAAGAACATTGTCTCTGTTGCAGCAATCTTACAGAGACTATTCTCTTATTTTGTTCTTACTCCTTATGCCATTCCTGATAGCAGCCTTGCCTAGAGATCATTTCTTTCTTAAAATCCCCTTGGATGGAGTAAATGTTTTTGTGCACCACAGCACTTCAGGTTTCTCTGTTTACTGCTGTCAATATATTTCTGGGTTTTGGTTGTGAAGCCTTTCTCTCTGTGGTTAGTGTATTTCCAAGTTCCTTCATCTACAGATTCTGCATTAAATATTGAGGCTTGTACATGCAACCTTCAGTTTTACATGTGTACAGAAGAATTTATACGAGGCAATACACATTTACAGGTGTGGTGATGCCATTTTCTTGTGTTTGTACCTGCAGATTCGACGTACCTTTACATTCATACAGCAGTTATGTGATATTCTGGCAGTAATTTGCCCTGCACAGGAGTGTGGCAGAAGCTGCAGAGTGAAGCATAGACCTGGAACTTGATTCTGGTTCCAAGTGCTGGGTTGTGCAAGCACGTATCCATGTTCCTCTGTAGGATGCAGTGTAAGGCTCTCCCCTTACTGCCAGCAGCCCTCAGCCTCCATAGTCCCTTTAAGGCTTAGAGAGAAGAAGCCACCCAAGATGCCATTTAATGACACTGTTGTAGCTGCTGTCGTTAGTACATGGAGAACCATTGCTTTTGTTACAGACGTGGGAGTATGTACACACACCAGAAGTTGGCCCTTACGTGTCACATTGCAAGCAACCTGCTCTGGTGATTAATTATCCTGAGTCTGCAGGGTGGCTTGCTGATTCCCTATAAATAGCACTTTGTCTAGTCTCAACCTGTTCAAAGTATGTTTTTTTTCCGAAGTATTTCATTTTGACAGCACTGTAAACAAAAACAGTTCTATGCAACTTTCTTTGCTGAATTATTTATTTGAATGTAGATATGAATCATTCTTTATTGCAGAATACAGTGCAGGCAGGTCTTAGTACTAAAACATCAGAGCTAATTAGCTGGAAATAAAATTGTCAAAAATACTTGATCCTAATTAGAGTCTTTTAAATGTTTATACACTGTGGACTTGATCTTCTTCCCAATGACTGTGTAAATCTGCAATGCTTTCATTGACTCTGCTACAGTATTCATGTAAATAAGATGATAACTTCATGGCTTGTTCTTATGGTTATTATATTCTGTTAGCTCAATAAGAAAGCAGTTCAAACTTTAAATTATTTGATGAAGTAAAATCAGTCCACGTTTCCTACTGCGTCTCTAAAGCATAGAAATTTTAGCAGCTATGCAGTTTGAGAAGTACAGGTCTGACTGTAGTCTGAAAAATAACTTCATACTCCTATCTATTTGGCATTCGAATATGCATAGATAATTAATTGACTACTTTTAATATTAGCTGTAATTGTTCAATTTGTGTGGCTAAGCATTAGAGCTGATCTGCATGGTGAGCGTGAGCGGTACCGAGTCATGCTTGTTCCAAGTTATTTACATCCTCTGAGGTTTTCCCCCCACAGTTCATTTTACTCTTCTGCTTCTTTCCCCTTGAAATCAATTATGTCTTTTTAAGTGAAGCTCAACTGTTTCTCGATGCAATTCTTCAGCTGTTCCTCATCCATTTTCCCAACCTCCATGTTCATAAAACATGTAATATAATAATATCACTTTAGCTTTGCTCTTCTGTCCTAGGAGTTTTCTAGAGTAACTTTTTGAGGACTTGGCCCTGAAACTAGATTTAGCCGTATGTGAAATGGGTTTGGATTTAGTACTTTACTCTGTGTCTTCACAGTCAAGATAAAGTTTAGATTTGTACCTGAGCCTCACTGAACTTTGAAATAGACCACATTTAGTGAACTTGTCCTTGATAAGCAGGGGTTTTTGAATCCTGCGTTGTTTCTTACTGACTCCTGGTGATCTGCCCAGTGACTCCAGCCAATTTCTATGCTGCAGCTCTTCTCTCTAAGGTCCAGTCCTGTACTTTATAAGTGTATAGCCAATCCCCCCGTATCTTTGTTTTTTCAGAAATTAAAATAAACTTCAAAAATCATAACTGCTTTTTTATTAGAGTTAAATTCAAATGCCAAACCAACATGACTGCAGACTTTTTTCTTTATGGGTACATAAGTAGAAGTTGAAATAGAAGACACATTTTTATGGCAAAAAATTGACATGATTTTTCTCTCCTTTATCATAAGCCTCCTTAAACCATTTATTTTATTAATATATTTATAAATTGGTTTTAACTGGATAATTCTGTAGCTATTTCTTGAAGGGTTAAATAGTTAATAAACAATTTATTTTAAGGATTTTTAATTCAGAATTCAGGGGTTGTCGGTAGCTGGCTTCCGGGGTTCATGCCTAGCTCTGGGTTCTTGATTTTTCATGGTCTGTTGGATGAGAACTGGGGCCCTGTATGCGACCTTTAAAGGCAGTTACAGTAGAAAGAAATAATAGTGACTATAACACGGCTGATTTGGCAGTGCAGCATATTAGAGAATGCACCTGGACAGCAAGAACCAAAGTGGGATGATCATACGAGAAATCTAAAGTTTTAGATCTAAGTTGAACCAAGTCTGAACTAATCCCAGAGCAGGGTGAATGTACCTTCTTAGCTTGTTGGAGATTTGCTGACCTCAGGATCTCTTAGGTCAAGTGAGAATAGAAACTACTTTGCTGTTTAGCTGAGAATTAAATTGGAGAGATTTTCTGAAGAAATGGATCAATCCTTTTCCATATAGTTCCTGAATGAATACCCAGATGAGGCACTTTCCCTGTGCTGGCCTCTCCTGCTGGCCCGAGTTCTTTGTGGGGACTTGAGACTGGAACTTCAGGCTAAACAGAAGAGAAGGCTCAAAGCATGTGTTGCTGCATCCAAGAAAGTTGGTGGCTGTTCATGGATTCATAAATATTTTCTCTAATAACAACAAAAAATTCCTTTTCTAATATGGTGAGTAAAAATTACAAAGGTGTTATAAGCCTTTTCTCTCTCAGAGGTAGTCTCATGCACTACTGCAGCAGCTCTGCACCCCCTTTCACTTCATCGCTTTCCCTGCCTTTCCCAGGCTGCACTGAGCTCTACTCCCCTACAGGCTCCCAACTCTGTCAGACCCTTTTAACTTGCAAAATGTAGTTACACGTACGGAGCAAGTACTTGGTTCACTCTTTGGAGATCCATTCTCTCTGGCTTGTCTCATTGATGTTGCTCACCGGCCAGTGCTCCTGGATCTTGTGTTGTACAGACTGGAACACTGGGGTCTTGTCTGATCAAAAGCAAGATGAGGGATTGTCTCATGTGGCAGGGTTAGGTGAGTTATTGCTACCAGCTATTCTCCTTGCCTTCCTGTTGGAGATGGCTAAATGAGATGTATTCCCTAATAACTGCAGTGTGCAATCAGATCTTGTACTAATGTGCTGGGCTTTACAAGACAGTTGAGACTACTGCTCGATCTCTTTGCTCTGGGATCTGACATAAGGAGGATGGTTACTTCATAGTCCCAGCTGAATGTGGTTTTTGTTGTGAGTCAGAACCTACTTGACTTGAGGGAATGGGATGAGGGGCAGAAAGTTCCAGCTAGGTGGAGAATGGTAAGAGCCCAGCCTTGCACTGATTTGACGTAAGTCCTTCAACAGGAAGGCCTCATGATGGTTAATACCTGTTGAGAGAATTGTGACTTGATTGATAGTTATTAAAGAGGGTTTTTTTTCTCCCACTGAGCTGTTTTAAAATTTGTGCTGCAAAGCCTGCTCAGCGATGTAGTATAGAAGCAGAATAAACTGTCTTGTGCTTAGATCATGCTCTACTAATCTAGTCTCTTTCCTGATCAGCTCAGACTAGAAGTGATATGGATGCTTCAAATCAGAATCACCCAGCCCGTCCCTGGGCCAGCAGATATTCAGGTTGACCCTGAAGTGCAGATAAAGTGCTCTATGTGCAGTGGCACTAAGAAGACTTTAAAACCCAATGGCCTGGATCTGGCTTGAAGTGTGTCGAGAGGGGAGACTTTATCACTGTCTACAACTCCCTGAAAGCATGTTGTAGTGAAGTGGCTGTTGGTCTTTTCTCCCAAGTGACAGTTGATCAGATGAGAGGGAATGGCCTCAAGTTGCTCCAGGGCAGGTTCAGGTTAGACATCAGGAAAAATTTCTTCACCAAAAGGGTTCTCAGGCACTGGCAGAGGCTGCCCAGGGAAGTGGTTCAGTAATCAGCACTGGAAACATTTATAAGGTGGGTAGATGAAGTTCTCAGGGATATGATTTAGTAGTGTACAGGTACGGTTGGACTTGATCGCAAAGGTCTTTTACAACCAAACAATTCTATGATTCTATGCGCTTGCAGGCATCTGAAGGCACACCCTGCTTGTACTCTTTTAGCCACTGTTACCAGGAACATTATTATTCCCCAGTTTCTTTCCATTGATGAGGAAATATTTCATGGGTAACTCTCTATCCTAAGAGCGAGCAGTACGGGAAGCCCCTGGTGGAAGCTGAAATTCAGACTCAATACAGAGAGCAAAATTCTAGTGCTGTTGAACTTGAAGGTAGAACACGTCATTGCTTGAAGTGCTCACATCAATGCTGCTTATATCTAGGACAAACACAGTACAGGATTGGGAAAGGACAGCAATCTTAACCCCTTCTCACATGATGTAAGTTTAAATTGTGTCCCTAGGTGTAGTTCAGTAATAAATATGTAATAAACTACTGAACTTTTGAAAGTTTTCCCTGGGAAGTTATAAATTATGCAAAATGTTTCTTGAGAGATAAAAAATAGATTCTTTACAGTCATGTTTACCCAGTAGATCATACATGTTTAGTATTTTAAGTCCTTTATTAGAGTCGTTCTAGCAGTTAAATAAAAATTTAGGCAGTTTAATATTTAGGTTAATATTTAAGCTACTTAAAAT
The DNA here is from genome assembly GCF_017976375.1 of Cuculus canorus. Classification (NCBI taxonomy): domain Eukaryota; kingdom Metazoa; phylum Chordata; class Aves; order Cuculiformes; family Cuculidae; genus Cuculus; species Cuculus canorus. The sequence continues at coordinate 7,540,515 of NC_071409.1, forward strand.
TTTTCCAAAGCACTGGAACGGATTATTGCACTTTAATTATCCTAGAAGGACATGTTTACAAAGTATTTTTAAGTGCTTTGAAGAAATATTATGACACTTTGTTGACAAGTTGACTCTGTCTAGACAGCAACATGGGAAAAAATGAAAAGATAGGGATTGCTTGACTTGGAAATAAAAAGGGTAAAGAACATCCTTTTAACGTATTTCCACGACTCTTCTCTGAGCCAAAACTGATGAATAGAGAGTTTAAGGGCTGTGGATTTTGATGCATTTTACACTATATCCTAGGACATGATTTCTACCAACGCACGATGTTAACACTAAATACTACTTTTTATGTATTGTGCACAAAAGTGTTTTATAAAGCATTGGAAAAATAGACAGTGCCTTGATGGTTTCTGCTAAGTAATATTTTATATCATGCTTCTAGAAAGTAGTTCCCTCCTTAGAAGTTGCTAAAGCACAGCTTATCAAGCCTTGGTTTTATTTTTAAGCTGTAGAATACTATATATAAAACATAGTTGTTATCCAAAAATTTTTCATCTCAACATGGCAAGTATGCATAGCAAAAATATTTTCAGACTGCATTGCCTGAAACATATTTCACACATTATAAAATGGATAAACATGTACTAGCAGAAAAGTCTTGGCCTTGAAAATACTCCACATATATATAGGAATCTACAGGATGAGGTTCTTCATATATTGCATAAGATGCCTGGTACAGAATTGGAGGAAATTCTTTGTAGTAATCAATTAAATAACCCGAGAGAGAATGTAGATTTTAATTTTGACACTTTACTTAATACTTCCCTAGGCTTTCTACATCTAAGTAAAGTGGAACTTGGATATTTGTTTGAATCATGGAAATATTCTCACTTCTTGTTTATTCTCATTGGCAGTATCACACTCCTGTCCCATATTTTTAGGGTAAAATAGAATGTCCAAGTTAATGATCAGACTTTTGTTCTTAGTATGGGAAAGAATGATTTATTTGATTTTGACTCTCTTGTGAACATCTTGGTTTGTAGGAATCGAGCAGCGAAATACATAAGACACTTTAATTGAATTATACATACAATGAGATTTACAGTGCATGGTTGTTCAAAGAAGCAACATACAATTTGATCTGGGCATGGAAATCAGTACTGAGGCTCAGCCTCAACAATAAAAAAAATGGCAAAACTGGAATTCAAGAAAAGGGTTGTAAACTGAATCTTCTGATGCTCTTGTGACTCATTTTACCTGTCACTCAATTTAAATCAGATCATCTTCCTGTATCAAAATGGTAAGTTTTTGTTTTGGAGAGCTAATTTCTGTAGATAAAATTTTTGTGAGGGAGTGAAAGTCACACAAAAACCTCAGCAGTTACATGACATGGTCTCTAAAACACTGTCATGATTTCCCTACTCCAAACAAAGGGGAATTTTGTTCTGTGCCAGCAGTGAGAACCGTGTCAGCAGATCGAAATCCAAACTTTGGATTTTTTTTGAGTATTCAAGACTCTCATCAAGCACTGTGCAAATGTGAGCCTATATCAAAACGCAGTAGGTAAGTGTATTTGATTCTGGTGTAGATCAAACATGTACCATGCTCCTATACCATCAGTAGGCATTACAAAATACAGTGCAAAACCTGATATCTGCATTGAACCTGACCATTAAACCATCAAACGCTGTCCTTGGATTGTCATTGGGCTTGTGGTCAATCCAGCGATCCTGGAGATACACAGAAGGCAAACATGGTTTTACACCTTTGCTTAGTAAAGTTGAAAGTAGAAGAGAATTTGATCTCTTCAACAGATGGGTTTTATATCCATTCCAGAAAGGGAATAAATGTCCTCCTATATGGAACATTGCCAATTTGAATCCTGATGAAAGGATTGGTGTCTTTGGATCTGGGCTCTTGAAATGGCTGATTTAATACTATGTCTTTTACCACTTATCTTGTCAGCTGATGTTTTGCCAGTGGGACCATGTGTTATATACGGGGTTATCCAAAGAGAAGAGGAAATGGAATGAGGGGGTGCTCATGATTTGTGTAGATCATGTTGTTGTAGTAATGTATTCCCAGTGGCAAACTGTACAGCTACTTTCCCTGAAACTTCTGTCTGACATCAAATTGTATTTAAATTTCTCAGCTGTGAATTTGGACTGTGTTTTAGGCCATGTATTTTTAAACTAGTCATTAATAAAAGGTATTGAGATCACCGTTTCCCCAGACCTTGATTCCAAGGCCAGTGGGCTCTAAAAGCTGGTAGCCATATCCAGTAGCACTTCTGTGGTTCGTGACTTCCATAGGGAGCATATTGCTTTTTAAAAGACAACATGCTTAACCTCTCAAGGCTTACTCATGGAAGAGAGAAGAATTGCATGTTCCTGTCACAGCTTGAGGTCTGCCTTTTGACAGTTCTGGTCTTCATTTCCAGCCGAGGGATTACTGTTTATTCCTTTCTCATTCAACTGGATTGGAAATAGGCTGAGGATGGACATTGCCATCTTCCCTTGTATGGCCTCTCTTCACCTGCCATCACGAGTCTAAATGTGCTGTTGCTACCACCTCATGCCTATGGTATAAGTCCTCTAGGGATGGTATGTTAGGCTGCTTTGACAATATTACAACCAAAGTACAGTCCTAAGTGCTCCCTCTGAGTTTACCAGCTAAATTATAATAAATATAGTGGGGCAAATGAAATTGTATTCATGGCTTTCACTGGAGCAAGCTTTCTGTCAAAGGAATCTCATTGCAGGGTGTGTGTCACAGCAAAACAGATATTTTTCTTTGCTTTGTTAGAAAGTATTGGACTGTCCCCATTTAAATATACTGTACTAGGGATGTTATTGTTAACTACGTATTGACACAGTGTATTGTGTGAGTGATCCAAGTTTTAATGGCTTTATACTCTCCATCAACATGATGTATTGTAATAGCTTTTTTGGACCAGTTACAAGCAGAGTGTAAATATTTAGTATTAATGAATTCAGGTTTATTATGTGTAAGTGTATCTGCAGTGCAGCAAATATGCATCCATCCATGAAGCATCTTGGCATGCTCAGGGAAATACTTCCTCCTTTCTTTCTCGTCTTCCTCTTCTTCCTGTTTCTCTGCATTCTAAAAGGCAAAATATTTTTGCCTCTTTTTCTCCATTTCTTATTGGTCTCCTCAGCCTTAGCACTTCATCATGTTTACTACATGCCCATTTGCATTTGTCTGTTATGTCTTTTTGTTGTGAACAGATTACCCAGATAGTCAAATCCATTCCCAGGTCACTGGCCAAGGGCTATATTGTGTTGACAAAAAGGGGAGGTATTTTATTTTGTTATTTTAGTACATATGTTGTATTTTACATGTCATCAGAACTCTTGCTTCTCCTGACGTTGTGCTAGGGGACTTTGGAAAGCAAAGTGGGAAAGAATGAAATGACAGTAGTAGATAAGCCAAAACCACATTCTGCCCTTGCTTTCCAGGTCTAAGGGTTCACTGCAAACCCCTTCTGTGCTCTCAGACCAAAGGCTTGGCCTTCTCCCTAGATGCTGCCACTGTCAATTGTGTCAAAAGAGAGTGAGCTGGGGGGAAGGTCTTCATCGTGTCAACTGCTTCTTCCTGAGTTGAAGTGATCCCTGCTGGCTTGTGATGCACCCCTCTCTGAAGCCTCCGGAGCTGTGTTCTGGCATGCTGCACTGCATTCAGACCAGTATTTGTTGTGTATTTCAGAGGTGAAATTCTAGCCATGTAGGGGAAAAAAAAAGCAAAAACATGACAGGGGAAGGGGCGGTTCTGGGTTTGAGCTTGCAGCCTGGGAATTGAGAAGTGAACTCACAATTTTGTTTAGCTGTATATTGTGCATCTTCCAACCTTTGAAGTGGGGTAATAGCACTTATCCCACAGAGATAAGTAAATGATTAGGAGGTGCTCAGGTACTGTAAGTCTATGAGTTGATATAACTATGTACAGCCTCATAGGCAGCTGCACAGACTGAAGACAACCTTCTCAGTAGGTTTCCTGAGATCCTTCCCATGGTCCTGCAAGCACCTCCAACTGTACACCTCGCTCCTCTTTATCAAAACAAACTGTATCTAAACCTAAAGAGATGCTGCTAGTCTTCTGTGAAATTGCTTGTGATAAGCCAATACTTAGTAGCAGTTTTTCCTCTCATGACAATGAGTCCTAAAGATCCAGTTTTATTTGGTGTCTTCTGTAATAAGGCATATGATTTTCTCATTAAGTCATGACTGGGGTGCATCCAGGCTCCCTCTGCACAGGCATCTCGTCTGATGCGGTCCTTCTGAGCTGTTAAGGTTCTTGGGGAGACAAGATGCTCCTTGAGTACAAGACTGCTGTGATGGTACTGCGTGCTGGATGCATGCTGTTTCTGCTGGGGAAAGACATGCAGGGGAAAGAGGGTGTTGAGGCGACCTTGTGTTCCCATAGGGGTAGCTGGCCAGTGGCTTAGTGTTTCTCTCAGTCCTGAGTCTCCATTGGTGTGGGGCTTTAAGGTTTGGCACCCAAAGGAAATGAACGGTTCTGCAACAACTGTGTAATAGTTCAGTCTCTGAAATTACCTGTTATGTGGTTAATAACGTACATGTATTTCTCAGAACTGCTTAGAAAGCGTTAGGCATTTTTGGAGATTACGATGACTACATCTCTAATACCAGTGATAAAATTGCCGTTTATATTAAAACCCTCACAGAGCTTAAAGTTTAGTTGGAAGTTGTAGATGAGACATTGCTTAATTTTCTCCTGCCTTTGTAAAATCAGTCAGTTTTTGCTGCTGACATGAACAAATAAATTGGGGAAAATGTGCATGCTGTAAACCTTTATAGTGATGATTATTTAAGAAGATTTTGTTTCCCTGCCCTTCTGCCATTTTTTGCACCCTCTTGCCCTTTTTTGCTCCCTCTCACCCTTTTCTCCCATTAGTAAATAATTTCAATATGGTTTTTAAAAAGTGGAGGTAAATAATAAGGCCTGTTCTGGATATCTTGGAGGCCCAGGTGTTAACTGATGGAAGGCTTTTCTCATATAGTATCTTATAAATTACTTAACATTGCTAATATCTTGAGTTGTAACTGCTATGGAATAAGAACTCTACAATCATTCTATAGGGAAATCAGCCCTCAAATTGCATATAAAGGCTCTGTATTGCTGGAGCTTGCTGTACATTCAGTTCTCAGAGCTACTTGGGGATTTGGCTACATTAACAATATTAACTAATGACTTGCATGCGTACATCTGCTCTTGGAAATTTTAAAGTTACTTTTGAGAATTCCAAAGTGGTTTTCCATTGTGAAAGAGCCAGCAGCAACATGTATTGCTAGTTATGTTTACACCTCTTCAATATCTAAAAAAGAAACACTCGAAGTTGTTTTGTCCATTGACCTTCTGGTCACTTTAAGCCCCAGTGGAGGTAAGCTTCTTTGAGGGTCTAGAATTACTTAAAACATAATCTAAGTATAAAGTTAAAACTATATAGAATCATAAAATAGTTTGGGTTGGAAGGGACCTTCAAGCCCATCCAGTTCCAACCCCCCTGCCATGGGCAGGGACACCTCCCGCTGGATCAGGCTGCCCAAGGCCCCATCCAACCTGGCCCTGAACACCTCCAAGGATGGGGTAGCCACAGCTTCGCTGGGCAACCTGGGCCAGGGCCTCACCACTCTCGTAGTGAAGAAGTTCTTCCTAATGTCTAGTCTAATTCTATCCATCTCCAGTTTATACCTATTGCCCCATTATCTTATCACTCCAAGCCTTTGTAAACAGTCCTTCTGCAGCTTTCCTGTAGGCTCCCTTCAGGCACTGGAAGGTTGCTATAAGGTCTCATTGGAGCCTTCTCTTTTCCAGGCTGAATAAGCCCAACTATCTCAGCCTGTCCTTGTATAGGTGACATTCCAGCCCTCTGATCATGTTTTTAGCCCTCCTCTGGACCTATTCCAACAGCTCAATATCCCTCTTGTGTTGAGGATTCCAGAGTCTACCAAACAGATCACTGCAACTCACCTTCATAATAATCTGATCTTATAGACTCACTCAGCCTGAAAATCAGTTGAAAGGTACTAGAATTAGTTGCCTGCAGGAACATTTTCTGCCGCAGAAGTTCTAATGAGCAGATAACAGACAGACTTGGCGAGGACCAGAATAAGAATGAAACACATTAGGACTGGAAACTAGCAAAAAAAAAAAATATATAGAAAATGCAGCAAAACAAGAAAGATCAGCAATGGTCGTTATTCCCAAAGAATACCAATAGAATGATTAAATTACGTATTGGAGCATTGCTATTGGAAAACAGCATTTGCTGAGACTGAAGCTTTCTGTGTGAGGTGTGTGAATTGTGAGAGTGTGTGTGTGTTTAACTGTCTCTAAAGGAAATTTTGGAGAGCTTGAATCTTAAGAACTTTGTTTTGTGGGTGATCTAGTCCCTGTTCAGTGTCTCCCTTAACTTGCACTTTACACATAAAAGGCAGGACAGGGTAACAACCCTGAGCTGACCAAGTGACCCAGAGAATCCTGTCTCATACTCCTCATTTCTGAGCCAAAAGATGCAGCAGGGCAGAACGCTTCTTTCCAGGGACAGCTTTAGTCATTTGTCCAACCGTTTGTATGCACTATAGTCACATGGAGTGACTTAACTTGTAAGAAGAAAAGCTGACATTTGTTTATTTCCATATTAAAACAGAACTCTTCATTGATACCTGGCTTTAACCCGTAGTCTTCACAAAGCATATGAAGGGTTAGGTTTGACAAAGGATGTGGTATTACTCTGATAATAGGATGGAGGGGTCTGAGCAAAGTAGTCCTGCTCCGTTTTCTCAGTTTTGTAGTGTTTTTCTCAAACTTGAGACACTTAGTAGAATTCGACCCTCTGGCCTCAAAAGCAAGAGGCTAATGTTTTGATCAGCTTAGATGTTTGTTCCCTACAAGCCTGTCTCTTTGATAGCTTCATGGCTTTGCAATCACACACTTCCCAGCTGAAAGAGATAGTCAGTTCATATTCTTCCTTCTGTGGAAGTAATATCAATGCGTTTTAAGTGGGATCTTAACCTGTTCTCATTGTACATCCTATTACCGCAGGAATTTAGTCTTTCATTTTTTGGCTGTACTCCTGTTTTGTTTAATCATTTAAAAGAAAAATAATCCATAGACTTTCTTTTTTCTTTCCAAGTCATTGGCCAAATTTCATATTTATGTCATGAGGGTGAAAAATATGGAAAAATAGTGTATTTGTAATGATTGTTCTCTTAATACTTGTGGTGTGTGCAAACGGAAAAGTCTAATAACAAAGTTAAGGATATGCCTGGTTTTGCTTTTTCTGGCATGCACAAGTTGGTTCTGCTGAAAGTGAGGAATAAAATCAGTGTTGTTCATTTTCCCATAATTTGAAGCAATCTATTTTCTCCCAGCCTGATATTCAGGTTATTTCCCAATCCCATTGTGTTCAGAACATGAAGGAAACACTCATCTGTTCAGTCCTAAAAAAGAAAATTCAGATGCGGCTTTAGAATGTCTCTTTGCTGATGTGGGCTTTCTCTGACACACATTGATTGCCTGTCATACTCTGTAAATCAAAATTAAATATCTACATGCTCCATGCTACTACTGCTACAAAGGGATCTAACTGTTTCTCTATTCAGCTTGAAGGGCAATAAACACAGATTAATAAGCATATGCGTAAATAACTCATGTATATTATGAAAGATTATAATTTGCTTTTATTTTTATCTGCATTTCAAGAATTATAGATGCCAGCATCCATTAGACAACCTAGTTTTGTCATTTTCACAGGGGCGAATCTTTCCCTGGGAGATATTTTCTTTCCTTGACGCTATTCTTTCCTCAGCTCTCTTGATGTTGATCTGGGTCTTGAATCAAAGCTACTCTAAATATCTTACTGGAGACACCTGTGAAATGTTAACTCCCTTTTAATATCTGAGGGTGGATTAAAATCTGCAACTTGGATCACTCACAAATATCTGCAAAACTCCATAGTTTTGATTTCCCAGGTTTTTTCTCTTGTGTCTCCTAGTCTTTAGATTATATTTAGTTTCCCCTTCCAGAACCAAACAGCAGGATGACAGAAGAGGCTTGGGTCTTATTTTTAAGAGTGTCGTTACTCGTGGATTTAAAGCAAAACTTGAAAACATGACCACAAGTAACTGTAACTCAAAACCCCCAAGAGGAATCGTGCTGGTTTTACACTTTATCTACACACAGATACTAGAAGGCACTTCTTAAAGCTGCAGTAATGGAATTGTGTTTGTTCTGTTTTCTTACCTCTAATCATCTGGTTTTGTTGTAAAGCCATGCATCCGCTGGCTAAAAAACTAGGTGCTGAAAGGCTTTATTTAATAACAGTTATCTTTTATTTCTTACTGAGTGAAAAATAAAGTAAGAAGAGATTCTAGAGATCAGAATAATGATCTAGTCATCACCAGAAATGTTACTGCATTTAGAAAGTGGGCAACAGTACCCCTTAAAAGGTATATTGCCATGAGTGCCTTGAAAGTCTGCCTGATCCAGTACTACACTTACTGACCCAAAGTGTTTGAGTTGAAGGTGCTCTCGTTTAAGTTATTTGTTGTCAGGCCATTTTGAAGGAATTTTTTTTTTCTTTGGTTTAACATTACAAAACATTACAAAGCTTGAAATCCTACATAGCCAGAGTAGTAAGCACACAGCAGCAGACTTCTGTCCTGTGAGAGCAATGGGCAACAGGGCAGGGAGAGGGACATCATACATTTTGGAGCAGAGAACAAGAGTACTTTCTCGTTTTGTTTTTTTGGTTTTCCTTTTTTAAAAAAAAGAGAAAAGTAGAGTTGAATTGCTCTTACTACTGACCTTCCAGTACCTGAAGGAGGCGTACAAGAAAGCTGTGGAGGGACTTTGGGACTTCTTATAAGGGCATGAAGTGATAGGATGAGGGAGAATAGTTTTAAATTGGAAGGGGGAAGATTTAGATTAGACGTTGGGAAGAAATTCTTCATCGTGTGGGTGATGAGGCACTGGCATGGGTTATCCAGGGAAGTTGTGGATGCTGGAGATGTTCAGGGCCAGGCTGGATGGAGTCTTGAGCAGCCTGATCCAGTGGGAGGTGCCCCTGCCCATTGCAGAGGAGTGGAACTGGGTGGGTTTGAAGGTCCTTTCCAACCCAGACCATTCTAAGATAGCTCTTTGTGTTGCAGACCAGCTGATTGGGGTTGCAGTGCTTGGTGCATTACACAAGATGTCTCGGAGCCCCTTGCTGGCTTACATTGTTTTAATGTAGTCTGCTGCCTACAACATAGCATGGGGAGGTGGAAAACCACAGTTCACGTTATATTTGGGTTATGTTTTCTAGATAGCTTTTCAAAGTGACTTAAGTCAAAGGGCTTAAGTGACCTATAAATTTATATACACTAAAATACACTACCAGCAGCTTTGCAGATTTGAATAGAAATTCTAAGTGCAAAGAAAAGCAGCAACAAGTTATTTTTCTTTTGTCATCTTTTTGTAAAATGAGGTCCCAATATTGTGTAACCCTATTTGCCACAGTACATCACCTCAACACACGGAAAGTACTATTTCTTGCAATTTCAATTACTTTGACCACGCCACTCAGAGTAACGACTCCAAAGAGTTACCTGAGGAATAGAAGTTTACACACTTTTAGTATGAATAGTACTGATCACCTCTCACGCAGAGAACTAAACCACTATGTTCCACACTCAGTTTACTTTTGAACCACTGAATGCAGGTTACAAGGGTATTTGATCTTTACTTTAATATTTTAACTCCCTGAAAAATCCTCACAAAGGACGGTTAAAATGTTCTCTCTGCTTGGAAAACATACTCGCTCTTATCAAAATTTTATTTCGCTGCAGCTTCACAGGCTCTACTGATGACCGATTGGGCAGTATATGACACCAAAGCAACATTTAGATACTCTCTTCCTTTGGTGTCATTGCTTGTTGGGTGTAGTTTTTTGCTTAAATATTTGGCAAAAAGCTAGGTCTTTCAGAAGGAAAAAATCCAAAACACAGTAGTGATCAAAAAATAATAACCAGCTGAATGTCCCCATTTGCAAAGGTAATTGAGAATAATGAAAATGAGTGTGTGCTGATTTTTGGCAGTTCATTGGCAGCTTTTATTGTAGCTGGTTGTCTCTGGTGTTAAATTCCCATGTATGCAGAGAACCTTTAGTAGTCTGCTAGGGTTACTGCATCTGGACTATTAACTGTGTGCATGGATACAGAGGCAGAAAGAATGCCTGTAGTTTGCGTTTGGACAATTCACCTTCATTTCTAAAGGAATATGCAATGAAGGTATTTGAAGACTGAAGGGTGGAGTTGGTTCCAGGGCACTCTGGGTATGTGGATGCATGGGACAAGTTGTGCTTTTGCTGTCCAGCCTCTTTTAATGTCCTGAAATCGCTAAGTCAACCACTTGTATGCCCATTGCGCTTGCTTTTCAAGCAGTCTGACAGGCAATATCAAGTCAACTGTGTTTCTGAAAATAGAATGTCCTTTTTTATTTTGTTTCCCTGAACAAATAATCAGCTTCTGACAACCCTGGCTAAGAAACTGACATCCATTAAGACAGGGAAAGGTTTTTCTTAATATGATTATTTCTAAATTTAGGTGTGAAGCACATTAATATTCTCCTGTGGCACTAAGGGTCACTTTGTTTTTGATGGAAAGGTGACATAAGCATAGAGATTTTTCAAAGAGACTTTGTATCTTTGTGTACAAGCCTCTCTGGGCTTTGACGCCAAGAGCTGTTGATACCGATATACTGGATTTAATGTAGTTTTACTTCCCTGATTTAGACTGTCCAGGAAAGGAGGTGAGAGAGAGAGACCAGTGTCTGCACCTGTTTAGAGTGATTCTCTTTCCTGTTTTCTGGGTTTATCACACCTGTGAAAAATGTTTCACTTAGGTTTTAATGCCTGTTTTATTTTGCAAAGCACAAACAGATATTCATGATATCCAGTTTAATCACAAAGTGGTGACTGACAAATGAGATGAAAACTTCCTTCCAGAAATCGTAAGGAACAGAGAGATTGTGATATGTATACTTAATAGCACAAAGTCAGTAATGCTAGCCGTAAAGTCAAGGCAATGGACTCTGACAGGGCTGTTCGAGAGCAAATAAAAGGTTTTCTAGGGAAGACTTCTATGGGCTGCAGCACTTGTGACAGTAAGAGGATGTCTCCAGCATACCATTTATGTAGTTAAGGTAGGGTAAGCTGCAGTAAGTTAAATATTCTTGTTTCCTGTGTGAAAAACAATTCAGCACACAGAAACATTGCAAGTGGAGAAAGTACCTGAGTAAGCCTTGTGCTGTTTTGTAGGAATGTGTGCTGTGCATTCCCCTTAAATAAAAATTTAAAAGTGCAGTTTGTAGATTAAAATGGATTTAATCCCATTTAAATTGTGAATGTGCAGGTGCTTTTTTAGTAGCTACAAACTGGCCTTGAATGTTAAATGAAAGCAGTACCTAAAATTGCACCTGGAGTATGCGGCTGTATGCCTGTTCAAAAGAATGCAAATCTGTGAGTTTTGCTGTGTGCTGAGACGTCTGGAAGCAAAATTACCCTATGTGAATACAACAGCTCAGGAGTGGTGAACTCCCAAAAGGCAGGCATTTGCATAAAACTGTCCTTTCAGTGGAGCCTGCGACCCTGTCACATCCCCTACTGTGACTGTGCAACCGAGACCTTCCAAGCTCTGTACACCAGGCAGTGCCGCTCCCTTCCTTACCTACTCACACGATGTTTATGGAAAACAGAGACAAGCCAGTCCAGGGAGTACGTTTTGAATTGAGAGGTATGAATGACAGAATTATCAGAAGCGTTATGCGGATAACTGGAGCTTCAGGTCAATAATTGAACCAACAAGGAAATCCTATATGTTTTGCTATGGATCGCCTGAGGATAAATTCTCCAAAACAAAAACCTTCTTCCTCTTCACTGCCTGGAGGTCAGGATCAAAGTCCTTTCTCTTTGGGGCTGGAAGTCATAGGAGGCACTTATTTAAATCCTTAATTTCCTTGTATTTGAGCTTGGATTTAAAAAGGAAAGTAGAGTCATATTTGCTTGAGGGACTCAAATAGCATCGGTACAATCACTGTTTGAAATGGGCCTGACTCTGGAAAGGTTAGACACAGTGTAATATCTTGGCAGGCACGGTCCACTTGGTTTACAAATCACAGTTCTTAGAGCATTGGTACCTCTCTTCATTTGTCCAGGCTTAAACTTTTCCCTGCATTGAGGCACAAAAAGGCTTTTTTTACTTTTTACATATTTCCTTTCCATTACAACTTTTCAATTCAAACCTAAAGAAGTCTTTTATTACAAAAATCCATAAGAATGATTTTACATGTTAATTTATTCCCATCTCTCATTGCAATGTTTACTTACCCACAGTTGCTGAGGCAGAAAGGAGTCTGTGCCATGTGGTTTTCCACTGAATGTCATAAAAACACAACCTCGTTCTAGCTCCACCTATTTTTGACAGGATGCAAACCCCCAATCCATTAACGTGAACATGCATTTGCACTCAGTTTAAACATTGCATATGGTTGATGTCTAATTCGAGGTGACTCCGAACATATGAGCTTTCATTCACTGGCTTTTAGTTGTGCATCTCCCATGCAAAATTAAAAATATCTGTAGTCATATAAAAGCAGAGCTCTTTTCACTCCTGTCTGTTAAGTATCCTCAGTATTCACAGCTTACAAACCTTTCCACACCCATCGGTTAGTCACCATTCATACCCAGGGCTGGAGCACTGGAGACCCTGTGCCCTGGGTGCAGTAGCAAGAGCTGATCCTCTGGGGTAAGTAACACCAGGCTACTAAGCATGTTCAGCACAAGGTACTCGCTGTAGGTCCCTACTTTAAGAGCGAGTCTACTAAAGATAGAAAGAATGCCAGCAGAAATAAGTAGTACCTGCACTTCTGCTCAAACTGATGAAATACAGTTTCGCTAAGCTCTCTCTGGATCAGAAAGGCCCCCGCTACTCAGTCATTCCTTTCCAAGCTGAATGGTTTAGGTTAGACTTATTATAAATTAGCATATAGTTTTTATGTATCAGTGCTTCTTTTAAAGTGGTTGTTTTTTTTTTTTTTCCAAAATCCCAGCTATTACTAGTAGTTTCAGACTTTTACATCATCGAAATAAATGGCTGTGGAGCACAGCAGCTCATGTTTGATATGTGGTTATCTGGGGTTTTGTGGAAAACTTGCTGTGGACAGTCTTGGTTAGTTTTGCTTTTATCATCCATTGTTCACTGTATAGGAATTTCAGCTGTCTGTTGGTTCGTTACCAGGGGCTCAGTTCATCTTACAGTGTAGCCACAATGCGTGCTGGTTCAGTTTAACCTGGACAGACTTCTGCATGCCAGATTCAGTCCTTTCACGAATGGCAGGAGTCAGACTCATCACAAGCACTGAGTGCTGTTAGGGGGCTGTTACACGTAGAGATTGGTTTGAAGAAATTGTTTGCTAGAAATAACCCAATGTCAGACTGTGTGGGTGCACCTCTGTTGGTGGCATCATTTAGAACAAGCAAATTCTGTAAGGCTTCCTAGTTATCCCAGTATGATAATGCAGGTGCACGAAGAGGGAGTGTTAGCTCACTGCAAGTTTGCAGGATCAAACCCTGGACCTGTGGGTCTGATGGGTGTGATAAAAGAATCCGCTTTATTTTCTAGCAGTAATATATTCTGTGTCCTGAGAGACCTGGCTGCTTAAGCAGCACCTGATCTCCTACCTCAAAAGCAGAGGCATATGGAAGAGGTAAGATGTTTGATGTACACAGACGTGCCAGTTGCTCACTTTCGATAATCCTCCAGGTGCACAAAATGACTCTAAATTTGACCTTTGTCACGATTCATTTACACTTTAGCCTATATCTAAAGGGCTGGTAGTATTATCCTCTGGATCTTGATGTAAGATCATCATGAGTCAAAGTAATGCAGGAAAAAATCATACATGGATATTTCTTGGGAATAAGGAGGGAGACCTCTGAAGTGTAGGGTTTCTCTTTTTAAAAAGGAGATGAAATGTATCCCTTTTGTTTGTATGCTTAATTTCTATAACAAAAATGGTGTAGCTTTGTGTAAACCTGTATTTGCAGTGCAGTTCCTGAATCCCCGATTGTGATCCTGCCCTTCTTTTTTCAGTATTACATTTCATGGTCTGCTGAAATCATGTTTGGGGGGATAAAAATAGTATATCTTCTGTTTTTTGGCATCCAACCTCTAATTTACAAATATAATTTATGCTAATCTTGCAAGTGCTTCTCGGATACAAAGTAAAATGTGTCATCCTTAGTATATGTGTGTATAATTTATTCTGATGGGGAATAGACATTTCAAAGCCATTTCAGCCCTTTATACTCTGAACATTTGATATGAGCAGAGGAGCTGTAAGAGTAGGGAAGTGGTTAAAAAAAAAAAAGCTTAAAATAACAGTAGCTATTCTCTTAACCCAAAAATGGGTGATGCACTAAGGAATTAGCTGCTGTTTGCTCAGACAAGCCAGCTCATATACAGTCCTCATCTTATTTTTCTTCCTTTTGTACTTTTGCTGACGATTAGTCATTTTCATGATGAACTCATAGAAATCTCCCTTCATGTGAATCTTTCACCATGGTTAATTTTTCGTGATTTCTCTTTTCTTCAGTCTCTGACTCAGGAAGCCTCCCTGATTGATTAGATGTGTCTCATGGGGGAGCAGCACTGCGTGGGCTTTCAGCTCCCTGAAGGGAAGAGGCCTGGCCACATCCATGTGCATTACTTGTCCTGTAATCCATAGTTCTTCCCACCTCTGCAGAGGAGTCTGCAGAGATTCCCAGCCCACTTTCTGCCAGCTAACAAACCGGTATCTGTCACTGACGCTGCTCTCCCTCCTTAAGAGCAAGAAGAGTGAGCAGCTGCTGTTGGAATGGCTTTTCTCGATTGTCTGGAATTTCAACACTCGGAGTGCAGTGGTCGCAGACTGGGGTGGTTCACAGCCAATAAAGGCTAAAATACCTTCAAAGGCGCCATGTAACCAGCAGAGTACAGTCCCCTTCCTCCTGCTTAGGAGGTCAAGTCCCATAATCAGGTGTAGTTCCCCTTTTGAACTTGTGGATAAAAAAGTCTCATGTAAAGGAGCACAGGAAGAAAAAAAACCACACAAAGATGAGGAAAGCTACCAAGTAGTTCTTGATGCCTGAGGCATGTAACTAATATGTTGTAAGTCTGAACTGATAAGAGAATTTCCGGATGAATACCAAGAACAAGGGTAGATAGATGGCTGGGGAAAAAAATGCAGCTCTAGGGTATTCTGACTTTATAGGGCTTAGATATTCCTAAGAATTCTTCTACTCCTTACAACTGCTCTGAGTGATTTAATATTCCACATTGTCTGTAGTTAAAGCAGTAACACCAAGTAAAATAGAAGTTTTCACACAACTATTAATTTGTTTTCCAGGAATTAATTCCATTTCTGCCTGGATCAACTTCACAACAAAGCAAAACTGTGATTTGCAATGCTGAGTAGGAACAATGCAAATTAAACCGACCACACCAACTGAGGCAGACAGTCTCTGGATACTGTTTCTTTGCCATGTATTTTTCAGCAATGTGATGACAAGTTCTTTTTCTCGGGTTTCTAACTTAACAACTTGAAAATATATTCCTAGTCAATAGGACCATTATGACTCATGGCAAAGCACAGTGGTAATGACCTTGCTTGTGCTTTGTGCATTTAGAGCGTTTTCTGTGTTCATTCTTGATGTTTAGCCTTCCTCTGTAACTTGCCCTTTTGTGACGTGTAATAAACCAAGTACTATAAAAGACTTCCTTCTCTGTAGTTCTTCAAACACGTGAACATTTCCATTATTCTGTGCTGTACTTTAGTCAATGCTCCAGTATCTACTTGATAGAACAGAGCGCAATACACTGGGCTGTAATGCCCTCAGGACTGCCATGATTACAGCTTCTGTGCAGGCAGGCTGACACCGCAGGTAGGAACAGCAAGGTCAGGATGGTTTTATGGTAGTTCTGCTCTGACCTCAGAAATTTCAGCTGACGGATAAAACCTGTGTTGGTTAATAAGACTCATCAGATCCATCAGCTGGAGCTGTTGTTCACAGCTTAGAAAGGAAAGCTGAAATCCACTGTTACTGAATTAAGGCAGATCCAACTGGTTTGGTATTTGTAATGATTCGGTTCTGGTACCGTATGGAAGAGGGCAAGGATGAGAAACTTGCTAACCTTCCAGTGTACCCAAGGAGGGAGTGTGTGATCTGGTAGCACTCGATAGTCTGCATTGGACTTACTAGGTTGGCTTTGGAGAAACCCTGCAACGTGGTTTTGAATAGAGAGCTGCTTCAGAACACTCTTTTTGAGGATGTCTGGAGCCAACCTCGCTGCACTGACCTTTTTTCCATCTGCTACAGTGTCGGTCACTAGACCTAGGCAAACACCTAGGCATTTCCAACACAAAGTCAGCTTTGCTGTAGGTGTGTGATGTGAGTAATCGTATGATTAATTTTATTATTATATAATTCATGTTCCTCTTTGTAGACAGATGTCTTGCATTTTTAAGGGTTATTTGAATACTCTACATAATTCTTTGTCAAAGAAGCAGTTGAACCTGGCTAAGTTTGAATCTGAACTTCCCAGAGGAATAATCCAGCTCTGTATTTCCATATATATTAATAAACTGTGTAATACTTGCAGCAACTCATAATATAGTTTTGAAATGAGATAGAACTCATTATCAGTACAATAAGGAGCACAGACTCTTTCCTGTCAGAAATAATGGAGTGAGATCACACAGTTATTTTCCCTTGCTGTCTCTGTAGTCATTTATGCAGCAACATACGTATAAATCTTTCTCAGCTTGTTGTGCTGTAGCGGGACACACACCAGCCCCAGCCAACTGCTGCAGTTGCAAGCAGGAGGAGTATAGGAAAAAATCCTTTAATTCTGTGTTGTTTCATGATGTACCATCAACAACACTGCATGTTGCAAAGCTGCATTGCACAAGTTCAGATGGAGCTTCAGCATGCTGCTGCCTTGAGGGGAAGGGAAGTCACGTTTGAAATCTGCCCGCCAGTCTTTGTGCTTCTGTTCTGGGTATAAGCCTGGAGTGAATCCTTTCTCTTTGCACCATGATGGATTTCAAACTGTGTTACTGAAGAGTGAACTTGGCACTCCGCCCAATGTTGCACTTGTGCTTAGTAGTCAAATTATGCTAGGAAACGCTCACTGCCCAACACTCAGGAATTGCTACCAATGTAAGTAATAAACCCAAGAGTATTGTGGTCCTGGTCGATGACTAGAGTCCAGGAACAAGAATTAGAGGATAACCTTCTTCAGATTGGGGTTTACGGTGCCTAACTATCAGTTGAAGTTTGGCTCCTACACTCACAGAATCATAGAATAGTTTAGGTTGGAAGGGACCTTAAAGCCCGTCCAGTTGCAACGCTTCCCTGCAATGGGCAGGGACACCTTCCAGTGGACCAGGCTGCTCAAGACCCCACCCCATCCAATCTGCCTCTGAACTCATCTACAGATGAGGCATCCACAGCTTCCCTGGGCAACTTGTGCCAGTGCCTCACCACCCTCATCATGAAGAATTTCTCCTTAACGTTTAATACAAATCTTCTCCCTTTTAATTTAAAGTTATTACCTCTTGTCCTATCATTACATGTGCTCGTAAGAAGTCCCTCTCCAGCTTTCTGATAGGCCCTCTTCAGGTACTGGAAGGTCACTATAAGATCTCCCTGAAACCTCCTTTTCTCCAGGCTGAACAGTCCCAGCTCTCTCAGCTTGTCCTCAAGGCAGAAGTGCCCAAAGAGAAATCGACTCTCTTTTAAATGTGGCTGAAAACAGGGAAATGATGTTCTGCTGGTTTTGTCCAGTAGCTGAGCAGAGGATGTAGAAAAGCAATCCCATGAGGAATAGCAAGGACTCTTTCGAGCTGTGCCTGCCACCTTTCTCTGGCCTGCCTATAGACTGTTTACTCTGGAGTAAGCGTAGGAAGCAAGTGGGGCAGGTTTTAATCCATGATGTTGAAAGAGATTCAGTAAAGACTGAAAAAAATATGGGAAGGGAAGGAAAAAGAGAGGGCATGATTTAATTTTTTAATGATACGGTACATTTAGATACTGGGCCTATATTTTGAAAGTTTTAATTTCTGGAATACAAGATCCAGCAATCTGAGAAAAAAACCCAACAAAACAACAACACACCCCCCCCCCCAATGCTTTGTATAAATTAGGTTCTGTGTATTCTTGGGAAAACAGGGAAACCTATCATATCAGTGGAATTTGTGCAAGTCCAACCAGAACAGAATCTGCCCCATAGCGTGCAGTTTAAACGTTTCCATGCAGAAGTGAATGAAATGCACAAATTAAATGGTGTGACCTGATCAGAATTATAATGTCAGAGACATGATGAACTGAAATTTTGTTTGCTAAACATGACTTATCCAATGGACCTGAGGAAGGAAACAGACTCCCTACCTGCATTCTTCAGTGTATCTGGATAGTAATCTTCTTTAAATAATGTGACAGACTCTTTTTGTAGTCCAACATCAGAGGATTATGTTATTTTCAGAACCATTTATGAAAGATTAGTGGAGGAATAGTTAATCATTTAAATTAGCTACAGGTTTTTTATTAATCTTCAAATTAATGAATTCTACCTTTTGATCTTTCTGGCTGCAAATCCCTCTGGGACTGATGCCAATTAGGATTCTGTAATAACTTGGTTATGAACATGGACCAGTGTGTTTGTATGTGGTGTGTGTGTGTACATGTGTGGGGAGGTGTTGGTGCACCTGGAGAGTGACATGTGTTCAGTAAGATCTGTTTGATTCTTACCAGCTTGGATAGTGGACCTCTCCACTAATGGAAATTAAATAAAAAAATGCAAGGACACTAGTAAGTGAATGCAGGTTCTGCTTTATCATGCACAAAGTCATGCATCGCACGGTGCCAATCTGATGCTTTTAGAACAATTAGGTAAAGCCTGTGTTACCTGTAATGAAGATGGGGACAGTAGCAGGAAATTAAGTGACCTTACTCACTTCTCATAGGAACCACTGAGAAATGTTATTGTCTTTTAAAGAGAGAAATGTGTTTAGCACCAAACAAATTGCACTAGCCAACAGAAAACTTACAGAGGAGCAGACTGACCCTGCTTAGATGCTCACTCTGTGTGAAGAGGAGGTGATTAGGGCTTTTCAGGGCGTCACGGTTCTCATAGTGACATTTCTACATGCCCACAGTGGTACCATTCCAAACCTCCTTGCAAACAGAGCCACATTGACCTGTGAGTGTTGCTGAGTTTGTTTTCATAGTCATTGAATTGCCTTAATTGAAATGTGCTGTAGGTTTAGAGTACAAGCACTGGTAAGAGCTGTTTTCAGAACTGATACACACGCATGAGTATAGCTGAAATAATACTAGTTGCTCAGTCCTGCCATCCACAGAACAATGTAGCACTTGATATGACAGCCCTTGATTTGGCTGAGCTTCCCGTCCTCTATACAGGTGTTTCTGAATGGTTAGGTGTTATTTTCTTCCTGGTGTCCCATAGGATATTGGTTTTTCCATCTCCTGCACTTGTACCTTGCTAGTCTGATGCTGCCCGTGTTCCACCTTCATGTGGATTTGATGAGATTTTAATGTTCTGTTTCCTATATACTAGTAATTTTTAGAGCATTTCTTTCTCTCGGTATTCGTTAGTCTGAAGAGAAATGATTGATTGGACCCCAAGAGCCTTGTTTCCCAAGGTTCATGAATGTCTGTAGTCAAAGATGAATGCAGGGGAGTGTGGAGTATCTAAAGCAGTATTCTTTGCCCTACTGGCAATCTCTTGTCTTCCTGAAAACTCATTGCTGACTTCCAATGTTTGAAATTTGTTCTATAGACAATTTCTAGTCACGGTGCAGTGAAACCTGATTGGAAGCTTTTCTCAATTTCTTCTTGCAGAGTTTTAAGGGAGTGCATAGTGAGGTATCTACATTTGCGTTGTTGGCAATCTGTGTGGAATAGACTATTCCATTCTAGTAGTTATCTCGTTTTAAGAAAAGAAAAGAGCATTCCTTGTTTGCAAAGCCAAAAGCGCAATCTGCTGATCACAGGTGGAACAGAGATCCTGGATCCAGGTACAGGTCAGACAAAGATGGGTCATGTACTTATATGGATATTTTTTTCTTACAGCATAGGTGGAGAAGTAGTGAGAGGAAATGAAGGAAGCTACGCTGGGAAACATTTCCGCATGGGATTTATGACAATGCCTGCTCCTCAGGACAGACTGCCACATCCTTGCTCCAGTGGCTTTACCGTGAGATCCCAGTCTCTTCATTCTGTTGGAGGAACTGATGACGAAAGTAGCAGCTCTCGGAAGCAGCCACCTCCAAAACCTAAGCGAGACCCCAACACTAAATTGAGCACCTCATCTGAAACAGTCAACACCGGAACAACAAGTAAGAGTGGGAAACTACCGGACAGGACAGAAGGTAAACACTATAATTCCTTGGGAGAAATGGTTTTGGTGACCCAGTGTTAGGATTATTCTGTTGATAATTTTGCATTTAAGAATTACCTGTATGTTTCTCCATCTGCGTAACAGTGCCAGCACAGTTATTTTAGATCACTGTACTCCAAATTTTGGACCAGTGGGTAATTGCCAATCTTTGACATCTCTCACAAAACTGTCCCACTTATGTGGCCTGGTTGTATACTGGGGAATGAGTTTAATTTATTCAAAATAGAGGAAAAAAGAGATAGCGTGAAGGACACTCATATCAGTGCGCCAACCAAAGAGCACCTCACGATATCACTAGCACCTCACCATATCAAAGCACCAGAGCTTTGAAGAGGGTCCTCTTCAACAAAGAAGTGAAGGACAGAAATCATTAAAAAGAATACTGTGTGGCACTGAGACTCAAATGCAAGAAAATACCATCTAATAGTAAACATTGTACCCAAGATGGTATGAAATATTGCCCAAAACTTCTGTCTGCATGTGAGTCTACGTTTTCTCTTCCCAGTCCTCCGAGCTACATTTCAGCCAATGCAACGTTCAGAAGAAAACAGACAAATGTGCTGAATAAGGATATTGCTTTCTTGCTCTGCACTACTACAGATGAGTTAACGCTATAGGGATCTTCTCCTTCCTTTCTTCCGTGCTGAAAATGCGTTTTGTGCAGCAGTAGGACCAGCTGTACTCCCTGCTAGGAGAGATCAGGATGACTCTGCTTCACAGTGTGAACTGTAAGAAAGAACCCTTAGGGATAACTGATTTTGATCAGTGCTGGTCTTTCCCACTGCTATGTTACGTATTAGTTTTGACATCCCGTGCAGTATGTTGTGCTCTTAGTGTGTATCCTTTTTGCTTGTTGTTGCGGACAGAAATGCTTGTTAGTTGCATTCATGCTACAACCCCCTTTAAGCAAATCTGATTTTAAAAGGCTATCAATGATAACAAAGGTGCAAAGGAATGTCTAATTCAGCTGCTGGGATATATGTCTATGGCTGAATACAGACAATGAAGAAAACTGTACACTTATTTATGCCATTGTTGGTAGTTATTTTGCATATGATATTTATCGTTACTTCTATAGCTTTTCCTCTACGAGTGATTGTTACATCAACTCCACTGAACAGACTAACATGATAAATCCAAGCATTAAATAGTTGCCCTTAAAAAAAAAGCTGTTTACCACAATTTTCCTGAGCCAAAGCCTACATAGAAACTCTTCGGATTTGTGACACAGACAGATTTAAAATCACATATCAGAAAGTCTTTTGAGTCTTAAATTCAATACAAGAACAGAATGTATGAGAATAACTTGGTCTGATTTGCTCTGGGGGAAAGGCAGGAGCTCTTCAGTTACTTGAAATGTCTTTTAAAAAATATCATCTTTTAAAATATTTTAACAGTTCTTTAACATATATTAACGCTCTTTCTTCCTGAGTCTACACAACAAGAATCACCAAGGCTAAAGGAAACTTGTTTTGCAGACAGGACAGTAAGATAGACTCTAATTTTTCTATCCTGTTTACTGACTATTACAAGTGTGCATTGAGTCACACAGTATGTTGTGCTCTTTGGTTTAGCTGACCTTGATGTTATCTCTGGGGTGATTAGGAATAAAGTCTATTTTACCTCTATGCTCAGCTCCTTTCCTCATTTATTAAGAAGCAAGAGATTTTGACAGCCTTAAAGCAGAAATGCTGATTATGATAGTAATAATTGAAAAATATCCAAGTATTTTACCAGTCTTACAGAAGTTATGGCAGACTTCTTACTTCTTAAGCAGTCTGTCCCCTCACGAAACTGGATCTTCAACATTATTATTACAAAAGGTTCTGAAAATTTTGCTTCCTTTCCCTCATTATTGCCTTCTATCTTATATTTGACACCACGTACATAATAGGTGGTCATGTCCCTACTGACAGATTTCAAAGCTAAAAATTGATTGACATTTCTGTTTCCAAGGCCAAGTACCACTTTGCCTTTTCCCATTCTGCACACGTTGAGCATGATCTGTATCATCACATGATAATTATGAGTGACACATGTGGTACTGTAGCAGTGTTCGCTTTGGATAATCTGTAGGATAATGTTACTACTACAGCATAGCACTAATTATTGAAGAATGTCTCAGATTATTTATTATAAAGAAGAGCTGAATATTCATAGCAAGATCTCTGGAACGAACTGGTGAATGAGTAATGCTCCATCAGTAGCATAAGATGTGGTACCTGAATATTATCTTAGAATGTGATTAAATGTCTTCATGTACTATTGAGAATCTCCATGATAGGTAATATATGACTAGTAGAATGCTAATTCTGCTGGTTTACATGCATTACAGCAATGGACATTTTCAGGTTATCATGAAGAGGTTCTGGGAGGTTTTGAATTGACAGAACCCTTTAACCATACTATTAGTTTTGTGTGTTCGGAATATCTGCCATGTTTGTATGTGTCTGGTTTTGTATGAGCCACGCTTGTAGTCATTTCTCCAAAGAGTTTGATACATAGAAAGTAAGATCATATTCTACGGGTTTTTTTTGAGGTAAGTGGTCAAATTTTAAACTCTGACATATACTCAGGGGTGGTACAATGTGGTGTATTTCTAAAAGAGGAGAGGCTTTGTTACAACCTGTGCACTCCAAGGTAGGGTGCTTGTTTGGATGAAAGAACTTTCACAGTCATCATTTTGCTAGCACAGGAATGTTGATATAGAAACTGTGGTCAAACATTAATGAGGACATTTAAGGATGAGCAGAATCAGATGAATGTCAAAGTTCATTATCTGCTGTGTTGATTTCACATAAACAGTAGGCTAGTTTTGTCCCAGAATATGAAATTATTAACATTGCTACAAAATTCCCAGCAAACTGAGTATCTGAAATTGTGCTTAGTGCAAAGAAACCCATGAAGCTCTGATTCTACCAGTCTGTTTTATGTGCAAATGATTAGGTTTTTCCTTATCTAGTTGTTCTTATTCTAGTAGCAGTCTTTGAACTCAAGAAATGGTAAAGCTGTATCTTTCTAATTTCACATGAGATAGTCCATAGGATATAATATTCATGCCCTGCTAGGGAGGTCTGTGGGAGGTCAAGTCCAAGAACACACAGGGTTTAACTTTCAGTTACTGTCGGTATTGTACCTAACTACTTGCACATGCATGTCTCTCACACATTGGTGAGTACTTGTGGTATTTGCAGGCTGAATGGCTACAGCTTTTTCCAGGAACTATGAAAAACAATGATGAAACTCCTTTTGTTTCCCATCAATTATTGTGGAATTGTCAAAGGAGTTGTCACAAAATTGTTCCCAGCTCATTTTTTTTTTATGGCAGTGCAGAATGATTCAGACTATAATGTCTATTGTCTGACCCAGTGGCTACTGTGAGAAGGAATTTGCTACATTTCCTAGGCAACCATGGACAGCCTCACCACTCGTTTTTATGAAACATGTTTGCTTTTTGATTATGGTCCGGTTTATAGAAACAAAAGGTGATGATAACTTTTATTCTTTTCCTGATGAGGGTAAAGTCAAAATATTGAATCCATCCCATCAGACAAAGATCATAACATTAGATTATGTTTTGAACATGAGTCTGACTTTACTGCAGGAGAAGTGGCAGGAAAAAACTGGCCATGAGCTTGAAAGACCTCTTCCTCCTGAAGTCCAAATAGCATCAGTAACAGACACCCCAGCTCTGTACACTTTTCCTATAAGTGCTCTTGCTTCCAAATTTGTAGGAGTGTGAGAATCTTTTAAGTTTCGATGACACTTATCAACCCTCTCTCCCTGTGCAGCAGCGTGATAACAATTCTGTTTGTGTGTTTCACTGAAATCTACCTCAGCTCTGTCTGAAAGAACAGTCTCCAGTCTGAAGGCCTATTTTTCCTTAACTTGACTTTAATTTTGTTGCTGTGTTTCCAAACTTTTGTGTTCCTTCTTATGTTTCAATATTCCTTTCTTACTCTTCCGGCTCCCTCTCGTATGCACCCACTGAACGCCCTCCATCCAATGCATTTCTCCTCCATGACAGGTTTCTAGAGAGTTGTTTTTAGAAACGTGGGCTGCCTTTCTGCAGAGTTTTCAAACTCTGGTAGGAACAGCAAACAAATGTAGCTGTGCCTCATACGTCACACATAGAAGTGAGAAGTGAACTGAAAAGGGTAGTTTTAAATAACATTTCAGCATTGAAGACATATCTAATCTTGATCCTGAGAGGCTCTTTATTGAGAAAATGGAGGAGTTTAATTAAACGATGTGCTTTCAGTGCCCAAGAAAAAGGAATTATTAAAACAGTGTAATTGGTGAATGTAACCAGCCTCAAGCAGTGTTTTTTGATACGATCACTGCATGGCCACAAGAAAGGTTTATAGACCTACTGCAGTGCAAATGTAAATGAAGAGGTATAGGTGAACTACATTTTGAAAGCTATATGGGTGATGACTGCGTTCTGTAACTATACGCACATAAAAATATGTAATTTATGGATACATAATGTACACAGTTATGTATAATGAAAATGCAAGTTATATGTTCTTGCATGAATGCACAGACTTGTGCACCCACAAAACTCAGCATAGCATTTTCACAGTGTTGTTCATGGTTGTAATTCTGCTCCTGCCAGGGCCCACAAGAAGTATAGGTCCGAGAAGTGAAAATGCTTGCAGGGATCCCCATCGTTCAAACCCACTCAGTTTAAGTATTCTCCTTCTGAGTGTTGTGTATGCAAGAAGATATTCTTCTTGCCACGTTCTAAGCCCATGCAGTGGAAGCCTCTCTATGTTGCTCCACAATATATAAAGGTGGGCAAATTGTAAGGACAATTTTCCTCTGGAGAAAAGCAATTACAGTAGCTGTAACTGGTGTTGGAGTCCAGCTGGTCGCTCTTTAAAATCTAGTGTTCTGTCAGCTAGACTACATTGTGAACTTGAACTTTTGCTGCTTTTGGAAAACAGAACGTGGATTAAACAGATTTAGCACTTTTGCTGTTTATGCGTGGTTCTGGTTTCCTTTTATTTCAGACCTTATCTAACACTATATTTAACCTGAACTTTGAAATAGTGTCCTCTGCAGTAGTCATGCCATGTCCTTCCTTATAGCCTGATCTTGGGTGCTGGATTCTACTCCCAAGTGACAAGTGATAGGATGAGAAGAAATGATCTCAAGTTATGCCAGGGGAGGTTTAGACTGGATATTAGGATATTTTTACTTGAAGAGTGGTGAAGCACTGGACCAGACTGCCCAGGGAAGTGGCGGATTCTCCATCCCTGGAGGCATTAAAAACTTATAGACATGGCACTTGGTGACATGGTTTTGCAGGCATGGTGCTGTTGGGCTGACAGTCAGACTTGATGATCTTAGAAGTCTTTCCCAATCTTAATGCTTTTATGATCTTATTCCCGCGCCTACTGAAGGAGGAAATATCACTAATGAGCCATCTTCAGACCTAACAAGCCTAGAGGGACTGGCAGATGATTTTTGATGGGTATAGCTACGGGCAGTTTAAGATGCTACTGTTTCTTGCCTGTCTGCTTGGCCTCCTGCCACATGTGACCATCCAGTGCTAACACAGCAGAATGCAGTATTTTAGGGACTTGTCTTTGGGATATGGGTGCTGGTACACGACCCCCCTGCTGAGTTGGAGCTGTGGCAGGGCAGTGAGGTGGGTGGGTCTGGGCAGAAGCATCCTGTGGCAAAGCTTTTTGGAGCCCTGCGCAGCAAGAATGAGTGTCATACAGGTGCCTCTCACAACACGCTCACTCTTAGTAAGGGCCAGGCGTCACTGTGGCCGGTGATGCTGCTGCGATGCCAGGCTGTGGGTCTGAGAAAAAAGGAGGGGCAGGCTATGCTGTCTGGCCTCCAAGGTGTCTTCCTAGGTTACGGGCTGCTCAGCCAGGTGCTCAGCTGGAGCTCCCATATGTCGCAGTGCCTGGGAGACCTGAGTGCCTGCATGTTGTGCACTGTACATTCCTTAGCTCGTTTTCCTCTTTCCTATAGCCTGGTCTCTATTTTAAGCACAGCATTTTGTCCCTTGAAAAGTTGCAGCTAGTGTTCGTGTTAGCTACATAGGTATGACGCAAGCTGGTATTCAGCCACCTGTAAAGCAGGGTCGGTTCCTCCACGTGCTTTAATCTGATTCTTGATCTCAGTGCTGCATTACCCGTTACTTTTTGTACACTATAGTGTATCTCTTGCAGACTGCAAGACTGAAGAGAGCTTAACTTGAAATTGTGCACACTGGGAGAAAGCATCTGGCAATGACGGAAGGAAAAGTCAAAGCCAGAGTCAGAAGATACGTGCCCTGTTCTCAGCAGTGTGAGGTGAAGTTGGCTCTTAACCATCATATATGACTCCAGAGAACTCTTCTATGCATCCAGGTGGCATGGGGAATGGGTATGGTGCCCTCAGCAGCACTAGAGCAATGCAGTCTTTACTAGAAACCTACCACTTCTTTCTCTTTGTTCAGCCTTGCATCACAGCAGCATCCTTGCTGCTGCAGTGGGTAAAAGGCTGGAGGACAGCTCTGTCTTGACTCTGCCCAGCAGTATCCTGGCTCTGTGTTTGGCTCCGTTGGTTGCTGAAGCAGCTTGTTCCTGCTGACTTCTAGAGTCAGTTCTCACTGACTCGGGCAGGAAAGACATGGCAGATATTCTGGTCTATTCTCTAGCATTTAATAGTTTAGAGATTTTCAAAGGCTTTGCTTTTAGAATGATTTTTTTTTTCAGTGTTTTTCAGTGTTTTGGGTCTTGGTTTTCTTTGTTTTTGCTGAGATTTCAGTTTGCTCCTCCCTGCAGCGAGTTGGTTTTCAGATTGCAGCTCCCAGAGCTGGCTTACTTTCCTATGCGTCCCACCTCCTCTGTTTTCTAGTCCCTCGGATAAGGGAGGGCAAGGGGGAAGGAAAGGATGAAAGCAGCAGTTCTTATAGCTGTTATAATAGCTTTCTGTGCAGAACAATGAACACAGTGTGATTTTTGGAGGGATTTATAAACAAGTTTTGAAGCCACAGAGGGAGTATGCTCTTACCCTCAAGGCACATATGCATACTCATTAACTTTAATGGAAGTTGCAAGCATTGAACAGAAAATAGACCGTGCAGTGGTAAAAGACATGAAGATCTAGTTACCCACTTGGGAATTGCATTGTGCCCAAGAGTTTGCAGTTGGTACTTTAGCTATGTTGCATTAGTATATCCTGTATCTTAGTATCTCTTTTTTTTTATTCTTTTTAATTTAACAAAGTTGCTTTATATATTCCTCATTTCTCTTTTTCACATTAGGATGTTGCTCATTTGCTGGGAGACATTGGACCTGCACAAAAAAAGCACAAAATGAAATGTGCAGCCTCCTGCAGTACAGATATCTCTTTGCTCTCAAGGGTGATAGAAGCGTGATGTTCTTGATAATGGAAAAGCCTTAATAATGCGAGTGCAGGGAATGTTTTGCAGATTTACCAGATTGACTGCAAATGCAGCCAGTCCAGAAGGAGGCTGCCTGCCCTAAGCTGAGGGTAGTAAGCCCTGCTAAGCACTTGTGATTCCTCGTGAGCATGTGGGCTCTTCTGCACTGTGCACCCCAGTGCTCCAGGGCTCAGGAGAGTTTTAAGCCTGGTTGCAACCCCAGACTCAAACTGTACTTGTGAATACACGCAATTCTGCCCTGAAATTAGTGGACCATCTAGGACCTCAAAGTAGTGTTGAATATAATGCAGACATGCTGAGTAGAAGACTTTCTCCAAGCTGCTGCCAACCTGAGGTCCACTGATCGTATAAGGACTCTAGTCCCTGGACATGCCAACAAGGCAAGGAAATGTGAGTCACTTATTCATGCAGTCAGCTGGGATCTAGAAGAGAGTATTAGCATAGGTTTCACATCATGTGAAACTGCTTTTAGAGCCAACTCAGCCCTGGGAGTACTTCAACTGTGCTCTTCAGGTGTCCAAATCAATAATCTTTACCATAAAGACCACAATGAAGAGAGAATCTCTAAAGAAAGCTATCATATGGCCGCTCTTGTCCACTGCACGGTTAATTTGCAACCTTGATAGACAACCCCTGTGTAACTGGAAGGTTACGGTGTTAATAAATCCATTCATTATTGTCAGGTCATGTATGTCAAGCCAGGAATACTGCTAGAAAAAAATTGTAAGCCATCATATTTGTGACTGCATTTCATTTTAAATTTTTTTTTCATACCTCAGGGAGCCATAGGACTGGGCCTTCTCAGCTTTTCCACCTGTGAGCAGAAATACTATGAAACGCTAGATGCTTACATTATTTTGCATCACTGAATGGCTCTGAAATCAGGGCCAGGAAAGGAGGGGAGGAGAAATCCAAGTGATTCTCTTGCCTCATTTTGACAACCCTTCAGCATTTGTTAAGTAAAATGAAATGCTCATGAAACAGCAAAAACAACAGCTTTGGAATACTCATACTGCACTTCTGTTTTCTGTACTGTCTTTGGCATTTTCTGTTGAAGACATTGTGGACAAATGAGTAAGGGATGGAGGGATCAGACTGAAATCCTAAAATCTGTGTTTACTCTCAGGGCTGGCCTGTGATAATAGAGATGTCTGGCAACACTCATTTGGAATGAGGGGAATGGCTTTAATTGGAAGGGGGAAGATTTAGATTAGATGTTAGGAAGAAATTCTTCATGATGAGGATGGTGAGACACTGGCCCAGGTTGCCCAGGGAAGCTGTGGCTGCCCCTTCCCTGGAGGTGTTCAAGGCCAGATTGGAAAGGGTTTTGAGCAGCCTGGTCCAGTGGAAGATGTCCCTGCCCATGGTTTTGAGGTCCCTTCCAACTCAAATCATTCTATGACTCCATGATTCTATACAAAACAGCTGTACTATTTATCCAATAGCAACTACATCAGATTTTCACTTCTTCACCTGACCTTATTTTTAGCTAATGCCCTAACTCTGTTCTCACTTAAATACCCAAATTCTTATGGATTTAAGATGACTGAGCTCTCAAAGCATTTCCTTCCAAGAGGCTGGTACTGGGGCAAGCACCTTACACTCACGTTGGCTTTACTGGGAACACAGTGTTTAGCAGAACTGCATCCCAAGAGATTTAAGCCTGGCTCCAGGTGAGACCCTGCCAGAGTTATCCTCTCCTTCATTGGTAATTACTTTCTAATGACTGGGTGAATGTAATAGTCTTGGTTCATGCACTGGTTTGCTGCTTTCATCTCTTCCACCTGGCTTAATTCTGGATGACATCAAGAAACATATCCCTGACATGCTACAACTGTTCGGCACTTCATGCTTTTCAGTTCGTACGTGTGCAAACAGTGCTGTGTTGGGATAATGTGCGCAGCAGTGACAGCTTAACAGAGCAGAGCTTCTTTTTTGCAATGCCATCAACTTGCCTGGAAGTCATTGTGTACCAGTCTGGGCTTTTCAGAGGGAAAAAACCCCAAGCATGCACAAATTTTTGTGCTAATTTTAGTGACCATGACTTTGAACTACTAGCATGCCAAAGAAGAAGCACATCCCCCAAAGTCCAGCATGATTTGCAGCTGGCTGGTTGTTCAGAGTTGGGGGAGGCTTAGATGTGGAATGTAAAAAGCTGGAGTGTTGTGTACTTGACATCATTTAGAGGCATAGCTTAATATCCATTTCCAGTGTAGCAGCTTCCATCACTTCCCTGAGATAATCATGAATAATACTCTGCCTTCAAACCCACAACCAGCTTGCATGTAACAATTGAATAATTCTAGAGCCTCTTATGCTTAGTAATAAAACAAAATGAGTACTGCAAGTACAGGACTCTCTGAGCATAAACAACTGGAAAAACTCAGCTCCGTTTAGGGAGCAGTATAACCTTTGGGTTGTTTGCCCTCATAGTGCATTATGGGATGAAGAAGATTCCTGGCATTTTCTCCTCCATGCATGACTGCAAAGGGAGCTGTCTTCCATTTTGCCTTGGTTGAATACTGAAGAATGGCTATAAGTCTTGCCCTAAGATGAGTGAGATAATGCCACAAGTCTCCTCAACTTGGAAAGTTTTAATGGGGTTAGGTTTTGCTTATAACAATGGAAGTCTCTCAATACTTGGATTTTGGTAAATAAGATCGTCAGTTTGATTAAAAGAAAAGTAAACCAAACACAACCAAAAACAGCAAAGCTACAGATGTGCATCACGCACAAACCTGAAGCTATACCAGTAGTGAGGATTCAAAAAACTTGATAATATGTCTACTCTGATTTTTTTTCTTAAATATAAGCTTTTGCAAACAAAAGCATGGGTGCTCAAGGTATTCTATCATTCTAAACTATTTGTTATTTTCTGTTAATGATGAGATAAGTTTCGCAATTGTTGTGGATAAATATTTGCAGTGACTAATTGCCTTAAGATCCCAGTCCTTCAAATACACGTTTGCATGTAAGTGTTGTGCTGAATGGAGCCTTCTGTAAATATTACTTACCCTCTCTCAGTGGTGTAAGTGGAGGAACAGGGATACTTCACAGATCTGCCACTGGCTCAGACGACCTTGAAGGTTTCACTTGGCTGTCAGTGCCCCAGATACCTCCTTTGTAAAATAAAGATAGTGACAAGGGCTTTGTTTTGTGAATTAGTTTGCGAGCAACTTATGATTAGAGTATTTCTGCTCACAGTCAAATCTTGGGCTAATGGGACAAGTGTGAGTGCTTTTGTGTCCTTGCTCAATATGAAATTCCACACATCTGGCAGGGCTTCATTTACGAACTCAGGACAGTCACTGTGGAAACGAGGATTTCAACGGCTTGTCAGCATAGGAACTACTCAAAGTTCCCTTTCGCAACCTCCTGTTGGTATCACTGGTGCTGCAGTGCATGAATAAGCATGACAAAACCTGGGCTGCAATTATGGTCCAGCTCTGTGAAATGCTGCATGCCATCAGTTTACAGCACGGGCAGTCCCAGGAGATGGTAGGTAACAATTCCCTCAGAGCTTAGACTGTTCAGCGCTCTTGTGTAGTAGAGGCTGTGCATTGGTGGTAAGGATGAATTCCTGTAAAGAACTGTGCTTCTGAGCAACAGCAAAATGAAGCAGACTGTAAAAACTGCATTATAGCAATAGCTTCTGGTTTCCTGCCGTCGCGCAATTGCTCAAGCATAGGTGCATCCCTGTGTCCTAGTGACAGTGGGAATAGATGCTAGTTCAGCCTTCCTGGGACACTTCAACAACTGCAATATAGGATAAAAAGGAACTTGCAATGAAAAGTTGCTTGGCAAAGGAAAGGAAAAGACATGTTATCCGAGGAAGGTGACTGGGACAAGATTATCAGCATTCAGTGCCTTTTCAGTGACAAAACTAGCATTGCTGTGTCCCTACAGCCTCGCCATTGCATTCTACACTTAGTTGAACTGTTAGGGCTGGGTTAGGGGCAGCCCTGTGAGGTCAAACGGGTACAAGTTATAAGTAAATGGGAAGGAGAAAAAGGGGAAGGGAATAGGAGAGACCTGCCATGTGCATACTCACTGAAAAGACAATGTGGGAAAGACAATGGGAAATAATAATACAGTTCATTCTTGTAAAGAGGTTTTGGGAGCAAATAATGATTTTGTTTCTCTCTCTGCTGCCGTACTCTGGTAGCTCATGCCTGCTTCTTCCCTTAGATATTGTCTAAGATAGTCAACCTGTGATACTGCTCTCGCTTTGGTTGCCTTTCATTTATCTCAGCTTTCCAGACATCTTTGCTAGAGAGCTCCACTTTTCCTCATTATTCCATCTTCTGTCTGCTGCTCCTTGGCTCTTTTTCTGTTTTGTTTTTATTTTTTGCAAGGTTGTAGTATTCAATCAAGTCTCTTTTTTGTTCCCACTAGTTCTGCCTGTGAGGTGAACTGAATAGGTTCTGCAATCATAGGTGAGGTAGGAACAGCTTCTGGCAGCAATTCCTCTGTTCCTTTTTGTGCTCCATCTTTGTCCTTTCATCCTCTGTCTCGTATCTCAGGTGGCACAATGAGACTAAGCCTTGTGTTTGAAACAGGAATGAGCTCTCCCAAAGCTTGTCTGGAACTGTGTACAAGGCTGTCAAAATAGTCCTGTACGCTGCAGCCGTACCAGGTGAATTTATGGTGATTAGGCCCAGCTGCGTGACTCTTGTAGATGAACACTGTTATAGGCTCTGCTTGTTTCTCCAGACCACTGAAAATAACGGCAAGATGAAATGATAGATGCCAGGCACACAGAGAAACTCTGAGTGGGAGGTAGCTGATAAAGCGTGGCTTGTCTGCAATTTTGCCAACACTTTATTTAGAGCTGAGGAGGAGAGAGGAGTCACCCCTATGGAGCTGGAAGTAAAACGAATAGCTGTGAGGCTATTTTCGTAAAGCCGATTACGCTGAGCATTTCAGTAACGCTCAGCCTCTGACCACAGAGCTGTTACATCTCCAGGCACCGCTGCCCGCCCGTGAGCTGCTCTGACAATGTTCTGTCTGCTTCAGCTGTCATCATATCCACCGAGAAGATGCTCGGTGACAATCTGCAGGAACTGCTTCCGCAGGGTCACCTTCTGTCCTTTTGGTAGAGGCAAGAGTGCCCCTTTAGATGAACTCTTGTTCATTGCGGCTCATCTGCTTTCTCGATGCTCCTGCTGTAGTGAATCATTTGACCCCTGCGATCAACCTTGAGCTTTGTTTTGACATGTGAGCTCCACGGCGGAAGGCCCTGCCAGATGTGTCATTCAGCAGCAGCGAGAGGTTCTTTATACAGTGGCCTCAAGAAAAAGACTTGTATAAAGCCCACAATATTTCTGGAGGAGAGGAGAAGGTTAGTGGAATCCGTTGGTTCCTTATCCTTGGTGGCACACACTGAGGAAGCACTGCAGCATTTGTGGGGCTGCCAGGCCTGTGGAATAGCTGGACATAATATGTTTCATACTGGAGTCCCTGAGAGGTCACTATTCTCCACAGTATCACCTCAGTCAGACTGCCAGCTTGATTTAATGGACTGCAATGGAAGCTCAGCAAACAGATTGCTACTTATGTAAGCAAATAATGGGTTTGACCTACTTATTGCGTTTATGAGTAGAAGACAGGCGTTACTGTGGATCTGAAAAATGAAGAATCTCATATCTCCAGACAAATTATTCAAGTTTTTGCATATGGTCACCACTAGGATTCTGGACAAAGTGTTTGTGAACCAAAGCAACAATTAAATCAAGTTAGCAAATGCAGGCTATTTTTTTAGCTAAATGAAACAGGTGAGCTAAACTTATTGTTTCATCAAGCATTTGTTCTTTCTTCAGCTTGATTTCTTTCTTTCCAGTTTTCCCTGTAAATAATTTCAGACTCCACTCTTTGGATGCAGGAACTGGATTTAGAAATCAACTAGAGCCAGGAACTCTTGCAGACCAGTTTCATTCAGTGCCTCTCTGAGTACCGATTCAGAAAGCCTCTGTACTGTACCTTCTCCAAGAAGTTCATGCAAGTCAAGCGTGTGATTTCCCACATCATCTCCCTCACCTACAATAGCCAATAATCAACAGCAGTGTTGTTACTGTGAAGCCAGGGGTTGGCATCAAGACTGGAGCGTGCCTTTGTTTACATGAGCACTGCCAAATGATACCATGAAAGCCTTCAGTGCCCTTTGGGGAGTAGACAGTATGAATAAGCATTTCAGCCCTCAAAGAGAGCTTACTGGTATAGTGCTGTCCTCCACATTCCAAGCTCATATGATGTAGGTGTTTAAGGCGTGCGTCAGTGGGACTTGGCTTTTCATACCATACCCAGGAGCATCCCTTTCTGAGCAGGAAAGATTTTTCTTTCTGCAGGTCAACAGAAATGCTGCTGCATTTGCAGTCATCGCACGTCACAGCCTGCAGAAACTCAGTCAGACAAAATGCAGAGCTTCACCACCTTCTGCATCATACTTGGGGAGCGTGAGAGAGGGAGAGGGGCCTGCTAGTGCTGTGAGAATGGGGCTCTAAATAGCTGCACTGCAACGAAGGTGCCTAGTGAAAGGTGGCAGGGGCTGATGTCACCCATCATTCTCAGCGTGAAATGCAGTCGTTCTGAGGGTGGCTGTAAGAATAGAGCGATAACAGTTAATTTACAGTCAAACAGCAAAAGCTGTTTGGGTTTTGTCTCCAGGATGACACTCAAGATACCATAAATGTCTCTCTAAACTGAAGGGCTTTACTCATGGTGCTGATCAGTGTCTGGTTTTCTGTACGCTGCTGTGACCACATTTAATTTTTCCATGCTCCAACTCTGTCTAGGTTTCTGCAGTGGGGCACTAGAGCCACCAACACCAACAAGCACATACACTTAGTAAATTAATTTCTCCGCAAGCATGATTCAGTAGTTCTATTTGCACGCTGTTCATGTAATTAATCTAATGATGCTTACAATCGATAAATTCCTGTGCCGATTGCCATTCTATATCTAGAGTTCCTTCAGATTATACACAGTTCCAGAATTTTTTATTGCTACTCTTGCACTGTCTCCAAAATCTGTTCTGCATCTGCAGGCTGCAGGCTATCTGAAGCAGAACAAACCAGCACTTCAGCAATATTGGTTGCGAGTGTGGGCAGTGTGAGGATCCTTTACTCGTATTCCCAATTCCCCAGGAATCCTCCCACCTCTCCCCCCCGCAGAGCCTGCTCCACTGGAACTGCTGTATAGTACGTCCATGTAATGCCACAGATCCTGGGCCCTTGTGTCTGGTCGTATTACTTTAAGGATACTTTTCTAAAGGGATACTCAGAAATCAATGCAACCCAAAAGAA